>NW_018743405.1:2856470-3456470 GCF_001683475.1 Chenopodium quinoa | reverse complement strand
TGAGAAGATACAGGCGGTGATTGACATGAAGTCACCTCGCACTGTCAAGGAAGCACAAAGACTAACCGGTTGCCTGGCAGCCTTGGGGAGATTCCTCAGCCTTCAGGTGACAGATGTCTTTACTTCTTCCAAGCAATCAGGAAGAAGGCCAGATTTGAATGGGGGGATGAGGCTGAGGCGGCCTTTCAACGGCTGAAAGAACACCTCCACTCTTTGCCAAGGCTTGTTAGTCCACTGCCTAGAGAGGTGTTATACATGTACCTAGCCGTCTCAGATCATGCCCTCAGTGCCGTTCTCTTTGCTGAGAGAGACGGTGTTCAGCTTCCGGTCTATTTCATTAGCCATGTTTTAAAAAATGCTGAGCTCCAGTACCCCATGGTAGAAAAATTTGGCCTTGCCCTGTATATGGCTTTCAAGAAATTGAAACCGTATTTCATGGCTCATCCGGTGGTAATCTACACCGACCAGCCCCTCAAGCGGCCAATGTCTACTTTGGAGTCATCCGGCAGAATGTTGAAATGGGCTATTGAAATGCAAAGTCTTGAAATCACTTTTGAACCTAGAAAGGCAGTGAAAGGTCAGGCGTTTGCCGACTTCATTGTTGAAATGACACGACCGGTGCAACCGGATAATATTGACCAGGTATGAAAAGTGTATGTAGACGGAAGCTCAAAGAAGAACGGCTGCGGTGCAGGAATTATATATGAGTCCCCTGAGGGGGACAAATTTGAATATGCACTGCGGTTTAAGTTTCAAGCCTCCAATAACGAGGCGGAATATGAAGCCCTGCTAGCCGGAATCCACATGTGTAAGGCAGCAGGGGCAACTAAAATTGACGCCTATTCTGATTCACAGTTAGTCGTCAGCCAGTATGAGGGAACATATGAGGCAACTCATCCGGCTATGATCAAATATCTTTAGGCAGTCAAAGAAGAGACTGGGGCACTTGAGGAATTCCTTCTGAATCAAGTGCCTAGGTCAGATAAGAACCAGGCGGATGCGTTGTCTAAATTGGCTTCTTCCGCCTGCTGTGATACTCCTCGATCGGTATTTTGGGAAGTTTTTGAAAAGAGAAGCATACATGAAGAGCCCATTGGAATCTTAGACCAAAGCTCTACCTGGATGGATGGCATCCGGGCATATTTAGCAGATGGCAAGCTTCCTGATTCATCACAGGAGGCAGCCGTCATGAAAAAGCGAGCAACAAACTTCGAGTTGAGAAATGGAGAAATCTTCAAGGCGGGTTTATTCAAACCTTTATTGAAGTGTGTTACCCCAGAGAAGGGGAAAGAAATTCTTGAAGAATTGCATGCTAGGTACTGCGCCTCTCATATAGGCAGTAGGTCCTTAGCCGTCAGAGCCAGGCGGCATTACTTCTGGCCTACTCTTGAAGCAGACGCCAAAGAGTTAGTCAAAAGATGCGACAAGTGCCAAAGGTTTGGCCCACTGATTCGCCACCTGGCTACTGATCTGACGGCAATCCACAGCCCAGTCCCATTCGCCAAATGGGGCATGGATATCTTGGGTCCTTATACGCCTGCTCCAGGCGGAAAGTGCTACATTTTGGTGGCTGTGGATTATTTCACCAAATGGGTAGAAGCTGAGCCGGTTAAGAACATCAAGACAAAGGATGTCATCTCCTTCATCTAGAAGAACATCATCACCCGGTTTGGGGTACCTATGTCTATGGTGTTTGATAATGGCCCTCAGTTTGAGACCCCCCAGCTCAAGACTTGGTTGGGAGATCAGGGTATCTCACATTGTTTTGCATCAGTCGGCCGACCCCAAGCAAACGGCCAAGTTGAAGCCTTCAACAAACTCATCTCAGACGGCATAAAAAAGAAAATTGAAAGAGCCGGTGGTTTATGGGCAGAAGAATTAATTCATGTCCTGTGGGCCATCCAGACTACTGCTAAAGGGGCAACCGGAGAAACCCCATTTCTTATGGTATACGGTGCTGAAGCCGTCTTGCCCATTGAGCACTATGAGCCGACTCTAAAAGTTATGCTCTATGGTGAAGAGGCAAATTGGGAGGCCATGCGGCGGGCATTGGACTCCCTCCCGAAACGCAGGGGCAACGCTGCCCTGCGCCATGAGATATACCGTCTGAGAATGACCAGAGCTTATAACAAGAAAGTGCACAAGCGTCCCCTGAAAGTGGATGACTTTGTGTTACGAAAAATAAAGGCAACCGGTAGGGCCAATGAGGCTGGGAAGCTAACCCCTAATTGGGAAGGCCCCTACCGGATTTATGAAGAAGTCAGGAACGGCACCTACCGTCTGGAAACCCCGGACGGTCGCCGGCTGCCTAGAACTTGGAATGTAGACAATCTAAAAAAGTATTACTTCTGTGAATGTATAATTTTTGTAAACAGTAAGTCAATTAATGAAAGTTTAGGCTTTGTTTGCAGATTTATTTTGCCATTTTTATTGTTCGTCCGCCTGGACAATACCCAGACGGACCCTGTGTTTAACTTACTAAGTTTGATACTTAGTTTGGTTGAATATTATAACTGCTTGTCTGCCCGGGTAAAACTCAGACAAACTCTTTATTTAATTAATTACGTTTGATAGTGTAATTTTATAATTGCTTGTCCGCCTGGGTAGTACTCAGACGGACTATTCGCTCATCCAACTAAGTTCGATATTTAGTGTAAATCCAATGTTGTAATAACGCTCGGCCAATGGTCCGATTAAAAACTAAGCACAAAAACGCTCAGTGGCTATACAACCGGTCTCAAACAAGACCAAAGGCCAATATGGCCGGATGGTTGCTTATTTTATAAAACCGCCTGTCCCAACATGGACAAAGGCATCCGGCGACACCCCTCCAGGTGCAATCGTCGCAGAGAACGGACTATTCGTCGGTTCTATGTACAAATGTAGATGGTGAAAATTGAACGACCAAATTGGTCAATTCATAGCCGTCTGACCAGAATAATCTATGAAGAACGATTAAGTTACCGAATACCGGATGCCCTGAGGCATCAGTCGGTCATCGGCTGAAGTTCTCACGTAGGTTATTTATTCCAAAGTTGCACTCACTCTCCCTATTGGGGCAAAAGATTTGTGTAATGGCTATGTGTTAACCCCAGACGGAATATAACCGCCTGGGTAAGAAGCTCAAAGCACCCGCTCTAATGGCCGGCTGTGCACTTGGTTTGGGGCAATCACCATTGTGATTGATTGGCCTGAAAACACTCCATACCTCTCCTAGTATTAAGTGTTTTCAAGCCAATCAATCAAAGTGAAATAAAACCAACCACACAGCCGACCAGGGGTAAGAGCACCCGGATGGCAAATTGCCGCATGCTTTTTTGAGTTAGGCAAAAAATTAGAGAATTGCTAGCATACGCAAAAAAATTCAAATTGAAAAAACTCATAACGCAAACATATATAAACACCAACTGAGTTAGAATACTTCATTAATATTAATAATGGCACAAAGGCCAGAATAAGTGTTAACCGGACACATCTAGTGAAGAAGGAAAGAAATAAAATGTTAACCCAACTCCTTAGTTGGTAAAGATACAACAACACACGGCATACAAGCCGGTAAAGAAACAAAATGGCATACTGCCGCAGAAGTTTGGGGAGAGGCCCGCCTAAGGCTGAGGTGGCTGCTCCGGCTGAGTTTGGCTGGTCTGGCCCTCGTTATGCTCATCCGCCGGCTCCTCAGTATCAGAGACTTCATATCCTTGCTCAGCAGCCCAATCCTTGAAGCGAGGCGGGGGAGCATCACCTAGTTGCTGGGCATCATACACCTCAGAGGCGTAATCATACCTCAGCTTATAGACCTCAAAGTCTATTTTTGGGTAAAGAAGGCTCCATGTGATCTTCAGCCGGGCCAAGTTGTCCCGCTCATTCTCCTCTGTCAGCCATTTTTGTTCCTGGGCAAGCTCGTACGATTGCTTGTTTCGCAGATTGACAAGCTCAACTCCCAGGCGGCTAACGTCTGCTCGCAGTTGGGGCATTTTCCTTGTCAGCATCCTCTAATGCCTTGAGATCTGACTTGGCATCCTTCAAGTGCTTGTCAAGGTCATCAGCCCGGCTGTTAGCTTCATCGTTTGCAGCCGTCAAACTCCGGATCAGCTCCTCCTGTTTCAACTCTACTGCTTTAATCTTTAAATTACACATATAATCAGAATATTTAGCAGAGTTGAGGTTTTCAAGGGCCCTCCATTTGGCGTCATTTACCTCTTCCTGTTTCCGCCTGAAGGGGCCCTGGAGGCCGCCCACTCTCAGCATCACCTGAGACAATAACAGCCGGTTTATGAGTTACTTAATAGAACTAAAGATAAAAAATACCAAGGTTGTGGGATTCATTACCTCAGCCAGTTGGCCCATTGTCCGGTCAAAGTCCACGACCTGCAGATCAGGTATGGAGTTCTTCTCAGACCGGGTGAGGGTCCTCACCATCCGCTTTGCAAAGCTCACAAGATCCGGCTCGTCAGAAGTCAGATCTGCATCAAAAGTAGCACTCTGTGAGATAGAGGCAGCGTAGTCAGCATTCATCCGTTGCCGGCTGCTGACCGACCCCTTAGAGGGATCGACCTTGGTCTTGATTCTCATAAATCAAGTGGCCAAGGTACTTCAATCCGTCCCTTACCTTGGGCTTCCGGATGGGTCTCCGACTTTTGCTCCTCCCCAGTAGTTGCCGCACCGCCTGCAACCTTTGGTGGCTCGCCACCCTTCGATGCCGTAGAGACATCCGGCACTTTCTGCTACGAGCGTTCTGAGCTATCGCTCAGTTTTCTCAACACAGCAGGGGATTTTCCCCTAGTCGTTGGGCGACCGGATTGGGCAGATGTTTGTTTCTAGGGTGGAGGGGGGTCCTTCCTGGCGGCTTTCGCAGCCAGAGTCTTCTCCAGATCATCTCCTTGTCTTTTGAGCAGCTTGGAGAAGGATCGTGGAATCTTCTTGACGGACTCCTGAGAAATAAACAAAGGGTAAGTATACCCAACCAGTTTTTTTTTTTAAAAAAAATGCAAACACATCAAGTCAGGCGGTCTTACCCTGCCTTTTTTGGAATCCTTAGCCTCGACAGCTGCTTTCTTGGCCAGCGCAGCCTCTTTGCGCAGCAGCGTCGCAGACTTGGCCGGAGTCTTTGCCTGATCAACCATCCTCAAGGCTTCGTCTGCAAGAACAAGAATTTATAGTTAGAGAAAACTATGACAATTTTGCAATTAAAGTAAAATAACAATCACTCAGGGTGAGAAGTATTCTACCCCTGGGAAACATGGTACTCAGCCCGCAGGCGGACAAGAAGCACTCGTCCTTGAAGAAGTCCGGATGGGGGATCCAGTTTTTGGGTACTATGATGTGAGTCCCATCCCCCATGGGCTCAGTTGTTGTTTCAAAAAATCCCGGCTCCATTACTTGCTCCCGGGCCTTAGTAGATAGCGCCGGGATAGGAAATTTACGTCCAAGAAGAGCCGGCTCAGTATTGTACGCGCAGTGTCCGGTTGTGTCTTAGGGTGGGGGAGGAAACCAAATAAAACTTGTCCTTCCACCCGGACCATTTGAACACTTTGTCCAAAGTCATCAAGTATTGGGGCAAGGTGGTCAGAGTATACCATGCCCCATGGCCGCCTAGAGCCTTGCTCAAATAGTGCATATGAGCAAAGGCGGAGAAGCTGGGGTTCAAGTTTTGAAACTCGCAGGCGGCGATGTAAATTAGAATATTCACCCACGAATTGGGGGTGAGCTGCCAAACCCCTAGATCGTACCCCTTAAGGATTTTCCTAATCTCGGGGTGGAGGGGGAACCAGAGGCCGGTTTCGATAACCGCCTCGTAGCAGATGAAGTAGTCATCTGCGTGCTCAATATCATCACTCCAGGCCATTACGACATCAGCCGGAGGAACGATAATCTCCCAACCCCTTCCAAAGGGATGCTTTTCCTTGAAGGCCTTGAATCCACTATTAAGGAGGGCAATGTTACCCGGCAGCATCCGGGTCTTTTTAGGGTTGGGGTTGTCAGCGACCTTGAGCGGCTGCTGATAGTTAGCCGCGAAATTGTCCTGGTCAGAGCCGGAAGATTTGGCCCTTGATCCTTAGCCGGCCTCAGCCTCGTCGGCTTCATAAGAGGAGGCGGCTCCCTCACCGTCTACCTCTCGTACCCCAGAGCTCCCGGAAGTAGAGGGAGCCTCTTCGTCAGATCCGCTCTCCTCCCAATCCCTCTGTCCCCCTTCCGGGAAAACCTCATCGGCTGGCACTCTCATAGTGCACCGGCTCTTAGACCGTTTGGCCATCTGTTTCGTTTTGGCCATTGTGTCCTGCACAGACACAGAGAGGGAGGAATTCGGAGATGAGCATATTGGTTCCGACAGTCCAGAAGAGGCACCCCCTGTTCTAGACTCAGCCGTTCTGGGGGATCGACTGAGTGTCCTAGGCAGTGCCGAGTGAGTGGATTGGGAACTCATTTATATTCTCTAAAAAATCTAGGTATACATGCGGAGGAAAAATGGTATATAAATTGAAAGGGAGAAAAGCTAAAATGTTACAGGCGGTTACCTCGCTTTTACTCTAAAAAATCTAAAAATCGCTACAGCCGGTAAACCGGGTGTTGAACTGCTCGCACTCGGAAACGTGAACTTGCTGTGACGCAGACGGGAGCAGAGAATCTCTCTCTAGAATCTCTCTTTTTCTCTCTCTAAAAAGTCAAATGTGAAAGTAAGGTGTGAAAAAGGGGGGGGGGTAACTTTCTATTTATAGAAAGTGAGAGTGGGGGGAAATTTTTGTTTTGAAATTCAAAATTTTTACCCGTTACTGTTCACCCATGAAAGGTGGACACGTGTCACAGGCCCCACGTGATATGCACGTGCAACCTGTGAGGGGCAAATGTTTAAGGTAAAAATACCCTAGACACGTGGACCAATGAGGGGAAGCCACGTGTCGAGCTCAGGAGGGCCCATGTGGCTCAACCTCCTCTTGACACTTGGCGCCCCCAGATATGACTCTGAAATGGCGGCCTTCAAGGGCCCAAATCCCTAGAAGCGCCGTTTTACGGCGCAGCCCACTGAAATTTAGGTCAAATGACCTAGATAGGGGCACGTTTTTCAAGGACCCTATAAATAGGGAGATATTTCCCCACTTTGGGGACACATTCAATCATTTGTTACACCTGCATTCTCTCACATCAGAAAAAGACCTGAGCTTGGAATCCGAGCAGATACCCACCTATATTTCCGTTCTCTTTATACCTTTTCAAGGTACTAACTTGACCGTCGGAGGCGGAGCTCCAACCACCCGGAGTCTCCATTATTTTGCAGGTACAACTCAGTCGGATCAGAATTCGTGACGTAACTCTCCCAAGAGACAAAAAACACCCAAAACATCTATAAATAGCTTCCTAAAAACTCCATTTTCATGGACCAACTCTCATCAAGATTCTCTTGATTACTCTCTCTCTCTCTCTCTTTTCTAAACTAGCTTTTTTACGAATTCAAAATTCCGCATTCGCAAGACTTGGATACACCTAGCCAAATTCGAAGTTGTCTTCGCCCTAGACGTGAAGGGTTTAATTTCTGAGGGTTTGGTCCCAAATCTCCCTTTCAATTATTTAATTTAATTGTTTTGTTTATTATTTTTCTTGAAGTTACTAACGCGTGTATTTTGTTATTAGAAAGAGGTATGAGACATCCAAGAAAGTACTTTAATGGTTTAATTGATATTATGATATAGAAATCATGCTTAGATTAATATTATGATTCCTAGTATCATGTCTAGGGTAATTGTAATATCAAGTATGATTTAAAGTATTATGCTTCCTATGTTCTTCCTAATTTTTATGATTGTTACTATCATGTTTGGATTAAAGCTTTGATCTTTATTGTTTTGTAACATGCTAGGGTTTGTTATTAATCTTGTTAGTATCATGTCTAGGATCTATCTATTATTATGCTTTAACATGAACATGATTATGATAATTATGATTATGATTATGATTATTGTTGTGTCGAATTATATAATTTAACGTAATTTGTTAATTTATGAATTATTTTACGTAATTTTTTAATTTACGAATTATTTCATGTTATTTGTTAATTGACGGATAACTTATATATATAATTTGATTATTATTATGTTGCTTGATATATTTATTTTTATTGCTTGATCACACCTTTTATGCATGTTTAAAGAGAATTTGGTACTTGTAATCACGCTGAATAAGATATTAATAATCTTCTTCGGGTTAATTTGATTATAATTCAAGTGATCGCCAATAATAGATTTATTTATGCATTAAATTCAACCAACATAGATAAACAGGTTTAGGGATAATCCTATTGATTGCATGTTAGTCAGAAAGCGCACATGAATACGATCAGAATAAAGTAGAGGCCTTTATTAGGGCAGGTTCAATCTCTTTTAGGTTGGATTTGTACCTTCATCCCCGAACCCTATTTGGTTCAAGACCTTATGGAGTTAAAGATCTCCTGGATCGTTAAGGGGTGTAACCTTCACCTCGTGAACGGTTTACAAGTTCCTAAAAAACTTGTTTGCGACTCTTTTGCTCTATCTTCTTTCCCTTTGGACGCCACCGTACTTTAGTGTATGATCATAGTGGGGTTCAAGCTAGGGGTTAACGCTTGAAATATTCCCTACAGTTTTTGGCGATAGAACATGCTACTACTTTTTAAGTAGTAGATATAAAAGCTTCATTGAATTTATTGTTGGGACACCCTTGGCTTCATGACCTAAAGGTTGTCCCCTCATCTCTCCACCAACAAGTAAAAGCCATAGTAGGGGGAATTCCTATCACCATCGATGCTTCACCTATGAGAATCAAGTCTATAGAAAACCCAATAATTAACGTGGAGCACGATGAGGATGATGAAGATTTATGGGGCTTTAACGAAGAGGTCTCCTTAATCCAGGAGGATGAAAGGACCCCTCTTCGCCACGACCCCCATTCTAACATGATCCTGAATGCTATTCTGAAAAAACAAGGACATTTTCCTAGGATGACCCTAGGAAAGAAAAAGGGAATAGAAAAACCGCTAGAGTCACCTCCCTAAATTAGATTCTTTCGGACTTGGTTTCGAACCAACTCAGAAAGATCTTAAGCGAGCCCAGGAAAAATCGAAGGCACGTAGGGACACTCACATTCAAAAGAAAGCAATCCCAATGGATTAGTACCCTCTCACACTTAATGGTCAATTCATAAATGAAGGAGAGGACTATCCATGCCATGAATTTACCGAGCCATTTGTCGTAAATGGCATAAGGAAACCGGGATTTGAAATCTTCTTGGATTGCTATTTCACAGATGAAATCCCAACTCTTGTCCATAAGGAGAAAGCACCCCCATGCTTTGACTTTAATGTCATGGGACTAATATTTGGGCGAGAAAAGGATGAGCCGACATACAAAGAGGATAACTCCTCGCTCATTCAAACGGTCCTACAAAGTGAAAACTTCGATCCCTTGAAGCTAATCACTCCAGCAGAAGGATCACTACAAGGGTGGCGCAAGACCGTCAAGGTGACCACTTCAAGTGGAAGAAAGATCTCTGTCACAACCCCTTCTATCTTTCTCCTAGAATAGTTAGTGATCAAGTCCTTGAGGACATATCACTCTTTGATGTAATGATCTCAGAGTACAATAATATAATTTCTTCTCCTTACTTCTTGTGTTCTTCTTTAACCCAAGATGACGAGCATTGCTTATCTAACAATGAAAAAGATACAGAACTTATTAAAGCAATGTAAACACTCGAAAAGAAAACATCGATAATTGAAGAAACTGAGACGGATGATATCTCAATTGATTCAACCAATAAAAGAGAAGTTTAAATCAGACTAATACTTAATGAACAAGAGAGAACCGATTTATTTAACTTACTTAAAGAATTCATCGATGTATTCGCTTGGTCATACGAAGATATGCCAGGCATTAATAGAGAAATAGCTCAACACACTATACCACTAATTCCGGGAATGAAACCTGTAAAACAAAAGTTGCGTCGAATGAAACCCGACGTAGCACTTAAAATAAAAGAAGAGGTCCAAAAACAAATAACTGCAGGTTTCATCAAGGTATCCAAATACCCTGAATGGGTCGCCAACGTCGTCCCAGTTCCGAAAAAAGACGGAAGGGTAAGAATGTCTGTCGACTATCGAGATCTAAAAAAGGCAAGTCCAAAGGACGACTTCCCTTTACCACACATCGATATTCTGGTGGATAACACGTCAAAACACGCACTTCTCTCATTCATGGACGGATACGCATGTTATATTCAGATTCTCATGGCAGAAGAAGATATGGAGAAAACAACCTTCATAACACCATGGGGCACTTACTGCTAAACGGTAATGCCATTCGGGTTGAAAAGCGCGGGTGCCACTTACCAACGTGCAGCGACTGACTTACTCCATGACATGATGCATAAAGAAGTCGAAGTGTATGTGGACAACATGATTGTAAAATCAAAAGACTGCCCAGGCCATCAAGTAGCCTTAAGAAATTTTTTTGAAAGGCTAAGAAAATACAATATGAGGTTGAACCCATCTAAGTGTGCCTTTGGAGTCACCTCAGGAAAGCTTTTGGGTTATGTTATAAGCTCTAGAGGATAGAGATAGACCCAACCAAGATCAAAGCAATCATGTTAATACCACCGCCCAAAACCGAGAAGCAAATTCGAGGATTTATTGGCTGGTTGCAATACATAAGTAGGTTCAAATCAAAATTGATAACGATATGTGAACCAATCTTTAAAAAGCTTAAGAAAAATGTACCAGTAATATGGGACGACGAGTGTCAAAAAGCCTTTGAAAAGATCAAAGCCAATTACGAAAATCCTCCCGTATTAGCACCAGCACTTCCCGGAATACCTCTTAGGTTGTACTTAACAGTTATCAAAGAGACAATGGGAGCTATGCTAGCACAAGAAGTAGAAGGCAAAGAAAACACAATCTACTATCTAAGCAAGAAAATGCTCGAATATGAAGCACGTTATACACCACTTGAGAAATTGTGCCTCGCCTTGGTGTGGGCCACAACCAAGCTAAGACATTACATGCTAGTGCATACCGTCTTTGTAGTCTCCCGATTAGATCCACTCAACTATCTATTCGAGAAATCAACACTCAATGGACGCATATCAAGATGGATAGTCAATTTTGCCCAGTTTGATGTAAGGTTTATGCCGCAATAAGCTATCAAAGGATCTGTGGTGTTAGACTTTCTAGCGGACTTTCCAATAGAAGACTCGACGCCAATACAAGACAATGAGTTTCCAGATGAAGACTTAATGGTCACTGAAGATGATACTTGGACCTTATACTTCGACGGAGCCTCAAACCAATAGGGATGTGGCGGTGGAGTATTATTGGTATCACCTAAAGAAGAGCATATTCCAATCTTCATAAAGCTTGATTTCGACGTTACCAACAACACTGCTGAGTACGAAGCATGCATGGTAGGCCTTGATACAACTTTGGCATTGGGAGTGAAAAAGTTACGGATATTTGGAGACTATTCACTAATCATCAATAAAATATCCAAAAGGTGGAAAGTAAGGAGCGAAAGTCTAGCCCCTTACCAAACCTATCTAGAAACTCTTAGTAATCAGTTAGGGAAGGTAGAATACACATATCTACCTAGAGAAGAAAATCAATTTGCTGATGCCTTGGCAAGACTAGCCTCGATGGTTAGGATTCCCACGGAAATTGAGCAAATGCCTCTAACTATAGAAAAAAGGCACAAACCAGGATATATTCATGCTATAGAAGATGATGAAGTAATCCAAGATGAAGAAGAAGAAGAAGAAGAACCGTGGTACACGGTTATACTCAACTACGTCACCAAAGGAGAATACCCTCCCCATGCTGACAAAAGAGCAAAGCGAGCATTAAGACTCTTGGCTTCTCAATATGTACTCATAGACAACGAGCTACATAAAAGGGTACCTAAGGGTCGAGCTCTCTTATGTGTAGGAAAAAAGAATGCCCAAAGAGCAATGAGGATAGTCCACGAAGGAATTTGTGGCACTTACATAAATGGCAAAATGTTAGTCCAAAAGATAATGCGAGAAAGATATTAGTGGACTACAATGAATAGGGATTGCCATCAATACGTAAAAAGATGCCCTAAGTGCCAAATCTATGCCAATTTACAGCATGTTCCTCCATCCTTGCTTTACACCTACACGTCACCATGGTCGTTCTCTACATGGGGAATTGACATCATCTGCAAAATCACTCCCCCAGGAACAGGAGGCCATGAATATATCCTAATGGCAATTGATTACTTCACAAAGTGGGTCGAAGCGCAATCATACGCTAAACTCACTGCAAAACATGTAGCACTCTTTATCGAGAGAAATATTATTTGTCGATACGGAGTCCCACATGAAATGATAAGTGACAATGGAACTCACTTTCAAGCCGAATGTGAAGAATTGTTACAAAAATATGGCATTCAACATTGTAGGGAATATTTCAAGCGTTAATCCCTAGCTTGAACCCCACTGTGATCATATGCTAAAGTACGGTGGCGTCCAAAGGGAAAGAAGATAGAGCAAAAGAGTCGCCAACAAGTTTTTTTTAGGAACTTGTAAACTGCTCACAAGGTGAAGGTTACACCCCTTAACGATCCATGAGATCGTCAACTCCATAAGGTCTTGAACCAAATAGGGTTCGGGGATGAAGGTACAAATCCAACCTAAAAGAGATTGAACCTGCCCTAATAATAGGCCTCTAATTTATTCTGATCGTATTCATGTGCGCTTTCTGACTAACATACAAACAATAGGATTACCCTAAACCTGTTTCTCTATGTTGGTTGAATTTAATGCACAAATTAACTATTATTGGCGATCACTTGAATTATAATCATATTAACCCTAAACAAGATTATTAATTATCTTATTAAGTGTGATTACAAGTACAAATTCCCTTTAAACATGCATAAAAGGCGTGATCAAGCAATAACAATAAATATAATCAAGCAACATAATAAATAATCATCAAAATAATAATAATAATAAAATAATCATGTCAAAGCATAATAATAGCAAGATCCTAGGCATGAAACTAACAAGAATATTAGGAAAGAAAATAAAAGGCATCATACTTTTAATCATACTTGATATCAAAGTTACCCTAGACATGATACTAGGAATTTATTATTGTCACCCTAAACATCAAATTAAGGAAAACATCCTAACATGATACTAGGAATCAAAATAACATCCTAAACATGATTTCTACATAATAACATCAATTAAACCATTAAAGTACTTACTTGGATGCCTCGTATCTCTTTCTAACAACAAAATACACACGTTAGTAACTTCAAGGAAAATAATAAAACAAAATTATTAAATTAAATAATTGAAAGAGAGATTTGGGACCAAACCCTCAAAAATTAAATCTTTCACGTCTAGGGCAAAGGCAACTTCGAACTTGGCTAGGTTTTTCTAAATCTAATGAATGCGGAATTTTGTATTTGAGAAGAAGCTAGTTTAGAAAAGAGAGAGAGAGAGAGAGTAATCAAGAGAATCTTGATGAGAGTTGGTGAATGAAAACGGAGTTTTTAGGAAGCTATTTATAGAGAAAATCAACCAAAAAGATAAAAAAACGAAAACATAGTTCTGACGCGTAAAACGAGGTTAGCGCCAAACGCTGACGTTAGCGCCAGGCGCCAAGCGTAGCCTTAGGCGCTACTGCTGGCGTTTTGCGCTGACTAAGTTTTTGACGCGTTTTCTTAAAATAAGATAGAAATTGCCGTACAGGAGGATAAAATCGTATTTTCCTCAAAAACGTTCTTTTATTTTGATAAAAAACTCCAAAAAGTCAACAAAAGTCAATTTATCAATGCTAATTAAATTAGGAATGAAAAGAACCTTCTAGAAGAATCTAGAAGACTAAAACCATTCCTAATTGCATTAGGAATGATAAATCCATATTAGGCCCTCCTCTAGATCATTGGGCCGCATATAAGGCTCAAACTAGGCCCAGTTTGGTAATTTGGCCATAACTTCCTCAATATTCATCGGAATTGGGCTTATAATATATCGTTGGAAAGCTCTTTTCAAGCCCCATACAACTACACTACTATTGGACCCATATCATGGACCAACCAAACTTGATTGGCTGTTTTCTTAAAATAGGTTTTCAAAAACAGAGAGAAGAGAAAAGAAATTAAAACTTTCCGCAACACTAAACTTTCCACACTTTCACTTCATTCGATTATGATTCGACGTGAAAGGTACTCATCACTGGGTTTGGTTTTGGGGAGACACAAATGGGTGTCCACAGAAGCCCCCGCTTTGACTGAGTTTGGAGAAACGCAAGTTTCAAAAACAAAAGTCAAAGTATTGATAAGGACGGAGAATGATTCAGAACTTTTCTGCGATCCTAAATCATTCTTGTAACGCCGATACCTGCAAACAAGCGTTAATTAAACAGATAAAAGAGTTAAGAAACGCGTATCTTGCATCGTCGAGCACACGTCTCTGAAAGTAACTGATTTGCTGCTGCTTTACTGTTTTGATGACCTCCTGCAAGCTAGAGAATGCCATCCCGCTTGAAAACCGCTACCCTTGTAACTGCCTCTAATTTCCGCCTTGATAATATTCCAAAAACCAAGGAACACTATCGAAGATTGCTTCGCTTGAAACAATCCTCTTCCGCTTTGTGACCATCTTCCACATCTTAGGGAACACGATCGAAGACAACTTCGCTTGAAATCACCTTCAGCTGTTTGTGACAACTTTCCACAATCTAGGGAACGCTGCCGAAGATATCCTCGCTTGAAGATATCCTCATTTGTTGAGATAATTTTCCAAAGGAAATTACCGAAGATCTCCGCTTGTCGATCTTTAAAAGCTCGCTTGAACTTTGCTTCCGCTATGCCTATACGTCGGCGCTTTTGCTGCTTTTGAAACTGTATGTCGGTGCCTTTTTCTGAATGAATGAACCAATATGTCATTGCCTTTTGCGAATGAACCAGTATGTCGGTGTCTTTTACGATGAGCCATTGCTTAGGCGCTTTAAGCTAAGTAATACGATCTTTCATCAAGTCGATCACTTTATGTAATCAAGCCGATTACTAAAAATCGTGTCAAATTGCATAGAGGGGTTAACTAGAGTACCAAGGAACCCAAAACATATTGCATAAGGTTAGAACAACCGTACTGAGTGGCTAAATGTTCTGGCGCCGCTAAAATATCGTCAGCGCCACTTAACTGGCTGTAGCGCCAGACGCTGGAGCTAGTGCCAGGCGCTAAAGCCTAGCGATTGACGCCAAGGTCTAACGCTTGGTGCTAGAGTTGGGTTTTCCTTAAATACCCTTCTCTTCTTCATTTCCGCTATTGCTCTTCGCGTTTCTTGCTCGAAAATTCTCAGAACTTCATTTGATCCGTTCTTGCTCGTTTCTCAACCAAATTTGCTCAAATTTGTTGCAAATCAAAGATCATTCCATCCATTTTCCCGATCTATGTAAGTTTTCTTCAAACTCACACTGGTTTTAATAAATTTTTCATGTGTTTATTCCCGAATTTCTTGAAAATTCAAAACTTAGAATGCTTAATTCTCCTTGTTTATCAAATTTTATGCCATGAAATTGCTTGATTATGTTTATATATTTCCTTGGGAATAATTTGAGACTTGTTTGACTCAATTTGGTGAAGAAATGAACAAATTGCCATTGTTGAACCTCTTAAGGTCGGGAATACAATGTGGCTTGTTCTTGATGTTTTTGCTATCAATTCTTGTCCAATTTGTCACAATAATCACTATAGTATTGCAAGAAATTGTTTGATTGCTTGAAAAATGCCGTTATGCTCAATTTGAATTTGTGCTTTGTTTTAGTACTACGTACTTTGTTTTTTGCGAACATAGTATCATGCGGCTAGGCGAACCTTATATACTATAGAACCTTAATTTATGAGAATTATGCACAATGTAGCATGGCTAGACAACGAGGTTCCAGTTCACGGTCCCAAGACGTTCGACGTGAGCACAAGCCCGTAGAGGACGATGCCCAACCATCCACTTCGCTTGGTCGACTCCCTGAGTTGGATGAACGGACCTTGTACTTTTCCCCCGTCCATCACATTTCTAAGAGGGTGAGACGGGGTATCACATTTGGGAGGACGTGCTGTCATGGTTCCGGCTGTGATGGCTTGGGCGATCTGTACAAGATGTACATCGCCAGAGACGATCAGACAAGACTTCTATGGGAGTCTTGCGGTCTTACTGCGCGTTTCGAGACCTCCGAGGCAATGGTTGCCTCTAGCGGGGGTCACCATGTAGTTCGTGCTCTAGTGGAGTTCTTTTGGGACACCACCAACACTTTCTACTTTCCCTGGGGTGAGATGATGGTCACTCCTACCGACTTCAGTCTCATCACAGGACTGGAGTTTAGCTCCGTGCCACCGCCGTTCGACAGCGAGATCGACGTCTTTTCTCCTGAGGTCGAGGAGCTATTGGGTCCGATTGCTATTCGGGTTTGAGCTTAGGTAGAGTCGACTCAGTTTAGTGCTAGGGGGATTCGCTGCTCGACTCTAGCAGCGGCTTTTGACGATGGTGCAATTACTCGAGAGCAGCGGGTGCGCATCTTTGCACTTATCTTGTTGTCAGGGACGTTCTCCCTTGACAAGGGTAGTAGGGCGCTGCTTTACTACCTTCCTGCCGTTCGCGATCTACACCGGATCGGGACTTATGACTGGCCAGCTTGGCCTATGCTGATTTCATTCGAGCGCTGCAGGACTCATGTTGACATCGATCCTTTAGGTCGAATGTTGCTTTTTCCGGCTTTTGGAGAGTCGTAGAGGTATCCTTATTCCCTATAAAGTTTAGCTCTACATTTTAGTTAGCATTTACTGATAACTTTAGTTTCTTGTAGATCTGGTTCTGCGAGTACTTCCCTTTAGCTGAGCCGGCGAGACCGTCGCTGCGCAGGCTTCTAGTTAGCGCTTCCTGGGGCAGCCGCCGTATGGGGATGTCCACTGCATATGTCCGAGATTGGATCATCTTGGTATGATTCTTTTCTTATTTGACATTTTGTGATGCCTTAGATAGGTTCTTGCCTGATTGACGCTCTTTGCAGGAGCCTGAGGTGCTGTACCGACCGTGGGTCGACCTGGCAGTCCCTGGGTTAGCCGCGCAGTATTCTGCTGAGCGTCGCTATTTCTTGGGGACCTATGGAGCGACTGAATATCTTGGAGAGAGGGTTTTTATTCAGCATTTCTCCGATACCTTTGTCGTTCTCGCTCCTCCACCACGTCACATGTTTAACACCACGAGGTTGGTGAGCATGTTAGAGGGAGCTGGTACCCCTTGACGATTTTACACGATCCCTGAGCGATGCTATGGGGAGGAGCTACTACCGTTGTTAGCTCCAGTTCCTGTACCTGCTGAGGATGTGGTGGTACAATTTTTCAGGTTTTACCTTTCGTTAAGTAGCCCCCAAGTGATGCTTCACTGATTTTGTTTTGCCTTGTCAGGACGATGTTGCTGAGTTCATGCCACCCCGTATGTCTATCCATTATCAGGGGACATATGGGCCGATTAAGGAGATGATTCCTCCGGCTCCTGAGGACGAGCCCTTTGTGGAGCGGTCGATTCCTCGCCACTAGACTCGGGTAAGCTTGTTTATTTGCAACTTTTTGTCCATATACGTTATGCATGTTTAGTGACTTATTTCTTTGATAGTTCTCACGCGAGGTGGTTTCGGAGATGGCACGATGCATAGATGCCTTCCAGAGCCAGCTTGTCCGGATGAGGAACGTGGCTACCTGCCGTCGAGACGACGCCGTTCAGGAGGTAGTCTTCCCTTCATATGTTTTTGTATTACCGCTTCCATTTTGCCTGTTTCTGATTTTAATTCTTTTTTTTTTGCAGGGTCAGCCCATTTCTTCTCGTACCCGCACGAGACCTGAGGTGCGGAGGGATCCGGCGAGGTCTAGCTCGAGACGTTGCCGCACTACTTTGGGAGGTAGGGGCGGTCGTTCTGAGGCTGCCCGTACCGAGGCGATAGAGGGCTCAGGTTCTTCCTCTGAGGGTGGACATGTTGCGCCGGTAGGCCAGGGAGAGGCTACCTCGGCTCTTAGAGGTGGTGAGATGTACGAGGTCGGCTCGTCATCGCAGCAGCCTCCGCAGCATCAACCTTAGGTTGATCTTGGGTGGACGGGTCCCGTGTTGAGTTTTCCTCCTTCCGAGGAAACTGGAACTGATGCTGGAGCTGGTGGAGAGGTTACTCCTCGTACGACGGAGTTTTATACGATGATGGGTATACGTCCCCCGGCGCCGTATCTTATTCCTGTGCTTTTTATTTTTTATTTTGAATTTGTATAGAACTTTGCCTTAGGCTCAATTTTTTAGACATATTTGTATATACATACTATTATGAGTTTATTTTATTTATCATGTTTTATTCATTTTTTATTATTATTATGTGCATATTTGTGTGTACAAGGAAATGTGACAAATAATTTTGCGCAAAAATTCCGTCATTTTTTATTATTGATAGAGGGTATCCGACTTTCCCCCCAAAAAGAAAAATAAAAAAAGGGAAAGTCAAATAAAATATTGGATTTATAAAAACTTAGAAATTAGTCTAAATAAAATAAGAAAAATAATGTAAATAGCTATATTAATTAAAAAAAGGAATAAATGAATATTTAGAAAAAGATAAGGAAACCGTAAAGTCATTAGCAGACTCAAATTAAGTTGAAAACGCGGTTTTTTAGAAAGCGCGTACGATGAGGCATATTGGGGCCAACTGGCGCCACACGTTTTGGTCTAACACCAGGCGCTACACTTAGCGTTTGGCGCCAGGCTCTGGCGTCAGGCGCCAATATTGGCGTCTGGCGCTAATGAACGTTGACTCCGAATCCCTCCTGGATTAAACCTGCTCCGATTTTGTGCATAAATAGCCCCCTGCCTAGCCAATTCTCTTCATAATTTCAGCAAATAAAATATTTCTTAGCTTTTGGAAAAAATAACGTCATGTCTCTAGTCACCAAGAGTTTCACCAACTACACCCATGAATGGCGTCGGTCTCTTAATGCCAAAGAAAGAAAAGAATTAGACGTGTTTCACCTGGG
The DNA here is from genome assembly GCF_001683475.1 of Chenopodium quinoa. NCBI lineage: Eukaryota > Viridiplantae > Streptophyta > Magnoliopsida > Caryophyllales > Amaranthaceae > Chenopodium > Chenopodium quinoa. The sequence continues at coordinate 3,437,411 of NW_018743405.1, read as the reverse complement.
AGTTATTTATGGTATCAAAGGGTAGATCTTGATTCAGATTTTATTCATACCGCTCTAGAATATTGGGATGTAGATACTCATTGCTTTAGAATAGGGTATGACGAAATTAGCCCTTTGTCGGAAGAATTTGTTGCTATTTTAGGTTTCCCTGCAATAGATCCTGTAGTAATCCCTAGAATAAATGAATATTATTATAAGGATTTTGAACGCTTCTTCAATTTAAAAGTCACAGATCTATCAAAAATAGTAGATGGAAACATAGATAATTTGAAAGAATTTGCTCGCCATTATTTTGATAGGCCTTACTCTGAATCTTTCCATGTTTATAGAAGAAGGGCTTTCCTGTTTTGCATGCTTAATCAATTTTTTCTTACTAGTGGTAAAAATAATAAGGGTCAATCAATTATATCCACTGTATTAGAACAAATTGAATCAGGGAGAAATCCAATGCCTTTAATAGTTGGAGAGACTATGCTTAGTCTTGAGGAATTAAAGAGGAATCCGAAAGAAACTTTTCGGGGCTCTCCAATTTTATTACGGGTAGAAAAATAATATTTTTAATTACAGAAATCAAAAATATATTTTTGTATAGTAATAATAATTTATTTGCATTGCAATTTTTTACAGATGTGGCTAATGGAAAGACTGAAGTTAATTAGCCCTCCAAACAACATTGAGAAGTATACTCCAAATTGCTTCGTGAGGAGGAAGAAACGCTTCTCTAAGATGGGGCGGCATGAATGGAAGAAGGTCTTCGAATCTTGCAATTTTGCCGTCAAGTGGGTCATCCCTTGGTGGAAAATAGAAAAGATGGTTTGTGTCAACAAGCAACCAATCTGCCGTCTTCCAAGCTTGTCCCGTATGACTTTTTACTATCCCTGCAGGGTAAATAGACAATACGACCTACTTCAGACTATTCCTTCCGGTGATCTTCGTCGTCCCTACGAGTTCCCTGTCTCCCAAGAATTAGACAAATTTGATGCTAATTGGAGGGCTAAACCTTTATGGGAAGTAATTACCCAAAAGGTTCCTCCTTCCTTGCCCAATGATGTGAAAAGGTGGCTTCTGAAGAAACTTTCAAAGGACGTGAAGAAAAATCAGAGTAAATCTGATGTGAAGAGCCATCTAGGTGACAAGGTGATTCCTGTTAAGGAACGCTTAGGTGAAATAATTGAGTTCAAAACACCTATAATGCCTAGGAAGAAGAGTACTGCAAAAGATAAGGGAAATAGGAAAGCTGACACCACAGAAAAGAAAGCTTGGGTAGAAAAGAAGCATTGAGTCCTAGATGAGGGGGAAACTATTTACTCTAAGATTGAATGTAGATCCTCTAAAGGATGCCTACTAGCTAAAGTTATGGATGAGGAGGAAAAAGCGGACAAAAATTGGAAAAGGGCTAAGAAAGAGAAAGAAGATTAAGAGCATTGCTTAATTTCCAATTATTAGACTTAATTTATTTTTTTTATTTAAAGTTAATTTATTTAAGCTTTATTTAAATTCCATCAATAATGTAATTTATTTTATTAACGAAATTCCAGCTTTTAATCAAATTATTTACTTTAAATTTATTTTATTAAAGCAATGAAAACCGAAAAAATTAATTTTCTAGAAATTTTTTCGAGTACGAAAGTCGAAAATTTTCCAAAAAACACCGAAATGTTCCCAGAATTTTAACTGTTAATTGGCGCTACCGATCTGCGACTGGCGCTGGTTGCGGCAGTTTGGCGTCAAGCGACGGACGCCATCGTCTGGAGCTAACGATCATCGGCTGGCGCCAATTTTTTTTTGTGACGCCGATGTTTGTCGATCTTCTGTCGAATTTTTAATTAATTCTGGGATGCGAGATTTTTTATAAAAAATAAAGTGGCCGCACTTGTAAAGGGTTGCCTACGTATCCTTTCTTAAGGAATCAGGCCAAATGTAGCTCTCTTGAGTATCCTACTCAAGTAATTACGGGTAGTATTTCTTAAGTTGCTTAAGATTTGTCATGTTCGAGAACTCATTGCCACCCATATCAGTTAATTTTGCTGCACCTCCTGACAGGATTGTTTTGACAATGTAGGGTCCAGACCAATTAGGTCTAAATTTTCCCCTTGGATCTAAAACATTTTTCCTTAATGCTTTTAACATCAAGTCTCCTACTTTGATGTTTCTTGTCTTGACCTTCTTATCAAAATGCCTAGCCATACGAGTTTGATAACATTGAGTGTGATGTAGATCTTCTAGTCGTTTTTCATCGAGTAGAATTAACTCTTCATATCTTGCTCTAGTCTATTCAACTTCATCGAGTTTGCTCTCTAAAGCGATGCGTAGAGATGGAATCTCTAGTTCGACAGGTTGTACAGCATCCATTCCATATACCAAGGAAAATGGCATATTTCCTGTTGATGTGCGAATTGACGTGCGGTAACCCCACAGTGCGAAGTGAAGTTTGTCAGGCCAATCCTTATAATTTTCCGTCATTTTCTCGATGATAGTCTTTCAATTTTTATTAGCTGCCTTGACTTCTCCATTTTCTTGAGGCCTATAAGGGGAAGAATGATGATGTTGAATGCCATATTTTTGTAGCACTTCTTCACATTCGGCTTGAAAGTGAGTTCCATTGTCACTTATCATTTCATATGGGACTCCGTATCAACAAATAATATTTCTCTCGATAAGAGTGCTACATGTTTTGCAGTGAGTTTAGCGTATGATTGCGCTTCGACCCACTTTGTGAAGTAATCAATTGCCACTAGGATATATTTGTGGCCTCCTGTTCCTGGGGGAGTGATTTTGCCGATGATTTCAATTCCCCATGTAGAGAATGGCCATGGCGACGTGTAGGTGTAGAGCAAGGATGAAGGATCATGTTGTTAATTAGCATAGATTTGGCACTTAGGGCATCTTTTTACGTATTGATGGCAATCCCTATTCATTGTAGTCCAATAATATCTTTCTCGCATTATCTTTTGGACTAACATTTTGCCATTTATGTAAGTGCCACAAATTCCTTCGTGGACTATCCTCATTGCTCTTTGGGAATACTTTTTTCCTACACATAAGAGAGCTTGACCCTTAGGTACCCTTTTATGTAGCTCGTTGTCTATGAGTACATATTGGGAAGCCAAGAGTCTTAAAGGTTGTTTTTCTCTTTTGTCAGCATGGGGAAGGTATTCTCCTTTGGTGACATAATTGAGTATATCAGTGTACCACGGTTCTTCTTCTTCTTCTTCTTCTTCTTCTTCTTCTTCTTCTTCTTCTTCTTCTTCTTCTTCTTCTTCTTCTTCTTCTTCTTCTTCTTCTTCTTCTTCTTCTTCTTCTTCTTCTTCTTCTTCTTCGTCTTGGACTACTTCATCATCTTTTATAGCCTTAATATATGTTGGTTTGTGCCTTTTTTCTATAGTTAGAGGCATTTGCTCGATTTCCGTGGGAATCCTAACCATCGAGGCTAGTCTTGCCAAGGCATCAGCAAATTGATTTTCTTCTCTAGGTAGATATGTGTATTCTACCTTCCCTAACTGATTGGTAAGAGTTTCCAGATAGGTTTGGTAAGGGGCTAGACTTTCGCTCCTTACTTTCCACCTTTTGGATATTTGATTGATGATTAATGAAGAGTCTCCAAATATCCGTAACTTTTTTACTCTCAATGCCAAAGCTGTTTCAAGGCCTACCACACATGCTTCATATTTAGCAGCGTTGTTGGTGACGTCGAAGTCAAGCTTTATGGAGATTGGGACATGCTTTTCTTTAAGTGATACTAGTAATACTCCAACGCCACATCCCTTTTGGTTTGAGGCTCCATCGAAGTATAAGGTCCAGGTATCATCTTCAGTGACCATCAAGTCTTCATCTGGAAATTCGTTGTCTTGTATTGGCGTCGAGTCTTCTATTGGAAAGTCCGCTAGAAAGTCTGATACCACAGATCCTTTGATAGCTTTTTGCAGCATAAACCTTACATCAAACTAGGCTAAATTGACTATCCATCTTGATATGCGTCCATTGAGTGTAGATTTCTCGGATAGATACTTGAGTGGATCTAATCGGGAGGCTACAAAGACGGTATTCACTAGCATGTAATGTCTTAACTTGGTTGTGGCCCACACCAAGGCGAGGCACAATTTCTCAAGTGGTGTATAACGTGCTTCATATTCGAGCATTTTCTTGCTTAGATAGTAGATTGCGTTCTTTTCCTTCTACTTCTTGTGCTAGCATAGCTCCCATTATCTCTTTGGTATCTGTTAAGAACAACCTAAGAGGTAATCCGGGAAGTGCTGGTGCTAATACGTGATGATTTGCGAGATACGATTTGATCTTTTCAAAGGATTTTTGACACTCGTCATCCCATATTACTGGTACATTATTTTTAAGCTTTTTAAAGATTGGTTCCCATATCGTTGTCAATTTTGATATGAACCTGCTCATGTATTGCAACCAACCAATAAATCCTCGAATCTATTGCTCGCTTTTGGGCGGTGGCATTGACATGATTGCTTTGATCTTTGTCGCGTCTATCTCTATTCCTCTAGAGCTTATAACATAACCCAAAAGCTTGCCTGAGGTGACTCCAAAAGCACACTTAGATGGGTTCAACCTCATATTGTATTTTCTTAGCCTTTCGAAAATTTTTCTTAAGGCTACTTGATGGCCTGGGCGGTCTTTTGATTTTATAATCATGTCGTCCACATATACTTCGACTTCTTTATGCATCATGTCATGGAGTAAGGCAGTCGCTGCACGTTGGTAAGTGGCACCCACGTTCTTCAACCCGAATGGCATTACCGTGTAGTAGTAAGTGCCCCATGGTGTTATGAAGGTTGTTTTCTCCATGTCTTCTTCTGCCATGAGAATCTGATTATAATCTGCGTATCCGTCCCTAAACGAGAGAAGTACATGATTTGCCGTGTTATCCACCAGAATATCGATGTGTGGTAAAGGGAAGTCGTCCTTTGGACTTGCCTTATTTAGATCTCGATAGTCGACACACATTCTTACTCTTCCATCTTTTTTCGGTACTGGGACGACGTTGGCGACCGATTCAGGGTATTTAGATACCTTGATGAAACCTGCAGTTATTTGTTTTTGGACTTCTTCTTTTATTTTAAGAGTTACGTCGGGTTTCATTCGACGTAACTTTTATTTTACATGTTTCATTCCTAAAATTAGTGGTATAGTGTGTTGAGCTATTTCTTTATTAATGCCTAGCATATCTTCGTATGACCAAGAAAATACATCGATAAATTCTTTAAGTAAGTTAATTAAATCGGTTCTTTCTTGTTCATTAAGTGTTAGTCCGATTTTAAATTCTCTTTTATTGGTTGAATAATTTGAGATATCAACCGTTTCAGTTTCTTCAATTATCGGTGTTTTCTTTTCGAGTGTTTCCATTGCTTTAATAAGTTCTTTGTCTTTTTCATTGTTAGTTAAGCAATGCTCGTCATCTTGAGTTAGAGAAGAACACAAGAAGTATGGAGAAGAAGTTATATTATTATACTCTGAGATCATTACATCAAAGAGTGATATGTCCTCAGGGACTTGATCACTAACTATTCTAGGAGAAGAGATAGAAGGGGAAGGTGCTATTATTAAAGACATAGATGACTCTATAGGGAGATATTCTGACTCTGACTCTGACTCAGACGACTCTTCGAACATCGGTCCTTGCCCTATCGTGATGGATATCTTTCTTCCACTTGGAATAGTCACCTTGACGGTCTTGCGCCACCCTTGTAGTGATCCTTCCGCTGGAGTGATTAGCTTTGAGGGATTGAAGCTTTCACTTTGTAGGACTGTTTGAATGAGCGAGGAGTTATCCTCTTTGTAAGTTGGCTCATCCTTTTCTTGCCCAAATAATAATCCCATGACGTTAAAGTCAAAGCATGGGGGTGTTTTCTCCTTATGGACAGGAGTTGGGATTTCATCTCTGAAATAACAATCCAAGAAGATTTCAAATCCCGGTTTCCTTATGCCTTTTACGACAAATGGCTCAGGAAATTCATGGCATGGATATTCCTCTCCTTCTTTTATGAATTGACCATTAAGCGTAAGAGGGTATTGATCCATTGGGATTGCTTTCTTTTGAATGCGAGCGTCCCTACGTGCCTTCGATTTTTCCTGGACTCGCTTAAGATCTTTCTGAGTCGGTTCGAAACCAAGTCTGAAAGTATCTAATTTAGGGAGGCCAGGTCACTCTAGCGGTTTTTCTATTCCTTTCTTCTTTCCTAGGGTTATCCCAGGAAAATGTCCTTGTTTCTTCAGAATAGCATTTACAATCATGTTAGAATGGGGGTCATGGCAAAGAGGGGTCCTTTCATCCTCCTGGATTAAGGATAGCTCTTCGTTAAAGCCCCATAAGTCTTCATCATCCACATCGTTCTCCACATTAATTATTGGATTTTCTATAGACTTGATTCTCATAGGTGAAGCAGCGATGGTGATAGGAATTCCCCCAACTATGGCTTTTACTTGTTAGTGGAGAGATGAGGGGACGACCTTTAGGTCATGAAGCCAAGGGCGTCCCAAAAATAAATTGAATGAAGCCTTGATATCTACTAATTGGAAAGTAGTAGCATGTTCTATCGTTCCCACCGTTACATTCATGATAACTTTACCAAGAGCTTGACGACGAGTGTTGTCGTAGGCTCTTATTCCTTGTGTCGACGGGGTTAAATCTTCAACCCTTATACCTAGCATCCTCGTAGTTCTAAGTGGACAGACGTTAATGGTTGATCCATTGTCTACAAGAGTCATAGAGACGTTCATTCTCTTGCAAACTACTGTGAGGTTTTATGCCTTATAGTGTTTGTCACCTTCTGGAGGTAAATCCTTGTCAGAAAAGGTGTTCAAATTGATGGGACTAGGTAGATCACTCGTGAGGAAGTTAGCCAACCCCTCAGGATTGGTGTCAGAATCTATCCCTATTTTGTCCAAGGCATTCATTATAGCAAACCTATGTTCTTGGGATGTCGCCAAAAGTTTCCACACGTTCATCTCAACTTTTGTCTTCTTGAACTGTTTGACAATAACATTATCTTCAATGATAGGTATGGGAACTTGCTGTGTGGTTGGCATGGGTTGTGTTGATTCGGGAGGTTGCATTCTCCCGGATCTTGTGAGGACGTCTATCGATGAATCTTCTTCAACCCAAAAATCATCCATGGCGTATGACACCGAAGGTGGAGGTCCTACCATTTCTTTTAAGTAGACGTCTTCTTCGTCACTGTCCCAAACTCTATTAATACTTGCATCCTCTTCTTGTGGAACTTGGACAAGCTTCTTTTCATCAATCATTTTCTGAATTAAATCCTTGAATTTAAAACAGTTTTCTATAGTGTGACCCCCTAATTGATGGTACCGACAGTAATATCTATATGTCCTTTTCAATGATTCGAATGGTCTCAGTTCGAGAGGTTTGATCTCGCCACTCTCGGAGAGTATTTCGAATATTTGTATATATGTGATCCCAATTAGAGTGTAGAGTCTATTACTCTCCTTGGGTTTTTCGGTGACTTGTAAAGGAAGACGCTTTGCCTCATAAGTCGTTCCCATGGGTGTGAATTCTCTCTTAGGTTCATCTTTTGGGAGTGGAACCTCGTCATATTTCTTCTAAAGTTCCTTTATAGCTTTGAGAGTTTCACGTAGCAAATACGATCCTTCCATCATAGACAGTGTGAGATATTGTATGTCCTCTTTACTTGCTGGTTCTGGAAGGTTATCCATGGCATCGAAAAAGATCTCCTCTTCTTCGATGGCATGGATTTCTTTAATAGTTTTGATGAGAGACGAGGGGTCAACCTCGTTTTCCTCATCAGAGATAGCCAAGGAATGAGCGAGAGGCGCATTATCAATGCTTGGCTTCTTACTGGTAGGGGCAATGGCAGCTTGTTGTTGTCGATTAAGTCTTGGATAGCTTCTTTAAGCTTCCAACAGTTCTCGGTGAGATGGCCCCTACCTTGGTAATACTTGCAGTGTGCTTTGGGGTTCCAGTTAGCCGACCTCTTTTTGGCTGGTGGGTCCCCAAACGGTCCAATGGGAGTTATAAGACCTTTTGCATTTAATCGATCAAATGCGGTGTCATAACTCATGCCAATAGGAGTAAAGTTCCTCCTAAATGGCTTCTTTTGTCCTTGATTATTCATAGCAAGGACTTCACCTAGGTTAAAAGTGCTAACGTTGTTTGAGTGGGTGGTTTTGGAAGAAGAAGGATTGTCGTTCTTCTTTCCTTTCCAGCCACTGTTGGAGTTATTATTGGCAGCTTTCAACTTAGGCAGACCGTCTTTAATATTGATTCCAATGTCGTAGACGGCCTTGAAGGTATGGAGATTATTTTGATACTTGAGATGCTTGGAGTATTTTCTTGAAGGTTTTTGATGAATAGCCTTACATACTCTTTTTCACTCGGCACCTTAATCATCTTAGCTGAGGTTTCTCTCCATTTGTTAAAGAAGGAGGTGAAGCCTTCGTTCTCCTTCTGCTTGAGGATTTCAAGTTCCCTATGGTCAGTCTCAACTTGAATGTTGCATTTGTATCTATCAACGAAAGCGTTTGCTATGGACTCCCAGGTGGAGGTTTTTTCTTTCTCGAGAGAAAAGAACCATTGCTGGCAAACGGTCTCGAGAGATAGTGAGAACAGAGAGGGGAACACCTTCTTGTCGATACCCTTAATACTCATTATTGTTTTGAAGACTCTTAAATGAAAATAAGGGTTATTGGTTGCTTTGAATTTCGGGATGTCGTATGCATTGAACTTCTGCGGAAGAAGATCTTTGTCCACCAAGACCCCTTGTGAACTAATCCCTTAAAACTTGTAGTCGCTAGATAGCTTGCTTAGACTCTCTTGCATAAGGTCCATCTGTTGTTGTTTCACGGGATCATCGATCTTAAGGGTTAGGAGCTTTAGTGCCTCAGTCACGGTAACTAGTTGGTTCCAGAGCTCATTGACTTCTTCTTGTGTTGCCATTACTGTCCTAGCTTTCCTATTACGAGCTATGGGTTTGTCGAAAATTTGGACTTGTAAGAAAAGGTTGTCTTTGATTAACCGCCCTTCCTTTCTTGACCACGCGCTGTAATTTAAACCATTTTGCGTTTTAATTACTTGACTCAAATCGACATTGACTTTACGGTTTTAAAAAGGAAAAATAAAAAATTGGTGCATATTTTGGCAAAAATAATGTATATATTTTTTTAAGAACTAAGTATGGTATTTAAATTGGAGGATTAATATCTGACTTACCCCCCTAAAAAAAATAACGGAAAAAACGCGCATACAAGACTCTCTTAAACATGGTCAAAGTGTGTCTATTGGTGTGTGCGTTGAGTGTAAGTGACATGCTTGGACTCTTGTGTAAGACCATGGGACTTAGTGCCTAGACTAAATTAATGACTTAACAAAGTATTATTGACAGTAAAATTTAACCGAATAACTTAGCAAACTGGTTAATTAGACACAAGGTGATGACTCGATCAATAATCCGAACTGTCGTCAAAACGACACGACTGGCGCCTCTCTTTGCAGTGTAGCGTTAGACGACAGAGCTGTCGCTAGGCGCCACACTCCACAGAGTGGCGCTACAGTTCAAACTTTAGTGCCATTGCTGGAGCTTCAATCTAAAACTGTTTTCGGTGTTATTAATCAACAGGGGTATGCCTAAAGTCGTACTAGGTCAATTCCTGGTTAAAATATTAGACTTTATTTACTCAAATTAATTAATTAGTTAATTAGGAAAATTTCTTTTAGTCATTAATTTATTTAATCTTAACACAAGTCAAACAAACGGTTAAGAAAAACATATATCATATGCACAACAGATAATGCAAATTAGTCAAGTAGGCACGATATGATGTAATGAGTTTGCAACCTGACCATGGCTCTAGTTCTCTAAAGTTCGGGATATGGGTTAGTTAATAGAGGGTCCATGGTTAATTGTCCGGATGCACCGTGCGGAAGCCTAACTGTGAAGGGTTGGCGCGAGTGGATGGGACACCGCGAGTTTTAGAAAAAAAAAAACTCTCTTCCATGGTTTGGTGAATTCAACAATCTCGGATGTACCCTTTGTTGCTCAGAGCGTTCAATCAGGTAGATGGAGCATGAATTACCAGAGGGTTATGTCTATATGTAGAATATATATGGGTTTAAGAAAAGTGAGAAAACTCAATCAGGAAGTAGGATCGAGCGAACAATGCTAAAAACTAGTCGAAATTAGAACACATATTTCTGGCTCGGTATTGGAAGAATTTGGCACCAGCAAACAGAGATTGGCGCCGGATTTGGGTTGTAGCGCCTGGCGACAGAGCTGTCGTCTAGCGCTATAGTCAAGATTCTGGCACTAATTTTCTGTTCGCTGACACTAATTCCTACATGCCTCAACAGTTTTCTATGCTCGATAAAATTTTCCAGTTTCGCGCAGTGTTATTTTGGTCCTAGTTGTGAAAGATATTCCTCAAATTTCCTACGTGTAAAATCCTATGTTTTAACTCATTAGGGATGGTCTTTCCAATGAGATCTTTTTTATGCATATGACAATAATGTTAATCAAAATTACGCATATGAAATACTTAGAACATTTCGAGTCTCATCCACTTATTCTAAATCATTGCCGAAATAAATTTCAGGAATTAAAATAGAAATCCTCCCCAGCGGAGTCGCCAAAAACTGTAGGGAATATTTCAAGCGTTAATCCCTAGCTTGAACCCTACTGTGATCATATACTAAAGTTTTTTTTAGGAACTTGTAGGGAAGATAGAGCAAAAGAGTCGCCAACAAGTTTTTTTTAGGAACTTGTAAACCGTTCACGAGGTGAAGGTTACACCCCTTAACGATCCATGAGATCGTCAACTCCATAAGGTCTTGAACCAAATAGGGTTCGGGGATGAAGGTACAAATCCAACCTAAAAGAGATTGAACTTGCCTTAATAATATGCCTCTTCGTATTCATGGGCGCTTTCTGACTAACATACAATCAATAGGATTACCCTAAACATGTTTATCTATGTTGGTTGAATTTAATGCACAAATAAAATATTATTGGCGATCACTTGAATTATAATCATATTAACCCTAAACAAGATTATTAATTATCTTATTAAGTGTGATTACAAGTATAAATTCCCTTTAAACATGCATAAAAGGCGTGATCAAGCAATAACAATAAATATAATCATGTTAAAGCATAATAATAGCAAGATCCTAGGCATGATACTAACAAGAATATTAGGAAAGAAAATAAAAGGCATCATACTTTTAATCATACTTGATATTAAAGTTACCCTAGACATGATACTAGGAATTTATTATTGTCACCCTAAACATCAAATTAAGGAAAACATCCTAACATGATACTAGGAATCAAAATAACATCCTAAACATGATTTCTACATAATAACATCAATTAAACCATTAAAGTACTTACTAGGATGCCTCGTATCTCTTTCTAACAACAAAATACACACGTTAGTAACTTCAAGGAAAATAATAAAACAAAACAATTAAATTAAATAATTGAAAGAGAGATTTGGGACCAAACCCTCACAAATTAAACCCTTCACGTCTAGGACGAAGGCAACTTTGAATTTGGCTAGGTGTATCCAAGTCTTGCGAATGCGGAATTTCGTATTCGTGAAAAAGCTAGTTTAGAAAAGAGAGAGAGAGAGAGAGAGAGAGAGAGAGAGAGAGAGAGAGAGAGAGAGAGAGAGTAATCAATATAATCTTGATGAGAGTTGGTCCATGAAAACGGAGTTTTTAGGAAGCTATTTATAGAGAAAATCAGCCAAAAAGATAAAAAAAACCAAAACAGAGTTCTGACGCGTAAAACGAGGTTAGCGCCAGGCGCCAAGCGTAGCGTTAGGCGCTACTGCTGGCATTTGGCGCTGACTAAGTTTTTGACGCGTTTTCTTAAAATTAGATAGAAATTGTCGTACAGGAGGATAAAATCGTATTTTCCTCAAAAACGTTCTTTTATTCTGATAAAAAACTCCAAAAAGTCAACAAAAGTCAATTTATCAATGCTAATTAAATTAGGAATGAAAAGAACCTTCTAGAAGAATCTAGAAGACTAAAACCATTCCTAATTGCATTAGGAATGATAAATCCATATTAGGCCCTCCTCTAAATCATTGGGCCGCATATAAGGCTCAAACCAGGTCCAGATCAGTAATTTGGCCATAACTTCCTCAATATTCATCGGAATTGGGCTTACAATATATCGTTGGAAAGCTCTTTTCAAGCCCCATCCAACTACACTACTATTGGACCCATATCATGGACCAACCAAACTGGATTGGCTGTTTTCTTAAAATAGGTTATCAAAAACATTGAGAAGAGAAAAGAAATTAAAACTTTCCGCAACACTAAACTTTCCACACTTTCACTTCATTCGATTATGATTCGACGTGAAAGGTACTCATCACTGGGTTTGGTTTTGGGGAGACACAAATGGGTGTCTACAAACATCATCATTCTTCCCTTTATAAGCCTCAAGCAAATGGAGCAGTTAAGGCAGCTAATAAAAATCTAAAGACTATTATCGAGAAAATTATGGAAAATTATAAGGATTGGCCTAACAAACTTCACTTCACATTGTGGGGTTATCGCACGTCAATTCGCACATCAACAGGAAATAAGCCATTTTCCTTGGTTTATGGAATGGATTCCGTACAACCTGTCGAACTAGAGATTCCATCTCTACGCATTGCGTTAGAAAGTAAACTCGATGAAGTTGAATAGACTAGAGAAAAATATGAAGAGCTAATTCTACTCGACGAAAAACAACTAGAAGCTCTACATCACACCCAGTGTTATCAGAATCGTATGGCTAGGCATTTTAATAAGAAGGTCAAGACAAGAAACATCAAAGTAGGAGACTTGGTGTTAAAAGCATTAAGGAAAAATGTTTTAGATCCAAGGGGAAAATTTAGACCTAATTGGTCTGGACCTTACGTTGTCAAAACAATCCTGTCAGGAGACGCAGCAAAATTAACTGATATGGATAGCAATGAGTTCTCGAACATGACAAATCTTGACCAACTTAAGAAATACTACCCATAATTACTTGAGTAGGATACTCAAGAGAGCTACGTTTGGCCTGATTCCTTAAGGAAGGATACGTAGGCAACCCTTTACGGGTGCGACCACTTTATTTTTTAAAAAATCTCGCATCCCGGAATTAATAAAAATTCGACAAAAGATCGACGAAATATCGGCGTCACGGAAAACATTCTGGCGCCAGCCGATGAATGTTAGCGCCAGACGACGGCATCTGTCGCCTGACGCCAGACTGCCACAGCCGGCGCCAGTCGCAAAATTGTGGCGCCAATTAACAGATAAAAGTCTGGGAACATTTCGGTGTTTTTCGGAAAATTTTCGACTTCTGTACTCGAAAAAATTTCTGGAAAATTAATTTTTTCGGTTTTCATTGCTTTAATAAAATAAATTTAAAGTAAATAATTTAATTAAAAAGATGGAATTTCATTAATAAAATAAACTACATTATTGATGGAATTTAAATAAAGCTTAAATAAATTAATTTTAAATAAAAGAAATAAATTTAGTTTAATAATTTGAAATTAAGCAATGCTCTTAATCTTCTTTCTCTTTCTTAGCCCTTTTCCAATTTTTGTGTGCTTTTTCTTCCTCATCCATAACCTTAGCTAGAGGCATCCTTTAGAGGACCTACATTCAATCTTGGAGTAAATAGTTTCCCCCTCAGCTAGGACTCCATGCTTCTTTTCTACCCAAGCTTTCTTTTCTGTGGTGTCAGGTTTCCTTTTTCCCTTATCTTTCGCAGTACTCTTCTTCCTAGGCATTATAGGTGTTTTGAACTCAATTCTTTCACCTAAGCGTTCCTTAACAGGAATCACCTTGTCACCTAGATGGCTCTTCACATCAGTTTTACTCTGATTTTTCTTCACGTCCTTTGAAGGTTTCTTCAGAAGCCACTTTTTCACATCATTGGGCAAGGAAGGAGGAACCTTTTGGGTAATTACTTCCCAAAAGATCTAGCGCTCCAATAAGCATCAAATTTGTCTACTTCCTGGGAGACAGGGAACTTGTAGGGACGACGAAGATCACCGGAAGGAATAGTCTGAAGTAGGTCGTATTGTCTTTTTACCCTGCAGGGATAATAAAAAGTCATACGGGACAAGCTTCGAAGACGGCAGAATGGTTGCTTGTTGACACCAACCATCTTTTCTATTTTCCACCAAGGGATGACCCACTTGATGGCAAAATTGCAAGATTCGAAGATCTTCTTCCATTCATGGCGCCCCATCTTAGAGAAGCGTTTCTTCCTCCTCACGAAGCAATTTGGAGTATACTTCTCAATGTTTTCCGGAGGGCTTATTAACTCCAGTCTTTCCATTAGCCACATCTGTAAAAATTGCAATGCAAATAAATTATTATTACTATACAAAAATATATTTTTGATTTCTAATCAAAATAATGGCGAGCAAATTCTTTCAAATTAATTATGTTTCCATCTACTATTTTTGATAGATCTGTGACTTTTAAATTGAAGAAGCGTTCAAAATCCTTATAATAATATTCATTTATTCTAGGGATTACTACAAGATCTAGTGCATGGAAGCCTAAAATAGTACCAAATTCCTTCGGCAAAGGGCTAATTTCATCATACCCTATTCTAAAGCAATGAGTATCTACATCCCAATATTCTAGAGCGGTATGAATAAAATCTGAATCAAGATCTACCCCTTTGATACCATAAATACCCCCCAAGTGAAACACATCTAGTTCTTTTCTCTCTTTGGCATTAAGAGACCGACACCATTCATGGGTGTAGTTGGTAAAAGTTTTGGAGACTAGAGACATGACGTTATTTTTCTAAAAGCTAAGAAATATTTTATTTGCTGAAATTATGAAGAGAATCGGCTGGGCAGGGGGCTATTTATGCACAAAATCGGAGTAGTTTTAATCCAGGAAGGATTTGGAGTCAGCGCTCTTTAGCGCCAGACGCCAACTATTGGCGCCTGACGCTAGAGAATGGCGCCAAACGCTAAGTATAACGCCTGGCGCTACACCAAAACGCGTGGCGCCAGCTGGCGCCAATATGCCTCATCGTACGCGCTTACTAAAAAACCGCGTTTTGACTTGATTCGAGTCTGCTAATGGCTTTACAGTTTCCTTATCTTTTTCTAAATATTCATTTATTCTTCTCTTTTAATTAATATAGCTATTATATTAATTATATCATTTTTCTGATTTTATTTGGTCTAACTTCCAAGTTTTCATAAATCCAATATTTTATTTGACTTTTCCTTTTTTCATTTTTTCTTTTTTGGGGGAGAAAGTCGGATACCCTCCATCAATAATAAAAATGACGGAACTTTTGTGCAAAATCATTTGTCACATTTCCTAACACACACAAACATGCAGATAATAATAATAATAAATGAAAAAACATGATAAATAAAGAATAAACTCATAATAGTATGTATATACAAAACATGTCTAAAAAATGAGTCTAATAAAAGGCAAAGTTCTGTACAAAAACAAAATAAATAATAAAAAACACAGGAATAAGCTACGGCGCCGGAGGACGTATACCTATTATCTCATAAAACTCCGCCGTACGAGGAGTAACCTCTCCACCAGCTCCAGCTCCAGCTCTAGCACCAGCTCCAGTTCCCGCGGGAGGAGGAAAGCTCAACACAGGACCCGTCCACCCAAGATCAACCTGAGGCTAATGATGTGGAGGCTGCTGCGATGACAAGCCAACCTCGTATATCCCACCACCTCTAAGAGCTAAGGTAGCCTCTCCCTGGCCTACCGGCGCAACATGTGCACCCTCAGAGGAAGAGCCTGATCCCTCTACCGCCTCGGTTCGAGCAGCCTCAGACCGAACGCCCTGACCTCCCGAACCAGTGCGACGACGTCTCGAGCTAGACCTCGATGGATCCCTCCGCGCCTCAGGTCTCGTGTAGGTAAGAGAAGGAATGGGATGACCTTGCAAAAGAAATTAAAATCAGAAACAGGCAAAATAGAAGCGGTAATACAAAAACATATGAAGGGAAGACTACCTCCTGAACGGCGTCGTCTCCAAGGCAGGTAGCCACGTTCCTCATCCGGACAAGCTGGCTCAGGAAGGCATCTATGCATCGTGCCATCGCCGAAACCACCTCGCGTGAGAACTGTCAAAGAAATAGGTCAGTAAACATGCATAACATATATGGACAAAAAGTTGCAAATAAACAAGCTTACCCAAGTCTGGTGGCGAGGAATCGACCGCTCCACAAAGCGCTCGTCCTCAGGAGTCGGAGGAATCATCTCCTCAATCGGCCCATATGTCCCCTAATAATGGATAGACATACGGGGTGGCACGAACTCAACAACATCATCCTGACAAGGCAAAACAAAATCAGTGAAGCATTACTTGGGGGCTACTTAACGAAAGGTAAAAGCTGAAAAATCGTACCGCCACATCCTCAGCAGGTACAGGAACTGGAGCTAACAACGGCAGTAGCTCCTCCCCATAGCATCGCCCAGGGATCGTGTAAGACCGCCAAGGGGTACCAGCTCCCTCTGACATGCTCACCAACCTCGTGGCGTTAAATATGTGACGTGGTGGAGGAGCAGGGAGGACAAAGGTATCGGAGGAATGATGAATAGCAACCCTCTCTCCAAGATATGCAGTCTCTCCATAGGTCTCTAAAAAATAGCGACGCTTAGCAGAATACTGCGCGGCTAACCTTGGGACTGCCAGGTCAACCCACGGTCGGTACAACACCTCAGGCTCCTACAAAGAGCGTCAATCAGGCAATAGTCTATCTAAGGCATCACAAAATGTCAAATAAGAAAAAAATCATATCAAGATGATCCAATCTCGGACATATGCAGTAGACATCCCCACACGGCGGCTCCCCCACGAAGCACTAACTGGAAGCCTGTGCGGCGACGGTCTCTGGCGCAGTTGAGGGAAAGTACTCGTAGAACCAAATCTACAAGAAGCTAAAGTTATCAGTAAATGCTAACTAAAATGTAGAGCTAAACTTTATAGGGAATAAGGTTTACCTCTACGACCCTCCAAAAGCCGGACAAAGCAACATTCGACCCAAAGGATCGATGTCGACATGAGTCCCGCAACGCTCGAATGAAATCAACATAGGCCAAGCTGGCCCAGTCATAAGTCCCGATCCGGTGTAGATCGCGGACGGCAGGAAGATAGTAAAGCAGCGCCCTACTACCCTTGTCAGGGGAGAACGTCCCTGATAGCAAGATAAGTGCAAAGATGCGCACCCGCTGCTCTCGAGTAGTCGCACGATTATCAAAAACTGTTGCTAGAGTCGAGCGGCAAATCCCCCTAGCATTGAACTGAGTCAACTCTACCTCAGCTTGAGCCCGAATAGAAATCGGACCCAACAGCTCCTCGACCTCAGGAGAAAAGACCTCGATCCCGCTGTCGAACGGCAATGGCACGGAGCTAAACTCCAGTCTTGTGATGAGACTGAAGTCGGTAGGAGTGACCATCATCTCACCCCAGGGGAAGTGGAAAGTGTTGGTGGTTTCCCAAAAGAACTCCACCAGAGCACGAACTACATGGTGATCCCCACTAGAGGCAACCATTGCCTCGGAGGTCTCGAATAGCGCAATAAGACCACAAGACTCCCATAGAAGTCTCGTCTGATCATCTCTGGCGATGTACATCTTGTACAGATCGCCCAAGCCGTCACAGCCAGAACGATGACAGCGCGTCCTCCCAACTGTGATGCCCCGTCTCACCCTCTCAAAAATATGGTGGACAGGAGAAAAGTACAAGGTCCGCTCATCCCACTCAGGGAGTCGGCTGAGCAAAGTGGACGGCTCGGCATCGTCCTCTACGGGCTCATGCTCCCGTCGAACGTCTCGGGACCGTGAACCGGAACCTCGCTGTCTAGCCATGCTACATTGTGCAGAATTATCATAAATTAAGGTTCTATGGTATCTAAGGTTTGCCTAGCCGCATGATACTATGTTCGCAAAAAATAGAGTACGTAGTACTAAAATAGAGCATGAATTCAAATTGAGCATAACGACATTTTTTCAAGCAATCAAACTATTTCTTTCAATATTATAGTAATTATTGTGACAAATTGGACAAGAATTGCTAGCAAAAACATCAAGAATAAGCCACATTGTATTCCCGACCTTAAGAGGTTCAACAATGGTGATTTTTTCATTTCTTCACTAAATTTAGTCAAATAAGTCTCAAATTACTCCCAAGGCAATATGTAAACATAATCAAGCAATTTCATGGCATAAAATTTGATAAACAAGAGAATTTAGCATTCTAAGTTTCGAATTTTCAAGAAATTCGGGAATAAACACAAGCAAAATTCATTAAAACCGGTGTGAGTTTGAAGAAAACTTACATAGATTAGGAAAATGGATGGAATGAGCTTTGATTTGCAACAAATTTGAGCGAATTTGGTTGAGAAACGAGCAAGAACAGATTAAATAAAGTTATGAGAATTCTCGAGCAAAAAACGCGAAGAGCAGCAACGAAAATGAAGAAGAGAAGGGTATTTAAGGAAAACCCGACTCTAGTGCCAAGCGTCAGACCTTGGCGTCAGTCGTTAGGCTTTAGCGCCTGGCGCTAGCTCCAGCGTCTGGTGCTACAGCCAGATAATCGACGCTGATGTTATTTCAGCGGCGCCAGAGCATTTAGCCACTCAGTACGGTTGTTCCAACCTTTTGCAGTATATTTTGGGTTCCTTAGTACGCCAGTTAGCCCCTCTAAGCAATTTGACACGATTTTTTTTAAGTAATCGGCTTGATTACATAAAGTGATTGACCTGATGAAAGATCATCTCACTTAGCTTAAAGCGCCTAAGCATTGGCTCATCGCAAAAGGCACCGACATACTGGTTTATAATTCAGCAAAAGGCACCGACATACAGGTTCAAAAGCAGCGAAAGCGCCGACATACAAGCATAGCGGAAGCAAAGTTCAAGCGAGCTTTTTTAAAGATCGACAAGCGGAGGTCTTCGGTAATTTCCTTTGGAAAATTATCGCAACAAATGAGGAAAGCTTCAGGCGAGAATATCTTCAGCAGCGTTCCCTAGCTTGCGGAGAGTTGTCACAAACAACTGAAGGTGATTTCAAGCGAAGTTGTCTTCGATCGTGTTCCCTAAGATGTGGAAGATGGTTACAAAGCGGAAGAGGAACATTTCAAGCGAAGCAATCTTAGATATTGGAGGCAGTTACAAGCGTAGCAGTTTTCAAGCTGGATGACATTCTCTAGCTTGCAGGAGGTCATCAAGTTAAATACAACAGTAAAGCAGCAGCAAATCGGTTACTTTCAGAGACGTCTCCTCGACGGTGCAAGATACGCGTTTCTTAACTCTTTTATCTGTTTAACTAACGCTAGTTTGCAGGTATCGGCGTTACAAGAGTGATTGAGGATCGTTGAACGTTTTGAAACATTCTCCGTCCCTATCGATACATTGACTTTTGTTTTTGAAACATGCGTTTCTCCAAACTCAGTCAAAGTGGGGGCTTCTGTAGACACCCATTTGTGTCTCCCCAAAACCAAACCCAGTGATGAGTACCTTTCACGTCGAATCATAATCTAATGAAGTAAAAGTGTGGAAGTTTAGTGTTGCGAATAGTTTTAATTTCTTTTCTTTTTTCTCTGTTTTTGAAAACCTATTTTAAAGAAAACAGCCAATCCAGTTTGTTTGGTCCATGATATGGGTCTAATTGTAGTGTAGTTAGATAGGGCTTGAAAAGAGCTTTCCAACGATATATTATAAGCCCAATTCCTACGAATATTGAGGAAGTTATGGCCAAATTACTAAACTGGGCCTAGTTTGAGCCTTGTATGCAGCCCAATGATCAAGAGGAGGGCCTAATATAGATCTATCATTCCTAATGCAATTAGGAATGGTTTTAGTCTTCTAGATTCTTCTAGAAGGTTCTTTTCATTCCTAATTTAATTAGCATTGATAAATTGACTTTTGTTGACTTTTTAGAGTTTTAATCAGAATAAAAGAATGTTTTTGAGGAAAATACGATTTTATCTTCCTGTACAGCAATTTCTATCTGATTTAAGAAAATGCGTCAAAAACTTAGTCAGCGCCAAACGCCAGCATTAGCGCCTGACGCTAAGTTTGGCGCCTGGCGCTAGCCTTAGCGCCTGGCACTAATGTCAGCGTCTGGCGCTAACCTGGTTTTACGCGTCAGAACTCTGTTTTGATTTTTTATCTTTTTGGCTGATTTTCTCTATAAATAGCTTCCTAAAAACTCCGTTTTTATGGACCAACTCTCATCAAGATTCTATTGATTACTTTCTCTGTCTCTCTCTCTTCTCTAAACTAGCTTTTTCACGAATACAAAATTCCGCATTCGCAAGACTTGGATACACCTAGCCAAATTTGAAGTTGCCTTCGCCCTAGACGTGAAGGGTTTAATTTCTGAGGGTTTGGTCCCAAATCTCTCTTTCAATTATTTAATTTAATTGTTTTGTTTATTATTTTCCTTGAAGTTACTAACTCGTGTATTATGTTATTAGAAAGAGGTACGAGGCATCCAAGTAAGTACTTTAATGGTTTAATTGATATTATGATATGGAAATCATGCTTAGATTAATATTATGATTCCTAGTATCATGTTTAGGGTAATTGTAATATCAAGTATGATTAAAAGGATTATGCTTCATATGTTCTTCCTAATATTTATGATTATTAGTATCATGTTAGGATTAAAGCTTTGATCTTTATTGTTTTGTGACATGCTAGGGTTTGTTATTAATCTTGTTAGTATCATGCTACCTGTAATAAAATTGGAGAGCCCTGAAAAGGTGCTTTTGTATTTCTCTTTAATTCATCAAGACTAAGCATAGTCTCTCCAACTATTAAAGGCATTGGATTTCTCCCTGATTCAATTTGTTCTAAAACAGTGGATATAATTGATTGACCCTCATTATTTTTACCACTATTAAGAAAAAATTGATTAAGCATGCAAAATAGGAAAGCCCTTCTTCTATAAACATGGAAAGAATCAGAGTAAGGCCTATCAAAAATAATGGCGAGCAAATTCTTTCAAATTAATTATGTTTCCATCTACTATTTTTGATAGATCTGTGACTTTTAAATTGAAGAAGCGTTCAAAATCCTTATAATAATATTCATTTATTCTAGGGATTACTACAAGATCTAGTGCATGGAAGCCTAAAATAGTACCAAATTCCTTCGGCAAAGGGCTAATTTCATCATACCCTATTCTAAAGAAATGAGTATCTACATCCCAATATTCTAGAGCGGTATGAATAAAATCTGAATCAAGATCTACCCCTTTGATACCATAAATACCCCCCAAGTGAAACACATCTAATTCTTTTCTCTCTTTGGCATTAAGAGACCGACACCATTCATGGGTGTAGTTGGTAAAAGTTTTGGAGACTAGAGACATGACGTTATTTTTCTAAAAGCTAAGAAATATTTTATTTGCTGAAATTATGAAGAGAATCGGCTGGGCAGGGGGCTATTTATGCACAAAATCGGAGTAGTTTTAATCCAGGAAGGATTTGGAGTCAGCGCTCTTTAGCGCCAGACGCCAACTATTGGCGCCTGACGCTAGAGTCTGGCGCCAAACGCTAAGTATAGCGCCTGGCGCTACACCAAAACGCGTGGCGCCAGCTGGCGCCAATATGCCTCATCGTACGCGCTTACTAAAAAACCGCGTTTTGACTTGATTCGAGTCTGCTAACGGCTTTACAGTTTCCTTATCTTTTTCTAAATATTCATTTATTCTTCTCTTTTAATTAATATAGCTATTATATTAATTATATCATTTTTCTGATTTTATTTGGACTAACTTCCAAGTTTTCATAAATCCAATATTTTATTTGACTTTTCCTTTTTTCATTTTTTCTTTTTTGGGGGAGAAAGTCGGATACCCTCCATCAATAATAAAAATGACGGAACTTTTGTGCAAAATCATTTGTCACATTTCCTAACACACACAAACATGCAGATAATAATAATAATAAATGAAAAAACATGATAAATAAAGAATAAACTCATAATAGTATGTATATACAAAACATGTCTTAAAAATGAGTTTAATAAAAGGCAAAGTTCTGTACAAAAACAAAATAAATAATAAAAAACACAGGAATAAGCTACGGCGCCGGGGGACGTATACCTATCATCTCATAAAACTCCGCCGTACGAGGAGTAACCTCTCCACCAGCTCCAGCTCCAGCACCAGCTCCAGTTCCCGCGGGAGGAGGAAAGCTCAACACAGGACCCGTCCACCCAAGATCAACCTGAGGCTAATGATGTGGAGGCTGCTGCGATGACAAGCCAACCTCGTATATCCCACCACCTCTAAGAGCCGAGGTAGCCTCTCTCTGGCCTACCGGCGCAGCATGTGCACCCTCAGAGGAAGAGCCTGATCCCTCTACCGCCTCGGTTCGAGCAGCCTCAGACCGAACGCCCTGACCTCCCGAACCAGTGCGACGACGTCTCGAGCTAGACCTCGATGGATCCCTCCGCGCCTCAGGTCTCGTGTAGGTAAGAGAAGGAATGGGATGACCTTGCAAAAGAAATTAAAATCAAAAACAGGCAAAATAGAAGCGGTAATACAAAAACATATGAAGGGAAGACTACCTCCTGAACGGCGTCGTCTCCAAGGCAGGTAGCCACGTTCCTCATCCGGACAAGCTGGCTCAGGAAGGCATCTATGCATCGTGCCATCGCCGAAACCACCTCGCGTGAGAACTGTCAAAGAAATAGGTCAGTAAACATGCAACATATGATCATTTCATTATATTGCATTAAAAAAAAATCCATGTCGAATTAAGTACAAGGTATACCAATGATTTGAGGCACCCCTTGTAGCCACATCATATTGACTTTCACCCTTCTAATTTACAATCCTTTCTTCATAAACCACTTTGAGCCTTGTCTAACGATATACCTTTCATTTTTCAACGCATATCTACCTAACCTTGGGATGGGACAGTGTTAACTTATGCAATTCTAAAAAAAGGCTTGAGCGAATTCAAAAAATTAAAATACAAAAAGGGTAAGTGTTCCAATGTCTTTGACATGAAAATGTCTTTGGTAAGAACACTTCTCGGATTGCGTCTTTTATCGAGTGCTCGGTACCGTGCCTGAGAAACATGAATGCCAAGTGAGTGATAGACCGTATGATCAGGATTGCCCACGCTTATGAAAATAAAATAAATGCTAAAGCAAAAAAAAAGAGCTAAAAGAGAGTAAAAACCTCAAGCATAAAAATACAAATATTCAAAAGCAAGGTTGCATACCTTGGGGGCTTATCTAGGGTCTTGAGCCTTTATCCCCTCCTTCTTCAAACCTTTAGCTTAACCACGTTACAACCCTTAAAAAGACCTTTTTGAGGTATACATACTTGTGCGAGGTTCGGCTAGAGCTACGTTCGGCTTGATTCCTAACGGATACGTAGGCAACCTGACATTGAGGTGTGGCCGTAATAAACATGCATTCATATTCACATTCACACACCATGATCATATCAAGGGATCTCCAATGCTCATCCCTATATACTTAGAGCTAGACTTGGGGGCTTGATCCCTACATCATTAGCTTAACTAGCCCAAGGAGTCACCATCATTTGACTCTTTTTAAAATATAATATTTTCCCTCACACTTAGCCTTTGCGGCCTAACTTTAGAATCACTTTCACACAAATCACACATACATGACCAAATATACTTCCCTTATGAACCCTTTTTCATGGAATCTTAACACAACGCTGAAGCATGCCTTGTCATGTCAAAATGCTCAACATCAATCATAATCATCATTGCATCGAAGCATGAAGTTCTTAGCCTCCGTGCCTAAGTTACCCAAATACTTTCATTATTAAGTCAACAATTGAGATAGGTTAGGATGGATTAATCCTTGGACCTTAAGAGATAGTATCAAATGACATTTGACTAAGCTCATTCAACATGCACCTTCAAACTTCGCTTCTTTCTTTTTTGCGTCTTTCTTTTTCGGGAGAAAGTCGGTACCCTCCACAAAAATGACGGAAAATTTTTGCTTTTTTGCATTTTCGAGTCGCACAATCAACACTATGCACACACGGGTCATGAGTCACATGTGTCAAACACTTCGAGTCGAGTCAACCTCGAGTCAATCACAGCGAGTCAAGTTTATACCTTGAGTTGTGTCAAGTCGATGAGTCAAGAGACGTTAAACCTTAGTTCAACCCTAAGATGATTAAAGAGATTAGCAAAGTTCTATAGTCAAAAATAAATACAGGTGCAGCAGAATAGGGAAGACCCTACTCCAGCGCCAGACGACAATATCTAGCGTATGGAAATAGATTTCAGTGCTTGGCGTTAGATCTCGGCGTCTGGCGGCAAAGTCAATTCTTAGCGCCAGAGATATTTCAGCGGCGGCAGAGCTCGAAGCCTCTTAGAAAGGTGATTTTGACCTCGTACAACAATTTCGGGTTCCTTGGTACGCCAGTTAGCCCCTATAAGCAATTTTGACTTCCAGTTGGACGGGCCCTGCTTTGTGTTTGAGTGCTGCTGGAGTTACAGGGACTAGTAGGGATACTACTCCTCGTACTCGGATGATGGCGGGACTCTTTGGGTCACCGTTCCCGTATTCACAGGCTGGAGATGATACTAATCCTAACTCTTCTAGTTCTGCAGATTTTTGACCGAGGGTCTTTATTTGTACATACTGTGATGACACTTGACGCTGCTTATTTATTATGACTCATTTTGTACATTATTCACAGTTTATGTATTTATTAGTGTGTCTTAGTGTGTGCTTGAGACTCATTGTGTGTGATTGTGTATTTATTAATGACGCGACAAAAAAACGTAAGTGGAGTAAATGGAGGGTACCGACCTTCCCCAAAAGAAAAAGAAATAAAAAGATAAGAAAAAAAAATAATAAATAGAATAAATAAATAAATATATAAATAATAAAGAAAAAATAGAAATAAAATGAATAAAATACCAAAAAATAATAAATAAATAAATAAATAATAAAAATTAAATAAAAATTAAATAATAAAAATAAAATGATTAAAATAAAAAAATAAAAGAAATAAAAAAAAAAGTTGAGAATTTTATTAGGAATGAAACTCTCGGAAAACTGAAAAATAAACGGTGAAGATAAAATGCTAAAAAAATCCGGATAGATACTGGAAAAGATAAAAAAAAAGAAAACGCGTGGGCGCCGTGACACGACACTATACACCGTTTCACGGCAAAAATTGCCGTGTTGCGGCGTAAATTCCCGTGACACGGTGGGACTCCCTGTGTCACGGTGCGCGTATTCTACAACGGTGTGGTTTACGCGTATGGAAAGATAATTTCTGAGTAGTTCCGAGTGCTTTTGCTATAAAATAGGACCAGTATATTCGTGATATGCATAATTACGAAACACAAAATAATTAGAATTTCATATTTCAATAATAATGTCTCAGAATTTTGATAATCATTGCGCAACTGGTCTTATTCTTTGACCAATGCTGACAAAAGAGAGTTAGAATTGTTTCATGTCAGGGGTTTACTAGCCCTGAGGCATGTAGCGATTGAACATGATTTTCTTAGGGCAACATTAGACTATTGGAGTCCAAAAACACATTGTTTTAAATTTGATTACGATGAAATCTGTCCCCTACCAGAGGAATTCGGTGCCATCTTTGGATTTCCTGCTAGAAATCTTATTTCCATGCCTACCCTACATGAATATTATTACCAAGATTTTGAACGCCATCTGAATCTAACAGATCCATATTTAAATAGAATTGTGTGTGGTAATGAGGTAGACTTAGAAAAACTTGCAAATTTATATTTTAATCGCCCTATCTCTGAGTCTTATCATGTATATCGTAGAAGGGCATATATTTTTTGCATGTTTAGCAAGCTTTTATTTGCAAACGGTAGGGTAGGACATGCTTGTCTAGCGTCTGTGCTTGAACATGTTGAATCGTCTCCTATGCCTACGTGCCTTGGAGAAACATTTCGTGGCCTTGACGAAGCAAAAGCTGACCGGAAAGCTATCAAGAAGGGCTCTCTAGTACTGCTGCAGGTAAAAATACGTTCTGAGTAGTCCCCATGACACAAAACAGGCACCTTGTCACGGTGGCTCCTTGCCGTGACACGTTGAAATCTGCCGTGTCACGGGGAATCTGCATTTTTTTTCTTCACAGATTTGGTTGATGGAGCGTTTAGAACTATTTGAAGCCCCCGACGATATTGAAAAATATGGCCCTAACGATCTAGTCCGCATGAAGAAGAATTACTCTGTGAACATGTCGTATGATAACTGGAAAAATTTCTTTGCAAAGAGAGAATTTTCCATTCGTTGGGTGGTGCCTTGGTGGAGGCTTACGAGGATGGTTGGTACGATTGATACTCCGTATTTCCGTGTTCCTAGTATCTCAAGACTGACTTTTTATTGTCCCTCTCGACTGATGCGACAGTATGGACTTGAACAAGTAGTTCTACGCTATAACGATAGTCCTCGTGAAGTATCGTTGCATGAAAGTAACGTTCACAAATACGAGACTTATTGGATTGGAAGACCTTTGTGGATCGTTTCTACAAGTAACCAAGCTCCTCCTCCTTTATCTAATGCATACAAGGCATGGTTGAATCATAGAAGTAGGAGGGAACGAGTCGGATCACGCAAATCTGATGTGAAGAGTCGTCTTGGAAATAAGAAAGCGCCTCCTAAAGATCGTCTAGGTCCAAGAACGCAAGGGATTGAGTTTAAGACTCCTATAATTCCTAAAAGGAAGAATTATGTGAAAGGGAATGGTAAGGAGAAGATGGTTTATAAAGAGAAAAAACCAAAGAATTTTAAGAAAGGTGAAAGGGGTGAAAGGGGTGGAAGTTCGACTAGGGATGTGACGGTTCGGGCTACAAAAGACACATTAATGGTGAAGGCCGACCTAGTTGAAAAGGAGAATGAGGTTCCTAAAGTGAAGAGGGATTAGATTAGTATTGCTTTGCTTTTATGATTTATAATTTTTTAAAATAAGGCGCATGATGCCAATAATTGTACTCACATTTATTTCAATAATAATAGCATATTTATTTTAGCCATAAATAAAAAATTACAATGATTTTTTTTAATATCCGAGTCAAGGAGTCGGACGCAATGGAAGAATGAAAAAAAAAAAAAAACATCGAACAAATAATGAATTCGCAAAGACTACATCACTAAAAAAATCGGAAAATATGAAATTCCACCGTGCCACGATGAAAAATTTCGTGACACGTTGGAAATTCCCGCGTCACGGCAATTTATTTTTATTTTTTTTTAGTTCCACTGCGTCGCGGTGAAAATCTGCCGTGACACGGTACAGATTCCCGTGGCGCGGCAAAATCTCTTCTTTTTTTTTGTAATATCACCGTGTCACGGTGGACTGTGCCGTGACACGGTGGAATGTCCCGTGACGCGGCAACCCTCCCCTTTTTTTTTGATGCAATGTTGAACTGGCGCGTATACTTGATCGACGGAGGGAGGATTTTATTTTTTTAAAGTGGTCGGGCCCCCTTGAGGGGTTACCTACGTATCCTTAAAAAGGAATCGGGCCAAACGTAGCTCTATTGGATCATGAACCCATGCAACTAGGCATAGAATTTCTTAAGTTGATCCAAGTTGGTTAAATTGTGTAAACCGTTACCGTCCATGTCGACCAATTATGCCGCTCCGCCAGACAAGATGGCTTTAACAATGTACAAACCTGACCAATTTGGTCTGAATTTTCCTCTTAGATCCAACACATTTTTTCGGAGTGCCTTAAGCACCAGGTCACCTTCTTTGATGTTCCTAGTCTTGACCTTTTTATTGAAATGTCGCGCCATACGCTGTTGGTAGGTTTGGACATGATGCAAAGCTGGCAAGCGTTTTTCATCAAGTAAGACTAGTTCATCATATCTTGCTCTAATCTAGTCGACTTCATCTAGTTGGCTTTCCAACGCGATTCGGAGAGAAGGGATTTCGATTTCTATTGGTTGTACAGCTTCAACTCCATAGACCAAAGAGAAAGGGGTAGCCCCCGTTGATGTACGAACAGAGGTTCGATAACCCCAAAGGGAAAAATGTAGCTTACTTGACCAATCCTTGTAATTTTCTGTCATCTTTTCGATGATAGTTTTCACATTTTTGTTGGCCGATTCGACCGCACCATTTGTTTGTGGTCTGTAAGGTGATGATCTGTGATGCTTGATATGATATTTCTGTAATAATTCCGCACATTCGGCTTGGAAATGCGTTCCATTATCGCTGATCATCTCATGAGTTACCCCATAGCCGGTATGATATTTTTCTCAATGAATTGAGCTACGTGTTTCGACGTTAGCTTAGCATATGAGGCAGCTTCGACCCATTTGGTGAAATAGCCGATCGCTACGAGGATGAATTCATGCCCCCTTGTCCTGGTGGCGTTATTTTTCCAATGATGTCGATGCCCCAAGTGGAGAAAGGCTATGGAGAAGTATATGTGTAGAGAAACGAAGGTGGAACATGCTATAAATTTGCATAGACTTGACACTTCATACATTTCTTGACGTATTCGTGACAATCTCTTTCCATAGTATTCCAATAATAACCTCGACGTTGAATTTTTTGGACTAACATCTTCGCATTCATGTGTGTTCCACATATACCGGCATGAAGGTTTTCCATGGTTCTGTGTGCTTCTTTCTTGGATATTCATAAGAGATTTCTCCCCATTGCAGTCCTCTTGTGGAGTTCTCCCCTGATGAGCACATACTGTGAGGCCAGGAGCCTCAAAGCACGACGTGCCCTTTTATCAGTATTAGGAGGGTATTCTCCTCTTGTCACGTAATTAAGGATATTTTTATACCATGGCTCTTCATCTTCTTCTTGTGATTCCTGTTCATCGTCAAGTGCGTGAACGTAAGCCGGTTCATATCTTCTTTCTATGGTCAACAACATTCTGATTGTATCCGTTGGAATTCGCACCATTGATGCTAATTTAGCTAGTGCGTCGACAAATTGGTTTTCTTCTCTCGGCAAATACGTATATTCCACTTCATCTAGTTGCTCCGTGAGAGTTTCTAAATGAGCTTGATACGTATCGAGACTTTCACTTCTCACCTTCCATCTCTTGGAGATTTGTTTAATGATTAGTGAAGAATCACCGTAGATTCTGCGCTTCTTAATTCCCAAGACGACAGCTGTTTCTAACCCCAAAATACATGCTTCGTATTCCGCGGCATTGTTGGTGACATCAAAGTCGAGCTACATGGAAATTGGGATGTGCTCTTCATTGGGTGATACAAGCAAGACTCCTACACCACAACCTTTTTGGTTTGAAGCTACATCGAAATAGAGTGTCCAGCTATCATCTTCGGTCATGAGTAAATCTTCGTCAGGGAAATCGTACTCATCTTCTTCTTTCTCAACTTCTTCTAGCGAAAAGTCTGCTAAGAAGTCAGAAACCGCAGAACCTTTGATGGCTTTTTGTGGTAAAAATTTCAAGTCGAACTGAGCAAGATTGACTATCCACCTTGATAATCTGCCATTGAGTGTTGCCTTTTTGAACAAGTATTTGATAGGATCCATTTTGGACATGACATGCATTGTATGAGTGAGCATGTAATGTCTTAGTTTCTGTGTAGCCCACACAAGTGCGAAACATAACTTTTCAAGTGGTGTGTAACGTGTCTCGTATCCTTGAAGCTTCTTACTCAAGTAGTAGATTGCATTCTCCTTGCTTTCAATCTCTTGTGCTAGCATTGCCCCCATCGTTTCTTAAGCGTCATCCCATGTGACTAGGACATTTTTCTTAAGCTTCTTGAATATGTTCACATATCGCTGTGAGTTTTGATATGAACCTACTTATATACTGCAACCTTCCAATGAAACCTCGAATCTCCTTCTCATTCTTGGGCGGTGGCATGGCCATGATCGCTTTTACTTTTGTGGGATCTATTGCAATCCCTCGAGAACTGATCACATATCCAAGTAATTTTCCTAACGTGACTCCGAATGCGCACTTTGCTGGATTTAATCTCATGTTATACTTGCGGAGTCTTTTAAAGAACTTGCAAAGTGCAATGATATGGCCTGGGCAATCTTTAGACTTAACGATCATATCATCGACATAGACCTCCACCTCTTGGTGCATCATATCATGTAACAATGCTGTAGCTGCTCTTTGGTAGGTGGCACCCGCGTTTTTCAACCCGAATGGCATTACCGTATAGCAATATGTACCCCATTGTGTGATGAATGTGGTTTTCTCCATATCTTCTTCAGCCATCAATACTTGATTATATCCGGCGTAGCCGTCCATGAATGATAGGAGTGCATGGTTTGCTGTGTTATCGACCAGAATGTCAATGTGAGGTAAAGGGAACCCATCTTTCAGGCTTTCTTTATAAAGGTCCCTGTAATCAACACACATTCTGACCTTTCCATCCTTCTTTTGAACTGGAACCACATTTGCTATCCATTCTGGATACTTGGATACTTTGATGAAACCTGCGGCCAACTGGTTTCTGATTTCTTCTTTGATTTTGAGAGCTACATCCGGTTTCATACGGCGCAGCTTTTGTTTTACAGGTTTCATACCTGGAATGAATGGTATTGTATGTTGAGCTATATCCTTGTCAATTCCTGGCATATCTTGGTACGATCAAGCAAATATATCAACAAATAAACTAAGCAAGTTAATTAGCTCTTTGCGTTCATCTTGACTTAGTGTTAATCCAATTTTTACTTCTTTAACAGTTGTATCATTGGAAATATTAACTGTCTCTGTATCTTCGATAACTGTCGTTTTATTTTCATGTTCTTCCATTGCTTTTATTATTTCTTTGTCATTTTTATCATTAGCAAAGCAATATTGATCAGGGCTAGGGAATGACACGCATCATAAGCAAAGGTACTCATTTTATTGAATTCATCGGCTAATACATCAAGAGGGGCAAGGTCAGCTCCGACCTCACCGGAAAGAGAAGATTAAACAAGAGACTCAGGATTGGACTCTATAGCAGAAAGAGGGTCGGCCTCAGACTCTAAGGACTCGTCTACAGACTTAGACTCAGACTCGAACTCGGACTCGGACCCAAACGACTCAGATTCATCAAACATAGGACCTTCGCCAGCGGTTATTTCCAACTTCTCTCCACTTGGCGTAGTGATCCTCAATGTCTTGCGCCATCCCTTTGAAATATTATCAGCTTGGACGATTAACTCGGAGGGGTCAAAATCCTTGTTTGCTATAACATCTTGAACGAGCTCGGAATTATCAGTGCAGACGGGCTTAGATTCATTCTTCTCCATTCCAAAAAGAAGGTTGATGCCTAGATCACCAGAGCTTGGGCTAGCTGGTTTCTCAGCTGTGAAGAGCTCTTCGTCTTTATCAACAAAGTCACAATCGAGGAACATCTCGAATCCTGGTTCACGCTTCCCATCGTGGACGAATGGCTCAGGGAATTCATAGCATGGGAAGTCTTCCCCTTCTTTGATGTACTGGGCATTGAGGGTGAATGGATATGGATCTATGGCCATTTCCGTCTTTGTGATTCAAGCGTTATTGCGAGCCTTTATTTTCAAGAGGGCTTGTCTCACATATTCTTTTGTCGGCTTGAATCCCAAGCCAAAAGTATCCTTCTTGAGTGCACCAAGATGCCCCCAAAGTTCAGCCATTTTCTTTTTGAGCCCGAGGGTCATTCCAGGGAAATTCCCTTGCTTCTTCATAATGGCACTAATGTTGGTGTTTGAATAGGGATTGAAGTCGAGATGACACTTCTCCTCTTCTTCGATTACAAGAACATCATATCAAGTGAAAACCTCCCAAAGATCTTTATTTTCTTCGTCATGTTCGACATGGACGATAGGAGTATCGATAACTTGAATGCGCATGGGAGAGACATCAATGGTAATTGGAACTCCTCCAACTATGGCTTTCACTTTCTGGTGCAATGATGATGGGATCGCCTTTAGCTCATGAAGCCAAGGGCGTCCTAACAACAGATTTAAAGAGGCCTTAATGTCTACCACCTGAAACTTGGTGCGACGTTCAATGGCCCCAGTAGTTATGTTATTGTGATAGTACCCACAGCTTGACGGCAAGTATTATCGTAAGCGTGAATCCCTTGAGTAGAGGGAGTCAGTTCTTCATTCTTTATGCCCAACTTCTTTGCAGTGCGGAGTGGGCATTCATTGATTGCAGAGCCGTTATCAACCAGGCTCATAGGAACATTCATCTGCCTACACACCACAGTGAGGTCTAAGGCCTTATTATGTTGGTCCCCTTTCGAGGGCAGATCCTTATCAGAAAACGAAATTAGATTGCTAGTACTTGGCAATTCAGTAGTGAGAAAGTTGACCAGTCCTTGACGAGTCATGTCATCATCAACTCCTATTTTCTCTAGAGCATTCATCACAACCTTTCGATGCTCGTGGGAGGTGGCCAAAAGCTTCCATACATTCATCTCCACCTTGGTCTTTTGCAATTGTTTGACCACATCGTTGT
Source organism: Chenopodium quinoa (assembly GCF_001683475.1). Lineage (NCBI taxonomy): Eukaryota > Viridiplantae > Streptophyta > Magnoliopsida > Caryophyllales > Amaranthaceae > Chenopodium > Chenopodium quinoa. Next base: position 3,404,971 of record NW_018743405.1, on the reverse strand, counting down.
TCACAGGATCGATGGGATCAACTATTGGATGTGATTGTGGTGGAGGTGGAGGTGGACTACGTTGTTGCAACCGTCCACTTCTGGTGAGAACCTTGACCTCAAGGTATCCCAAAACATCTTCACTTGTGCCAAGAGATGAACAGGCTATATCCTTGAGATAGACGTCTTCATCGTCACTATCCCAAATTTCATTCACTTCTTCAGAACTCGAGAAAAATACAACTTCCGGCAGAGGTTCATTCACAGGTTGAATGAGTATTGACGTATCAAAGGAAATTTCATCTCCCATGATAGCCAAAGCATCAGAAAGAGGACCTGTTTGAATGTTAGGCTTCTTGCCCTCTGGAGGGACAGGAAGTTGATAGGCATCAATTAGGTCTTGGATCGCATCCTTCAACCTCCAACACTTCTTAGTATAATGACCCTTGCCTTGATGAAACTTGCAATAAGCATTAGGGTTATAGCTAGCGGTCTTATTTTGTGGTCGAGGTTCTGGAAATGGTCCAATTGGCATAAGCAGTCCTTGACCATGCAAACGGTCAAAAGCAGCATCATAAGTCATTCCCAAAGGCGTGTAAACCCTCCTTTGCCTTTGGAATCTTTGAGGAGGAGAATTAAGGGGCAGCACATCATTGATATTGATATTGTTGGTAGTGTTATTGGGCTTGGAAGACGAAGAAGAAGGAGTGTTGTTCTTCTAGTTTTTCCAAGTGTTGTTATTATTGTTGCTACCAGCAGTCTTCATCAGTTCATCCTAGATATTGATCTCAATATCGTATACAGCTACAAAGGTACTCAGAGGCAGAAACTTTAAGTGTTGCTTGTACTTATGAGTCAGATTGGCGATGAACAAGAGAACCATCTCTTTTTCCTTGGGGGGATCCACCAAGAGCGCGACTGTTTCCCTCCACCTGCTTAAGTAAGTAGTGAAGCCTTCATTCTCTTTCTGTTTGAGAATGGAGAGTTCACGTTCAGAAGTCTTGGCCTAGATGTTACACTTGTAACGATTCATAAAGCTTTCAGCAACATCCTCCCAGGTCGCGACATGTTTGGATTCCAAAGAGTAGAACCACTGTTGACAGGCATGCTCCAAGGAAAGAGGGAACACTGTAGGGAAGAGTGTCACATCTTCTCCCTTAAGAGCCATGGTTGCAAAAAAAGCCTTCAAATGGAAAAGCAGATTATCAGTAGGCTTGAACTTGGGAATGTCATCAGTGGAAAACTTCTCAGGAAGCTTGTCCCTTATGGACGAAGAGGTGACAGGTTGTTCCACATAAGTGAATTCTTCATAAGTCTTACTCATCTGTTCCTTAATCTTGTCCATTGCAGCGGTAGTGACATTGTTTTGATTTTCTTGCTCTACCGTGTTGACTCTAGTGGTGAGTGTTTGCATCATGTTAGACAACATTTCAATTGTCTTGTTGATGTTCTCAATGTCTTCCTTAGTAGCCTTTGGTTGAAAGTAAACTAGAGATGGATCTTGTGGAGATGATTGTGGTGGTTTCCTTGTACGCCTCTTTGGTATAAGAGGTTGTTGAGGTATTGACTCGAACCGTAACAATCTATCCCTGCTTCTTGACCAAGTGCTGTGACACCGAAACAAACACACCTTTAATGACCAAACTTAACCTTAACCCATAACCCATCCGGATAAAAAATATATATTTAAAAAAATTGAATTTTAAAAATCTATAATTTTGAAATTCTATTTGTTTTTTATTTTGTTTTTTTTAAAATATGGGAGGATACTATCCGACTTACTCCGAAAAAAAAACGACACAAAAAAGAGACTAACCTAAAATGCGGTCAAAAAGTGGTGCACGACTAAAGAAAAAAGTGTGTGAACACGATATGTGAATGATTAAGTGAGCTTATGGACGCGTGTTTTGACCGTACAGCTAGACATGACACCAAACTGGACATATAAACAACATACGTACGCACAAAAACCGAAAAAAAATACTAACGGCACACATTTCCTGGGCACCATGTCACGGTGCTGACTGTCGTGACACGGTGCAGTCTACCGTCAGACAGTAGAAAACGCCGTGTCACGGCACTGTACACCGTGGCGCGACAAAATATGCCATGACACGGTGCGCAGTTCCAGGTCTGTTTTGTGATTTTTTCCAGATTTTAATCGATTTTAGGTCCGTACTAATTACTATGTGGAAATTAAAACCCTCGGTCATGGGTTAAACAAAAGAGTAAACACATGAAGGTTAGCACCAAACAACCATGTAGCATTTAGTCACGATGATGTAAAAAAAGTTTGCAACCTAGAGTCAAGATCTATGTTCAACTATTGGTCAAGCTTTGGGTGTCAAAAGGGTACCATGGTTAAGAGTTTGGATGCGTTAGCAAGGCAGCCTCCCTTGAGGGTGTATTCCAACGGGCGGCTCCGCGAGTTCGTGATGAAATCGAACTCGACTCCATGGTTTGGGTGGATTTAATAACTCGGATGAACCCTTATTGCCATGAGCGTTTTTGGGTTGATAGAGCTTAAATCCCCCGGGGCTAAGACGCATGTTAAGCACACACATTTTTTCAGAAAAATTGAAGGAAGTTGACTGTGAGAAGAGAAAATAAGCCACCGGACTGATTTTAGGACTGCCGTGACACGGCAAAAATTCCCGTTCCACGGTACTGCGCACCGTCAGACGGTGCACTGTACCGTGACACGGCAGATTTTGTCGTGGCACGGCAGTCAGAAAATCTGACTGGTGCCCAGTTTTCGTTCGTACGCAATCAAGTTATTCAAAATCTACCGTGGCACGACAGTCAGAAAATATGATTGGTGCCCAGTTTTCCTTCGTACGCAATCAAGTTATTCAATTTTTCCTACGGGACAGACCTAAATGCGACGTTGAAACGTCTATGCATATGCAAAAATGCCAAATTAATCACAGGAATATTTTTCAAGAATCTTTCAAGTCTCATCCACTCATCTTAATTAAATATCTATCATTCAAATCGATAAATAACCAAGAATCCTCCCCAGTGGAGTCGCCAAATTGTAGGCGTCGCTCGAAGTGCGCCTACGTTAAAGCATGTTGTGAATATGCTTGGCAATCATAGGAAGTGGGAATTGACATAATACGATTAGGGACAAGGAAAGTAGGGAGCCGCCAACAAGTTTTTAAGGAACTTGTAAACCGTTCACGGATCATAAAAGGCAACCACGGTAAAGGGACAACGAAGGCAACAACGATTGACCCGTGAAGGTTACACCCCATTCATAATCCCTGAGATTAATAACTCCATATGGTTTGGAACCACGAAAGGAGGATCGGGGATGATGGTACGAAGTGAGTCATGGAGTCACATTTGCCCGTATTGGCCTCTACTCGATTCTTATAGTGAAAAGTGATTCCTGCGATCTCAAAGGCATACAAAAAAGATTCAATTTGCTCCAAACTATTATTAGGCTAAATTTGTTGAATATTAATGCAACACATAATTCTAAAATATTTGTGATCACTTTAATTAATAACAAGATTAAAAAGGATCCTAAACCGGTTGTCCAAATTATCTTATTAGGCGTGATTTTCAATTACATATTCCCTTTAAACATGCAATATATTGCTCAATAAATATAATAGAATAACATCAATATTGGAAGCAATTTAACCATAATTCCAACAATATAAGATCGTTAGAAAAATAATAGAAATAAAAGGAACATAATTCTTACTTTGATTCTGTTTTCTTGCAACTACAAAATAATAAACGAGTTAGTAACTTCAAGGAAATAGTAATAGAACAATAATTAAATTAAATTAAATTAAGTAGAGTTGATTTAGGGCCAAACCCTCAAATAGTTCTACCTTTCACGCCTTGGCTTAAGGACAAAACCACGAGTAAAGTATGGACTCCTTGGAGTACTTGAAGAAGGAATTTTGAAATAAGAAGGGTAGGCTAGTGTTTAGGCTAAAGCATAGAAGAGAGAAAAAACTAGAGAATTAATTCATGCCCCGTACATCAGAAATGAGGGGGTATTTATAGAGAAAATGTGTTGAGGGAACACACGGAACCCTAAAATGATAAAAACCCTAAAAAAGTATCCCGTGACACGACAAAATGTACCGTGACACGGGAAGTCCCACCGTCAGAAGGGAAACATTCCCGTGACACGGTGCAATTTTAGTGTGACGCGGGAAATATTTAGCAAACGGGGAAAAAAACGCGAAAAGGGTTTACGCGAAAAGGAAACGGAAATTCCCATGTCACAGCTGGTTTCCCGTGTCACGTGGGAAGGATTCTCGTGACACGGTGGACTCCTGCCATGGCGCGGTAATTCTCAATCCGCTTTTCCTTCTAAATACATTTTTTAACCCTAATTTCGTTCAGCATTTTAAGTGCCGATTGATAATTTCGGGCCTTCTTCTGATTTATTATTATTTGGGCTAAAATAAGAAAATAAGCAAATAAAATAAATAAAAGGTTTGGGCCAAAAATAAATAATAAAGCAAAAAAATAAAAAAAGGTTTGGGCAAAAATTTTGGGCTGAAATTAAAACTATGCTTTTACCAATCATCAAGACTAATCCATGGACTATTCAAAAATACGAATTTAATCAAATACGATTTTTAAGCACTCTCGGGATTAAATACTGAACCCGACCAATAGTGGCGGTGAAAGGTTGTTCATCATCGGGTTTGGTTTTGGGGAGACATTTTTAGGTGTCTGCAGTAGGGAATATTTCAAGCATTACCCCAAGCTTGAACCCCACTGTGATCATACACTAAAGTACGGTTGCGTCCAAAGGGAAAGAAGCTAGAGCAAAAGAGTCGCCAACAAGTTTTACGAACTTGTAAACCGTTCACGTGGTGAAGGTTACACCCCTTAACGATCAAGGAGATCGTCAACTCCAATAGGTCTGGAACCATGACTTTTAGTTCCGGGATGAAGGTACAAATCCAACCTAAAAGAGATTGAACCTGCCCTAATAATAGGCCTCTACTTTATTTTGATCGTATTCATGTGCGCTTTTTACTAACATGCAATCAATAGGATTAACCCTAAACCTGTTTATCTATGTTGGTTGAATATTAATGCACAAATAAACTATTATTGGCAATCACTTGAATTATAATCATATTAACCCTAAACAAGATTATTAATTATCTTATTAAGCGTGATTACAAGTACACATTCCCTTTAAACATGCATAAAAGGTGTGATCAAGCAATAACAATAAATATCAAGCAACATGATATTAATCATAACAATTATTATAACAATTATAATAATAATAATAATAATAACCATAATCATGTTAAAACATAATAATAGCGAGATCCTAGGCATGATCTAACAAGATTAATAACAAACCCTAGCATGTCACTAAGCATTAAAAATCAAATCTTTAACCCTAACATGATACTAACAATCATAAATATTAGGAAGAATATAAAAGGCATCATACTTTTAATCATACTTGATATTAGGATTTTTAGTTGTTACCCTGAACATGATACTAGGAAGATCAAAATACCCTAACATGACATTAGGAATCATAATAAAAACCTAAGCATGATTTCTATATCATAATATCAATAAATCAATTAAAGCACTTACTTGGATGCCTCGTACCTCTTTCTAATAACAAAATACACGCGTTAGTAACTTCAAGGAAAATAATAAACAACAATTAAATTAAATAATTGAAATAAAGATTTGGGACCAAACCCTCAAAAATTAAAATCTTTCACGTCTAGTGCGAAGGCAACTTCGAACAATGCTATGTGCTTATAGGTCTTGTTAATGCGGAATTTTGTGTATAAAGGTTGGTTTAGAAAAAAGAGAGAAAGAGAGTTTTAGCTTCGAGAGAGAAGAGAATTAGAGAATTCTTGAGAGTTGATGATTGTAGATGATGAAAAACGAAATTTTTAGGAGGCTATTTATAGAGAAAATCAGCCAAAAAGATAGAAAAACAAATCAGAGATTCGATGAGGAAAAAACAAAGTTAGCGCCAGACGCTGACCATTAGCGCCAGGCGCTAACGCTTGCGCCAGACTTAGCGCCAGGCGCTAATGTTTGGCATTAGGCGCTAGTTAATATTTTTACGCGTTTTCCAAATTCAGATAAAATTTAACCGTACAGAAGGGAAAAATTGTATTTTCCTTAAAAACACTCTTTTATTCTGATTAAAACTCTAAAAAAGTCAACAAAAGTCAATTTATCAATGTTAATTTAATTAGGAATGAAAAGAACCTTATAAAAGAATCTAGAAGACTAAAACCATTCCTAATTGCATTAGGAATGATAAATCCATATTAGGCCCTCCTCTAGATCATTGGGCCGCATATAAGGCTCAAATCGGGCCCAGTTTAGTAATTTGGCCATAACTTGCTCATTATTCATTGGAATTGGGCTTATAATATATCGTTAGAAAGCTCTTTTCAAGCCCCATCCAACTACACTATTATTGGACCCATAATATGGACCAACCAAACTGGATTGGCTGTTTTCTTAAAATAGGTTTTTTAAAACAGAGAGAAAAGAAAAGAAATTAAAACTATCCGCAACACTAGAATTTTCACACTTTCATTTCATTCGATTACGATTTGACGTGAAAGGTACTCATCACTGGGTTTGGTTTTTGGGGAGACACTAATGGGTGTCTACACTTTGACACATGTGTTAGACTCAAATCAAGGTGATATGACACGACATGACTCAACGTGTATATGACTCGTGTGTGCATCGTAATGTGATCGTGCAACTCGAAAATGCAAAAAAGCACAAATTTTCCGTCATTTTTGTGGAGGGTACCGAATTTCTCCCGAAAAGAAAGACGCAAAAAAAGAAAGAAGTGATGTTTTTGAAGGTGCATGTTGAATGAGCTTAATTCGTTAACGTTGTCTCTGAAGGATTGTAACATCTTAGACTATCCTAGTTGACTCGATAAGGAAAGTATTTAGGTAACTTAGGCGCGGAGGCTAAGTACTTCATACTTTGTTATGCAATGATGATTAATAATGAGTGATGTTGCTATGACAAGGCGTACTTCAACGTTGTGTTAAGATTTCATGACAAAGGGTTCCTAAGGGAAGTATATTTTGTCATGTATCTGTGCGGTGTGTGATAGTGACACTAAGGTTAGGCCTCAAGAGCTAAGTGTGTGGAAATATATTATTTTGAGAGGAGCCAGATGATGGTGACTCTTAGGCTAGGTAAGCTAATGATGTAAGGATCAAGCCCCCAAGTCTAGCTCTAAATGAATAAGGATGAGCATAGGGGATCCCTTGATATGATCATGGTGTGAGTGTGTGAATGTGAATATGAATGCATTTTTATTACGGTCGCACCTCGATGTGAGGTTGCCTATGTATCCGTTAAGAATCAGGCCGAACATAGCTCTAGCCGAACCTCACACAAGTGTGTGTATACCTCAAAAAGGTCTTTTTAAGGGTTGTAACGTGGTTAGGCTAAAGGTTGAAGAAGAAGGGAATAAAAGGTCAAGACCCTAGATAAGCCCCCCAAGGTGTGCAACCTTGTTTTTGAATCTTTATATTTTTATGCTTGAGGCTTTCTACTCTTTTTCAGCTCTTTTTTTATTTATTTATTTTATTTTTATAAGTGTGGGCAATCCCAATCATGCGGCCTATCACTCACTTGGCATTCAAGTTTCTCAGGCACGGTACAGAGCACTCGGTAAAAGACACAATCTGAGACGTTTTCATATCAAAGAGATGTTCATGTCAAAGACATTGGAACACTTGCCCTTTTGAACACTTTTATTTATTTTTGCTTTTTATTTATTTTTATTTTTGAAATTACTCAAGCTTTTTATGAAATTGAAAAATTGCATAAGTTACACACCATCCCATCCCAAATTTAGGTAGATATGGGTTAAAAAATGAAAGGTATATCGTTAGACGAGGCTCAAAGTGGTTTATCAAAAAAGGATTGCATATTTGAAGGGTGAAAGGAGATATGATGTGGCTACAAGGGGTGACTCAAATCATTGGTATACCTTGTGCTTAGTTCGACATGGATTTTTTTTTTTTTTTTTTTTTTTTGCAATGTAATGAAATGATCATATGCAAAGAAAATAAATGTTCATTTTATTAAAAGGGAAAAAGAAAGAATCTACAAAATTAATCTAAGGGAAAAGAAAGGTGCCTATGCTAGAATTATTGGGGAAAGGGTAAATAAAAAAGAAATAGAAAAAGAGGTCACAAAATCTTGTCTTTGAAGCTCTCCTCTTGTCTTGTGTCGTTTTCTTTATCATCACTCGCTCTTCTTGTTGGCTGGAGGCATGGGAAGCTTGTTATTATCGATCAAATGTTGGATAACCTCCTTTAGCTTCCAACAGCTCTCAGTAGCATGACCCCTACTTTGATGGTATTTGCAGTGTTCATCTGGATTCCAACTAGGAAATCTCTTTTCAGGTGTGGGATCTTGAATAGGTCCAATGGGAGTAATGAGTCCCTTGGCATGGAGTCGATCGAAGGCAGTATCGTAACTCATCCCAATGGGGGTGAAGTCTTTCCTTAGTTGCTTCTTAGGTCCTTGGTTATCTACGGCTAAGACTTCACTGAGATCATAGGTACTAACATTGTTACTAGAGTGGGCGTTTTCGGAAGAAGAAGGATGTCGTTCTTCTTTCCTTTCCAGCCACTGTGGTTACTATTGTTAGTAGCTTTTTATTTTGTGAGGTCATCTTCGATCTCGATTCCGATGTCATAAACGGCTTTGAAAGTATTCAAATTATGTTGATACTTTAAATGCTTCAAATACTTCTCTTGGAGATTCTTAATAAACATCCTCACAGACTCTTTTTCGGTAGGCAGCTCAATCATCTTAGCGGAAGTTTCCCTCCACTTATTGAAGAAAGAAGTAAAGCCTTCATTCTCTTTTTGTCTTAGCATCTCAAGTTGCCTATAATCAGTTTTGACTTGAATATTGCAATTATACCTATATGTGAAAGCGTTTACTATAGCATCCCAGGTAGAGATTTTCTCTTTATCAAGAGAAAAGAACCATTGTTTACAAACAATTTCAAGAGATAAAGAAAACAAAGAATGAAAGACTTTCCTATCGATCCCCTTAATGTTCATTATAGCTTCAAAGGCCCTTGAGTGAACATAAGGATTATTCGTTGCCTTGAACTTAGGGATGTCAGTGGTATTGAACTTCTGCGGAAGAAGCTCCTTGTCCACCAAGACCCCTTGTGAACTAATGCCTTGGAATTTGTAGTCACTAGATAGCTTGCTCAAACTTTCTTGCATGAGCTCCACTTGTTTTGATTCACAGGGTCATTGATTTTGAAGGTTAAAGCCTTCAACGCCTCAGTCAATTGATTCCTAAGCTCGTTGACTTCTTCTTGATTTGCCATTATCTTTTTAGATTTCCTCTTTTGACGAAACGATTTATCAAAAAGTAAGACTTGAATAAAGAGGTTGTTCTTGATTAATCGCCCGTCTCTCCTTAACCAAGTACTGTGGAAAGGGAAATTAGGGATATCGACTGTTAATTATTTGACTCAAACTCTATGCAATGAATAGGAGAAGGTATAAAGAATGAAGGTTGTGATATGGAGGAAGATGATGTATATGGAGAGATATGAAAAATTAGGAGTAGAATGTAACCCCAACTCAAATGACGGAAAAAACCGACTCACGCATGAACCTAAGACATGGTCATGGTGATATATACTCAAAGTGTGTGCTAAGACTAGTGAGTGTAGGTAACATATTAAGACACTTGTGTAAGACCATGTGGCTTGACTATGTGAGTGGACTCAATTAAGGACTTAACAAGGTACTATTAAAAATAATTGAATTGATTAGCAAACTGTTCAATTAGACACAAAGTGATGACTCGAGAAATATACCGAACCGTCCTCAAAACAACAGGACTGGCGCCGCAATATGCAGTGTAGCGCCAGACGACAGAACTGTCGCCAGGCGTTGCACTCTATAATGTGGCGCTGTAGTCCAAATCTCGGCGCCATTGCTGGAACGTTGATCTCGGACTGCTTTCAGTATTATTACTCTATGGGGTATGCCTAAAGTTGTACTAGGTCAATTCTGATTAAATTATTACACTTTAATTACTCAAATTAATTAATTATTAATTAGGCAAAGTTATTTTAGTCATTAATCAGTTTATTTAGTCTTAACACAAGTCAAACAAACGGTTAGGAAAAACACATAGAGTATGCACAACAAATAATGCACAATTAGTCAAGTAGGCACAATATGATGCAATGAGTTTGCAACCTAACCATGGCTCTAGTTCTCTAAAGTTCGGGATATAGGTTAGTCAATGAGGGTCCATGGTTAATTTTCCGGATGCACCACGTGGAAGCCTTACCTTTGAAGGGTTGGCGTGAGTGGATGAAACACCACGAGTTAAAAAAAAAAATCGCTTCCATGGTTTGGTGAATTCAACATTCTCGGATGTACCCTTTGTTGCACAGAGCGTTCAATCAGGTAGATAAGGAATGAATTCCCAGAGGGTTATGTCCATATGTAGAACACATATGGGTTTCAGAAAGGTGAGAAAAACTCAATCAGGAAGTAGGATCGAGCAAACAGTGCTAAAAACTGGTCAAAATTAGAACACATATTTATGGCTCGGTATTGGAATAACTTGGCGCCAGCGAGCAGAGGCCGACACCGCGATTTGGCTTTGGCGCCTGGCGACAAAAGCTGTCGCCTGGCGCCAGAGCCAAATCATCGGCGCTAGACTCGATAAAATTTTCCAGTTTCGCGCAGCATTATTTCGATCCTAGTTGTGAAAGATATTCCTCAAATTTCCTATGGGTAAAAATCCTATGTTTTAACTCATTACGGATGGTCTTTCCAATGAGATCTTTTTTATGCATATGACAATAATGTTAATCAAAATTACGCACATGAAATACTTAGAACTTTTCGAGTCTCATCTACTCATTCTAAATCATTACCGAAATATATTTCAGGAATTAAAATAGAAATCTTCCCTAGTGGACTCGCCAAAAATTGTAGGGAATATTTCAAGCATTACCCCAAACTTTAACCCCACTGTGATCATACACTAAAGTACGGTGGCGTCCAAAGGGAAAGAAGATAGAGCAAAAAAGTCGCCAACAAGTTTTAGGAACTTGTAAACTGTTCACAAGGTGAAGGTTACACCCCTTAACGATCCAGGAGATCGTCAACTCCAATAGGTCTGGAACCATGACTGGTAGTTTGGGGATGAAGGTACAAATACAACCTAAAAGAGATTGAATTTTCCCTAATAATAGGCATCTACTTTATTCTGATCGTATTCATGTGTGCTTTCTGACTAACATGCAATCAATAAGATTAACCCTAAACCTCTTTATCTATGTTGGTTGAATATTAATGCACAAATAAAACTATTATTGGCGATCACTTGAAATATAATCAAATTAACCCTAAACAAGATTATTAAGTATCTTATTAAGCATGATTACAAGTACCAATTCCCTTTAAACATGCATAAAATGCGTGATCAAGCAATAACAATAAATATCAAGCAACAAAATAATAATAATAATAATAATTATAATAATAATAATAATAATAATAATAATAATAATAATAATAATTATTATTATTATTATTATTATTATTATTATTATTATGTTAAAGCATAATAATAGCAAGATTCTAGGCATGATACTAACAAGATTAATAACAAACCCTAGCATGTCACTAAACAATAAAAATCAAATATTTAGCCCTAACATGATACTAACATGAATATTAGAAAGAAAAGGAACCATCGCAGGAATCATATTTAATATTATAACCTTTTCCCTAAACATAATACTAGGAATCATTGTTGTCATTCAAAACATCAAGCATCCTAACATGACACTAGGAATCATAATAACAACCTAGACATGATTTCTTTATCATAATATCAATGCAAACAATTAAAGCACTTACTTGGATGCCTCGTATCTCTTTCTAATAACAAAATACACACGTTAGTAACTCCAAGGAAAATAATAAAATAAACAATTAAATTAAATAATTGAAAGAGAGATTTGGGACCAAATCCTTAGAAATTAAAACTTTCACGTCTAGGGCGAAGGCAACTTTGAACTTGGCTAGGTGTTTCTAGATCTTGTGAATGCAAAATTTTTTAGAGAAAGCTTGAGGGAGATCAAGAGATTCTTGAAAACTAGAGAGAATAAGAAAATTAATTATTGTTGATGATGAGAATTGATGAGGATAAATTGATGATGAAAATTGATAGTTGTTAATGATTCAAAACGGAGATTTCAGAAGGCTATTTATAGAGAAAATCAGTCGGATGGATAAAAAAACGAATCAGAGTTTCGAAGAGAATAAAACGACTTAGCACAAGACGCCAGACATTAGCGCCAGAAGCCAAGCATTAGCGCCAGGCGCTAATCCTATCGTCGGGTGCTAGAAAACAATTTCACGCGTTTTCTTAATTTTGATAAATTTAGCCGTACAGAAGGAAAAAAATCGTATTTACCTGTAAAACACTTCTTTTAAACTCATTAAAACTCTAAAAAGTCAACTAAAGTCAATTTATCAATGCTAATTAAATTAGGAATGAAAAGAATCTTCTAGAAGAATCTAGAAAACTATAATCAATTCTAATTGCATTAGGAATGATAAATCATTATTAGGCCCTCCTCTAGATCATTGGGCAGCATATAAATATCAAACCAGGCCCAGTTTAGTAATTTGGCCATAACTTCCTCATTATTCATCGGAATTGGGCTTATAATATATCGTTGGAAAGCTCTTTTTGAACCCGACCCAACTATACCATTATTGGACCCTTGCCATGGAACAAAACAAACTGGATTGGCTGTTTTCTAAAAATAGGTTTTCAAAAATAGAGAGAAAGAAAAGAAATAAAATCCAACCACAACACAAGACTTTCCACACTTTCACTTAATTCGATTATGATTCGACGTGAAAGGTACTCATCATTGGGTTTGGTTTTGGGGAGACACAAATGGGTGTCTACACGGTCGCACCCCTTTGTGAGGTTGCCTACGTATCCGTTAGGAATCAGGTCAAACGTAGCTCTAGCCGAACCTCGCACAAGTGTGTGTATAACTCAAAGGGATCTTTTAATGGTTGTAACGTGGTTAGGCTAAAGGTTGAAGAAGAAAGGGATAAAAGCACAAGACCCTAGATAAGCCCCCAAGGTGTGCAACCTTGCTTTTGAATCTTTGTATTATTATGCTTGAGGTTTCTCACTTTTGAGCTCTTTTTTTTTCTCCTTTTTTTCTTTTGCATTTTTTTTATTTTGAACCTTTTTATAAGTGTGGGCAATACCGATCATACAATCAATCACTCACTTCGCATTCATGTTTGTCAGGCACGGTACCGAGCACTCGATAAGAGGCGCAATCTGAGACGTGTTGTTATCAAAGATATTTTCATATTAGAGACATTGGAACACTTGCCCTTTTGTACACTTTTATTTATTTTATTTTTTTATTTATTTTAAAATTTTGAAATCACTCAATCTTTTTAAAATTGCATAAGTTGCACACTGTCCCATCCTAAGGTTAGGTAGATGTAGGTTGAAAAAAGAAAGGTCTATCGTTAGACGAGGCTCAAAGTGGTGTATGAAGAAAGGATTGTATATTTGAAAGGGTGAAGATGACATGATATGTCTACAAGAGGTGCCTCAAATCATTGGTATCCCTTGTGCTTAGTTCGTCATGATTTTTTTTTTTAAATGCGATGTAACACGATGATCGCATGAAAGGAAATAAATGCTCATTTTATTAAAAGAGAAAAAGAAAAAACCTACAAAGTATATATCTAAGGAAAATAAAGGGTGCCTATGCTAGACTTATTGGGGAAAGGAATAAAAAAAAGGTCATGAAATCTTGTCGTTGAAGCTCGCCTTGTGTCGTTTGCTTTATCATCACCCAATCTTCTTGCTAGCTATAGCTAGAGGCAATGGGATCTTGTTTGCTTCTATGAGATCTTGAATGAGATTTTGAAACCTATAGCATTCATCTGTGGTATGACCAATTCCTTGATGGTACTTGCAATAAGAATTGGGATCCCACCTTGAAGATCGTTTTTCTAGCGTTGGATCCTCGGTAGGGCCAATAGGTTTGATTAATCCTTAACCATAGAGACGATCGAAAGCAATATCATAGGTTAGTCCAATGGATGTGAGCTCTCTTTTGGGTTTCCTTTTAGATCCTTGATTATCTATGGCTAAGACACCATTATGGTCAAAGGTACTAACATTATTGGTAGAGTTGGCGTTTTTAGAAGAAGAAGAATTGTCGTTCTTCTTTCCTTTCCAGCCACTGTTGTTACTATTGTTAGTAGCTTTTTGCTTTGCAAGGTCATCTTCGATTTCAATACTAATGTCATAGACAACTTTAAAAGTATTCAAATTATGCTGATATTTTAAATGCTTCGAATACTTCTCTTGGAGATTCTTAATAAACATCCTTACAGATGCTTTTTCAGTGGGCACCTCAATCATCTTAGCGGAAGTTTCCCTTAACTTATTAAAGGAAGAAGTAAAGCCTTCATTCTCTTTTTGTCTTAGGATCTCAAGTTGTCTATAGTCGGTTTCGACTTGAATATTACATTTATATCTATCAATGAAAGCGTTTACAATGGCATCCCAAGTAGAGGTTTTCTCTTTGTCAAGGGAAAAGAACCATTGTTGACAAACGGTTTCTAGTGATAAAGAAAACAATGTATGAAAAATTTTCTTATCTATCCCCTTAATATTCATTATTGTCTCAAATGCCCTTAAGTGGAAGTAAGGATTATCTGTTGCCTTGAACTTAGGGATGTCAGTGGCGTTGAACTTCTGCGGAAGAAGTTCCTTGTTCACTAAGACCCCTTGTGAGATAATGTCCTGGAATCTATAGTCATTGGATATTTTGCTCAAGCTTTCTTGCATGAGCTCCATTTGTTGTTGTTTCACAGGGTCATTGATTTGAAGGGTTAAAGTCTTCAACACCTCAATCATGTTAGCCATTTGCTTCTTAAGCTCATTGACTTCTTCTTGACTTGCCATCATCTTCCTAGCTTTTCTATTTTGACGAAACGGTTTATCAAAAAGTTGTACTTGAATAAAGGCGTTGTCCTTGATTTATCGCCCTTCTCTCCTTGACCAAGTATTGTGGAAAGGGAAATTAGGGATAAGTTTTTTTATTATTTATTTTGACTCAAGCTCTATTCAACATGCCAAATAATGGGAATAGATTGGGCCCCCCACTCGAATGACGGAAAACAACTCATGCATGAACCTACGACATGGTCATGGTGACATATACAAAGTGTGTACTAAGACTAGTGAGTGTAGGTGACATGTTAAGACTTGTGTCATGACCATGGAATTAAGTGCTTAGACTCAATTAAGGACTAAATATGGCTACTTCCATTAACAAACTGATCAAACTGATTAATAAACTGCTTAATTAGACTCGTCATGATGACTAGAGTAATAAACTAAACTTTCGCCAAAGTAACAGAACTGTCGCCGCACACTGAAGTGCGGCGCCAGACAATAGGGTCGTCGCCAGGCGTTGCATAGCAGTGTTTGGCGTTACAACCCAAACCTCTGCGCCATTGCTGGAACATTAATCTGGGACTGTTTCTAGTATTTTTATTTTAAAGGGACATGCCTATAGTCGTACTAAGTCAATTTGATTTATTTACTAGACTTTAATTACTCAAATTAATTAATTAATTAATTAAGCAAAGTCCTATAGTCATTAATTAGTTTATTTAGACTTAATCACAAGTCAAACAAACGGTTAGTGTAAACACACATAGGTTACGCACAAACAAAGAATGCACAAGTAGTCAAGTAGTCACAACATGATGCAATGATTTTGCAACCTAACCATGGCTCTAGTTCACTAAAGTTCAAGGATATAGGTTAGTCAAATAGGGTCCATGGTTATGAGTCCGGATGCATCGCGCGGAAGCCTTACCTTTGGAAGGGTTGGCGCGTATGGATGGGACCCCGCAAGTTAAACTTGCTTCCATGGTTTGGTGGATTCACAAACTCAGATGTACCCGTCGTTGCCAGGAGCGTTCGATTGGGTAGATGGAGCGTGAATCCCTAGAGGGTTATGGCCATATGTAGAACACATATGGGTTTTAGAAAAGAGAGAAAAACTCAATTAGGAAGTAGAATTGAGCCAACAGTGCTAGAACCAGTCAAAACAAGAAGGCAGAGTTCTGGCTCGGTATAGGAAGAACACGGCGCGAGACAACAGACTATGTCGCCAAAAAATAACTCCGTCGCTAGACGACAAAGTTGTCGCCAGGCGACGAGGCTCTTTCACAGGCGATGAACTCTGTTTTCTTAGCACTAGTTCCTACATGCCTTAGCAGCTTTCTGTGTTCTTAGAATTTTCTAGTTTTCGCAGTATTGTTTCGATTCTAGCTGTGAAATATATTTATCAAATTTCCTACGTGTAAAAATCCTATGTTTTTTACTCATTTCGGATGGTGTTTCCAATGAGGACCTTTTTTATGCATATGACAATAATGTTAGTCAAAATTACGCACATGAAATACTTAGAACTTTTCGAGTCTCATCCGCTCATTATAAATCATTGCCAAAATAAATTTTAGGAATTAAAATAGAAATCCTCCTCAGTGGAGTCGCCAAAAAACTGTAGGGAATATTTCAATCCATCCTACACTTGAGCCCCACTGTGATCATACACTTAAGCATGGTGGCGTCCAAAGGGAAGGAAACAAGAGCAAAAAAGTCACCAACAAGATTTAAGAACTTGTTAACCGTTCACAGGGTGAAGGTTACACCCCTTAATGATCCATGAGATCGTTAACTCCAATAGGTCTGGAACCATGATTGGTGTTCGGGGATGAGGGTACGAATCCAATCTAAAAGAGAAAGAACTCGCCCTATAAAATAGGCCTCTACTTTATTCTACTCGTATTCATGTGCGCTTTCTGACTAACATGCAATCATTAGGTTAACCCTAAACCTGTTTAGTACGTCTATGATGGTTGAATATTAATGTACAAATAAAACTATTATTGACGATCACTTGAATTATATTCATATTAGCCTAAACCAAATTATTAATTATCTTATTAAGCGTGATTACAAGTACAAATTCCCTTTAAACATGCATAAAAGGCGTGATTAAGAAATAACAATAAATAAACAATCAAGCAACATAATAACAATAATAATTATAACTATAATCATGACAATAATCACAATTAAAATAATCATGTTAAAGCATAATATTATTAGCAAGATCCTAGGCATGATACTAACAAGATTAATAACAAACCCTAGCATGTCACTAAACATATAAAGATTAAAGCTTTAGCCTTAACATGATACTAACATGATATTAGGAAAGAAAATAGGAAGCACCATATAAATCATAATTGATGTTAGAAACTTAATTATTACCCTAAACATGATAGTATGATACTAGGAAGTAATAAAACATCCTAACATGATACTAGGAATCAATAAAATAATCTAAGCATGATTTCTTTATCAAAAGATCAATAAAACAATGAAAGTACTTACTTCGATGCCTCATATCTCTTTCTAATAACAAAATACACGCGTTAGTAACTTCAAGGAAAATAATAAAATTAAAGAATTAAATTAAATAATTGAAAGAAAGAGTTAAAAATTTAGACTGGATATGGGACCAAACCCTCAGAAGGTATCAACCTTTCACGTCTAGGGCGAAGGCAACTTCGAACTTGGATAGGTGTGTCTAGTGCCAACGAGTGCGGAATTGTGTTTTAAAAGGTTAGGCTAGAAAGAGGGAGAGAGAATAAGTTTTAGCTTAGAGAGAGAAAAGAATTAGTTATTGAAAACGGAGGTCCAAGGACCCTATTTATAAGAAAATAGTCCGGAATTGATAAAAAAGAGTTAGAGTTCGAAAAGGAATAAAACAACATCCTATTGCCAACGACAGATCTCGTGGCCAGGCGAGGAACTTGGCACCTGGCGATGGCGACGAACCTATCGTCAAGCGATGCAAGAGATTTTCAACACGTTTTCCACACAGAATCGACTTCTCGATATAATTAAGTTGTAAAATCCGTGTTAGGGGTAAAATCGTATTTTCGTAAAAACACTTATTCTGTTCCAAGTAAAACTCCAAAACATAATTATCAATCTTTATTCCTTTAGGATTTAAGAGAACCTTCTAGACGATTCTAGAAGACTATAATCAATCCTAATAGCTTTAGGAATGATAATTAATAATAGGCCCTCCTCTAGATCATTGGGCCGCATATAAGAACCAAACTGGGCCCAGTTTAGTATTTTGGCCATAACTTCCTCATTATTCATCGGAATTGGGCTTATAATATATCGTTGGAAAGCTCTTTTTGAGCCTCATCCAATTACACCATTATTGGACCCTTAACATAGACCAAACTGAACTGGAATAGCTATTTTCATAAAATAGAGTAGGTTTTCTAAATTAGAAAGAAAGGTCTTTTATAAAAACTGACCGCAACACTAGACTTTTCACGCTTTCACTTCATTCGATTATGATTTGACGCGAAAGGTATTCATCAGTGGGTTTGGTTTTGGGGAGACACAAATGGGTGCCTACAAATATGTTAAAGGTAAAAGAAAAAAGTTTAGAAAATTAATTCTTTCTGAAATATGGTGTTCGATTTTAAAGTAAACAAATATACTGTTAAAGTAATAGCAAATGGACCAAAAGTAAACTAATTATCATTAAAGTAAAAAAAAAAAAAAGAATGAAAGTAAAGGTGCAGATGGCAAAAACAATTCAAGAAAAAAAAGAAAAAAAAATTCAAATAAAAAACATGATGCTCGATTTTAAGTAAAGGGAATTAGTGTTAAAGTAAAACGAATGAAATTAAAAGTAAATGAAAAATTAAATAAAAAAAAGTCTTTGTGAGGTGATTGTGGTTGTGAGGTGGTTGTGGAGGTGGTAGGTCAATGCTTGTTCAAAGTAAAAAAAAGTCCAAATTTTCAAAACATTGTTTATTGGATGGTCATGCACAAAACTATTTCAGTAAGTACGGGTTGGGTTTGGGTCGAGAAAGAATGTGTCGGGTCCACTCGGGTCAAATAAACTGGAAGTAATACCATAACCTATGTGAATCAAATTCGTATTGGGTCATGCTTGAGTCAGGTTAAATCGGACTTTACATCTTATCAGGTTTAGGTTGAACTTAGCCCGGTTTAATAATAGGTCGGGTTGGTTAGATTCGAGTTAGGTGAATAGTAGGTTGGGTTTAATTCGGGTTTTCACGGGTTAAAATGGGTTAGGGTCATTCTCAGGTTTGAGTCGGCTTTGGTTCAAGTCAACAATTAGCAGGTTAGAATCAGGTCATTCTCAAGTTTTAGTCTGGTTTGGTTCAAGTCAATAATTTTCAGGTTATAATCAAGTTGAATCAATTAATTTCCAAGTCAAATCATTATTAAGTTCAAGTCAGAAATTAATGGGTTACATTTAGGTCGGGGCATCTACGCGTCAATTCATATTCGAGTTCGGGTCTCAAATACTCTAGAAACATAAGTATTGGATTGGTTTCAAATTGAGTAAAGTTGGATTTAAGTCACCATTTTTTTGTTCAGTATTTTTAATCGAGTCAACTTTTGACAGTTCTACATATGATAGTGTTACTTTTAATACCATGGAACCATGGGGTCCCATGATAAATATGGTCCCATACTATTTTTAGAATTATGTCAAGTATTTTGAAACGAAAAATTGAAATCATACCAAGTATTCTAGGATAAAGGGAGTAATACACAATATTATCTTCAAATTTTTAAATAAGGACATTACATAAATCAAACAATTCATATGATATAAAATATCATAAAAGTAAATGATTAATTATTTCAAAAATTTAATGTATAATAGCTAAAAGTAAATAAACTGAACTTTAATTCTATAGTACAATTACTTAGAGTAAATATAAAAAAAATTACAATAATAAAAATTAAAAAAAAAATAATTTGTTCATTAAATCTTAATCTTGATCTTCCAAAACATCTTTAAAATTCCCAGTATTATAATAACTGCACAAAAATAAACATCAGATTTCAATGAAAAATTAAAGTATATAAAGTACAATGTAAAGTAAACAATTTATAACTTAAAGTAAATAGGAAAAATACAAAGGTAATACACCAAAAAAAAAGTATCAAGTATAATAATACCTGCACAAAAATAAAAGTAAATCAAGTTAAATGTTAAAGTAAATAAATAAAAGATTAAAGTAAATGGAACACATTTTAAAGTAAAATACTTGAAGAAGTACTTGTTTAATTTGGACAGTTTCTACTGTCATGTGAAACACCAGATTGCCCACAAGCTCTACAGGTTTTGCCCTGTTTGGAATTTTCTTCAAAAGCTATTTCTTTTGAACTCTTCAACCACTTTGAACTTCTGGCAGAACCTTTATTAAGACGCTGATTTGGATGCAAGATGTTTAAATCTACTTCATTTGACCCAACCAAAACCTGAATATCAGCATCTTTCACCTCTTTTGAATTTTGAACTAGCTGCATTTTCAGGATTATTCTTTGTCATCATCTGCTCCTCAAATGAAGATAATGTCCTAATAAGTTTAGATAAATCATCCTCAGATTGGTCAGATCAACTCACACAACTGAAGATCTTGGACCATACATCACTCACCAATTGCTTCTTCTTACCATACTTAGAAGCATCATCCACAACATCATTTATGACATAAGCTTTCTTAAGCACATCTTTTCTCCAACGATTCAAGATATAAGCATCAGGAATTTCACGTATATTCTAGCCTTTCATAATGAACAGAATGTGTCTACATAAGATGCCTTGACTCTCAAACATTTTACAAGTACAACTTGACTCATATGTATCCAAGTCAAAATTTACATCAAAATTTATCCTTTTCTCATGATAAAAAATAATAGAAAACTCCACATCATCTCCATACAGAGAACTACAACTTTCAACACCACATGAGAAATAGGGTCCCTGGCATTCTTCTTGAAAATCATAAAATATGGCATGAGTATAAATAACAACAGCATGCTTTTCCAAATGTAAATGAATAAGCAATTGAGGCTCAGATTTATTAAGCCTATTCAACACATCATGTTCATGCCTTTGAGCATCAAGAGTAGTTTCATAACGAACAAAGAATTCAACATAGGTCACATGGGGATTTGTAAAATTACAAAAGAAACTGTTTTCACCTTCAGACCTAGAAGTAGAATGCAGTAAGCCACCCATAAATAAGTCCCTGAAATATGAAGGGATCCAAAGTTGTTTAATCTTGAACATTTATGCAAACCAATCATGATTAACAAGGCCAAATTCCTCCATAACACTGTTCTAGCCATCAACAAATACATGAGGATCAATTTCTCTATCCCAAACTACTACACTTAGCTTTTTCAAGAAGTCGGTTTCATTACAAAACTAAGTTCCAACCTTTTCAAGTACCTTCCTCATTATGTGCCACATACATAACCTGTGTTTAGTCTTGGTAAAAACCTTTTGTATGGCAATACCAATTGCAGGGTCTTTATCAGTAATTATACAAGAGGGTTCTCTTCACATACACTTTAAAAAAGTTTGAAATAGCCACACAAAAGATTCTATATCTTCTTTAGATAATAAAGCAGCACAAAATGTAACACATCTCTTATGATTATCAACTCCAGTAAAAGGACAAAAAACCAGTGAATATTTATTTGTATCATAGCTAGAATAAAAAGATAGAGAATCACCAAACAATTGATAATCTATTCTACCAATAGCATCAGCCCAAAAAACACGAGTCAAGTGTCTTCTTTCATCAACACAGTAATCAAAATAATAACCCCCTTTTACTGGTTTTCACTTTTTATTCAAGGTTTTGAATAAACATTGCACCATCAGCATTAGAGAAATAAACTTTCAAGTCCCTAGAAAAATTTTTGAAATCATTTTACTGCCCCTCACATTTTAAAACCCACCATAAAGTTCTTTCGTGATCCTATAAGACATAACAACCCCTATATTTAACTTTGAGTTGTCAAAAAAAAAAAACTTCTTATGAGAAAAATTTAAACCAAGCTCATGTTAACCTGCCTAGTAATAGGTGTAGAAAAAGGGTGAGAATGAGACTCAAAAAAACAATAAACCATATACTTCCCACCAGTACAAAACAAAAATTTTATCTTATCAAGACATCCAACTCTCTTCACAATCTTTCTCTTTAAACATGCACCTTCAACTTGTTTACCAGCTTTTTTGTAATTTGTTACATACCCTTTTTTGCTGTATAATAAATATTTAATTACAGTAACTCCTTTACCAATAGGATCATCCTTATTCTTTTGCACTTTAGTAGTACTAGAACGGACTTTAAATCCACACTTGCATATATGTAATAAAAGGCAATACCATCTTCAAGAGTATCAAATATCATTCCAACAAAAGGTATGTTTTCCAAAGAACAACCAGGCATATACTCTTTATCACCTCCAGAATTATAATATAAATTAGGAAGCACAGGCTGAGTGGGTGTTTTAAAAATTCTTACATCCTTATCTTCAGTAGTAACAGTAGCAGAACAATGCTCTACACTTTCAGTCATGTTCTTGGAAAGTATATGAATCAAAGGAAAAAGTAAATAAAGTATAACAAAAAGTAAACAAAATTTAAAAAATATAGAGATATACTAAAAATTAGATGACTCAAAGCAAAAAAAAAAAAAAAAAAAAAAAAAAAAAAAAAAAAAAAAAAAAAAATTGAAAAACTTAAACAAACTAAAAAACATGAAGTTATAAAATTAAGTAAAACTAATAATGAAAAGTTAATGACTCATGCAAAAAGTAAATTTAAAACAACAAGTTATACTACTTGATTAATAAAAGCAAGCCATATAGCAACTATATGCAAAAAAATCTAGCATAAATTCCTTAACTGTAAAACAATAAAATAGAAATTAAAAAACCTAAATCGTAAAAATAAAACCCAAAATCAACACTAAATTGTATAGAATAATTCAAAGAACAATTAATAAGTAAAAATTGATAAAATTTACGATAAAAAACCCTAAATCGGAAAACTCGTAATAAGATAAACAATGAAATCAAAATAAACAACGAAAATACAAATATAATTAGAAAATTACCTTAATGAATGAAAAAAAACGAAAAATGAGAAATAATTGAAGATCAAAATCGAAGAAGTGAAGATTGAAGCTCGAATAAACTCGCAGCAAGAGAATACAATTCTAGAGAAGGAAAATGTTGAAGCAAGAGAGAGAAAAACAAGGGAGGTCATTCAAAGTGGCAAAATCATAACGGAAGGCTCTCGTGAGAACCCCTCCTTTTTTTTGTGAGGATCCTACTTATGTGAGGACACTTTTTATGTTCTAAATTTTTACTCGTATGTTCTAAATTTTTACTTGTGTGTTCTAACTTTTAAATATAATGTTCTAAACTTTTTCCCAGGTGTTATAAATTAAATCAGATGTTCTAAATTAGTACTCACATGTTCTAAACCATAAATTAGTTAAGTTAAATGTTAAAAATTTTGAATGACTTATTCCTAAATATTAACTTATATGTTCTAAATTTTAAAACGTACGAGTGTTCTAAGATTTTTAGTTATATGTTCTACATTTGAAAACATATGTTCCAATTTTTACTCGCATGTTCTAAATTTTTATTCGGATGTTCTACATCTTTACTCTTATTTTCTATATTTAGTACCAGGTGTTCTAAATTTTTATTCACATATTCTAAATATTAAATCAGATGTTCTAAATTTCATAAAGCATATTTTTTAAAATTTTTACTCACATGTTCTAATTCTTAAATCAGATGTTCTAAATTATTACTCACACAAATGTTCTAAATTATTACTCATATGTTCTAAATTTAAATTTGAGTCTCATGTGTTTAAATTTTTACTCGTATGTTCTAAATTTGTACTCAGGTGTTCTAAATTATAAATCAGTTCTCATATAAGTATGAAATTCTCACATATGCACCTATTATATATATATATATATATATATATATATATATATATATAGGCTCACAACTGTATAAAGATGAGATTTTTGATAAGGTAATCCATATTTCCATCCAATAACAATTACGTACTATTGAACATAATTCTAGACGATGAGATTTTGGGTGAAGCATTCAGATTTTTGTCCAAGTAGAAAGCAATGTATGAGCACAATACACAAAAAATATTGTTTTTATAATGTATCAAGATTTTCATCCAATAACAAAACAATGTCTGATATCTCAATTGAAGCAGGTGACTTGTCAATTCACTTATTAAATTCATATATTTATACAAAGTTAAATCAAGTAACTATCTCATTATCAGTTTTGATTTCAAATTTGAAAAACATGACTAAAACAAACAATATGCATATATTTAAATAACATTAACTTATACAATCCTTAAATATTCTTATAAAACCATTAAAATATAAAGTGAATAACCACAACATTACAATTTTTAAAAATTAAACATAAGTTGATAAATAACAAATTACTGATTAAATTAACTTAAAAGACGTTCAAACTACCCTAGGAGGTGGCTAAATTCTTGTTTTAGTTTTTCAAGAAGTTTTTCATCATCTTCGGTCAGGTGTGATTTTGCAAGTAAGATACTGAATAATTTGAACCTCTTCTTCTCCTCCCTTCTGTGTCTCTTCATTACATCTTGCTCTTTTTGATAATTCAACATTTGTTGTGCTACATCTGCTCACTTCTCATCAACAATTTTGTATTGCTCTTTCATCATATTCATCTTTGATAAGGCTTGTGTAAATGAATCTAAACTATTAATACTAGAACTAGCAACAGATTTACCTTTTCTTTTTGCCTTTTTCACCCCATCGGGACGTCCATGTCTTCCTTCATCTGTTGGAGTATCTGGTTCTGATCTTTTAGAGCTACCACTTCCACTTGTACCTGGTACTTGCTTGTTTATTGGATTCCATTTATCACAAGTACTCAGCACCTCCCATACACTAAGTAAACATTGCTCCATTACATGTTTCTCTATATAATTCTTGAGCATTTGTGATGACATTTTGTTTTTTGGTACCAATACCTTTTTACGTTGTGCCTCTGCGTAGCAACCAACCTATTGGTTCACATCTTTGTTTATTCTGCCCCAAAGACTTTTCATAGCCTTCAAAGTTCTACGTTGGATTACATAAGGTTTTTTCACCCTAGCTTTCTCATATATCTCAAATATACCGTTCCACATATCCCCTAGGATTTGCTCAGTTGCCGTTTCTGGGTCATCAACCACACAATGAATCCAAGCAGAGACAAGTGCATCGTCTTCTTGTGCATCCCACTTACTAGCTGACCCACTAATGTTACACTCTTGCGGATCTACTATGTCAACTTCTTCATCGTCATTTTCGTCATCATTAGCATTCATTTAGGAAGGAGTTTTGTTACTACTTCCATCTCCCCCCAAAGTTGCTGGAGTATTTTCGATTTGATTACCAAAGTGTTGAGACATCAGAAATTTTAAACTAGGTGGATAATTTTGAGGGATTTGATGTACAAATTGTTGTTGGAATCGGGTTGGAAATTGTTGTGGAAATTGGTTAGGAAATTGTTGGTTTGGATGTATTATATGCCTATTAGGAATGTTATTATAATATAAAATTCTTTGAACATTTGGATTAGAAAGATTATTTGGGTCAAAATGATAATTGTCTTGAAAATTTAGAGGATTGGAATTTGGATTATTTGTGGAAAAGAAATTATTTCATTGATTAGGATTACTAAGATCCATAATTAAGTAACACTAATGTTTTGTTTTTTGAGTTTAAATAATATTAAAATTGAATGTTGTGGGTTAATAGAGAGAGGCTAAAAAATTTAAGTGTGAAAAAGTATGTCAATATTATACTCTATTTATAGGTAAAATTACAACAAGTGTAACAATAATTATTTATTTATTTATTTATGTTTGAAATACAAAGCAGAATTTTTTTTTTATTAGGAGCAATTACTTTTAATAATCCAACCTTTGCTCAATTCTCCCAAAATAACACTAAAAGAAAAATCTCTTTTCGTAGAGATTGTACATTCGCTACAATATGCAAGTATGTTTGTGAAATAATTAAGGATATCGTATCATTTTTACAATCGCCATGGTTTTCGCATATAAAATCGATACAGAAAACATAATAATATATATCCACACTATTTTTACACATTTATATAATTTTGAGAAATCGTATCATTTACAATCGCCACTAAATCCTAAAAATTGATACAAAAAGCCTTTTCAACACTAGATATATAAAAATTGTTTGACAAAGAATACATAAAATATGTCATAGTTTATTGGTGAAACATTTAATATAAGAGTTTGAGGTTGCATGTTCGAATCTTGTAAAGATCATACGCATGTTTTTTTATTTTTATTTTTTTATTTTTTTTTAGAAAATGAGTTAAACATTTATAGCGATTGTAATCGCTACAATAATCACCACGATTAGATGAAGTTTTTCGTATCGATTATTGAGGCCACCAGCGATATTGAAAACCACTACTAAAGGCTAAGGCAACGGGGGATATTGTATCGAATGACCATTCGTTGGGAAAACTTTTTGTTGCAATTACAAACGATACTAAAGGTTAAAATAATCGCTACGAAAAATTTATTTTCTTTTAGTGTAAATCAACCTTTGGATTATTCTAGAATAATCCAACCTTTATACCACTTTTTCCCAAAATGAACCCAAATGACTGGTTACCTAAACAACCGGTCATCCCTTTCTCTCTCCTTCCTCCCACCGTTTGCCATCACCTTCAGCCATTACCACCACCCCAAGCTCCACCTCCATTTTATCTTCCCCTTATTTCTTTTGAAGTCACCACTCATCCCACCACCACCTTCACTAGACCGCCCCTAACCAACTGAGCCAGCCCCTTGCCCGCCCTCCCTACACAAGCCCTCGCCCACATGAAAGCAGCCCCCATTTCAGAATTTTTTTTTTAAAAAATGACCACTTCGAAATCATCATTAGATCTATTTTTTTATTAAAAAAAAAAGAAAAAAAGAAAGAGGGTAGAGAGGAGATATGGACAGGAGTGGCAACAAGATTGAAGCAAAGGGCGGTGGTTATGTGGGGTTTTAAGGTTTGTGGTGGTGAGGATGGGGTGGCACACGCATGCCTAGGTGGTGGAAGGGGTGGTTTTTAAACGGCATGGGTTGTGAGGTTTGTGCTTAGTTAGTTAGTTGTTATGGAGGTGGTGGCTAGAGATTCATGGTGGCTGGAGGTGTGTTTGGAGGTGGTTGGAGGTTCGTGGTGGCTGAAGGTGTTGGTGGTAGTGGCTAGAGGTGTTGTTGTTGGTGGGTAAGTTAAAGGGGAGGTGAAGTGGCCTGGTAATGGAGGAAGGCTATGGAAGGGGAAGGGGAAGGAGAGAGAAAGAAGGATGGTGGGTCTGCTAAGTGGTGACTATGGTGGTCAGGTGGTAATGGGGGAAGAGAGAGAGAAAGAAGGTGATGGCTGATTTTTTAAAAAGGTATTTTTTTTTTTTTAAAAAAAAAACAATCATGAAGTGCCACGTAGCACATGTAACCGGTTGTACTGGATAGGTGACCTGCTAGGTTCATTTTGGGAAGAATGGGTATAAAGGTTGGTTTATTCTAGAATAATCAAAAGGTTGGTGTATTTTGGGAGAACCGGACAAAGGTTGGTGTATTAGAAGTAATTTTTCCTTTTTATTATCGTTGAAAGGTTTCTAGTGTAAAATATAAATACTTAAATTTCATATGGTGAAAGGTGTTCAACGGTAACAAAATACATGGTTTTGTTGTTTCCACATGGCCCATTTGTACAAACATTTGACTAAGTTTTACCACATGTTAATTTTTTGCTAGGACTCTTATCAGATATACCACAGTTCTGTCAAGTAAAGTAGTGTTTTTTTTTTTTTTCCATGCAATAACCGGCGTCGTTTGAGCTTTGGAATAAGGCAAAAATACATAAAACGACCAACTTTGTGGTTCTTGGATCGAGGAGGTAACCTAAAGTGGGAGGAGATCAGCTCAAATGTTACTCACGAGTCACCTACAACAATGGTGAGCTTGCTCACAAGAGGAGAGAGAGAGAGTAGTAAGTAGGGTGTGAGTAACCCCATTGTGGGTGCTCTAAGTAATATTTTTGGATACAAAAAGACTAGAAAAAAAATAAATTAATAGTCTCCTAAACCTAGCAATAAACAAGTAACTTGGTATACATGTTCTTGCATATACGATACACTACTTGTACTATCTTTAACACAATATGCTGCCCTGTATTTTAAGCTCACAATGCAAGGTCAGAGTGCATCTCCTTCAACATATATGGACCAAAAAAAACATAGGCAACACTAAGCATGACAGGAAAGTGTTCTGATATCAAGGGCGCAAGGCCATAAGCATGGAGCTGCTAGCTTTCTGCAAAGCATAACGTCAGCCATATAGTACACGCCATGGTTCCTTTTGTTTCACTGTTTCCTCAAGATTCAACTTGATCCGGTTCTTGATGAAGCACACCGAAAATGCACTTGCTAAACTCTCTCCTACTTCACAAAGTACCTATTATGAAACAGATATCAGAGTTTATTATCAGCAAGCATAAATGAGAATAAAGCAATTAGCAAGCCATTCATTAATCAATGATTAATAGAACAGTTACTCATAGCTTTTGATAAGCACCTGTCAAGAGAAGCCTTAAAATACAATTCCCAATTTTCTGGACAAATACAAAACAATCAAACTACAACAAAGGCGTACTTTAATAAAAACAAATCTAAAAAATCAGGAAGGGACTTTTGACTTCCAAGTTTATAAGAATTATAAGAGTCGAATCACCTTCAGAAAATGTCATATCCTTGGCTGAAAAGAGGGTTCGTTAAAATTTCCTTTATATATTACATATTAATGAGTTGACAGTGACAACTACCTCTGTTTCATATTAATTGCAACTTTTGCCAAAAATGGATGCTACACATTATTTGCAACACATGTTTTCTTTTCTTTTTAAGTTGTCTCTCTCTCTCTCTCTCTCTCTCTCTCTCTTCAATTTACACTCACAAACAATTTTGCCTAGGGTTCCATGCGTCCTCCAAAGTTACAAATAATATGACACGGAGGTATTATAAAATGATGTGAAGGCTTAAACTGAAAAAGTATAAAGGTAGCATTATGATATGGGAAATATTTATGATAATATTAGGGCTCGAGTACCAAGTACTGCTCTAATTTATTAAGGTACTAAAATGAGTCAAGATACTAGCTATAATTAGACAGATCTCTAAAGTAAACCTGATAAAGGCCAATAATCAATACCACAATTGCTTAGAAGGTAACTAGACATATAGACAAGTTGCAAAAATGTCAATATTACTTGAACGAAGTATCTTTTGCATGGCAATTTACTGACTCAAAAGTATTATATTATCAGGCTAAGAAGCTAGACAATATGGATAAATAGGTGAAATGACAGTACCTCCTGCTCTTCATTCATGCCTCTTTTGCCAATAAGGACAGCAGTTGAAATACTATAGAATTGGACTAGCTGAAGCAAGCAAGCCAAGGGCTCATAATTGATCTGCAAAGACAAAGGTGGCTTCTCGGCTACTCGAATTATATCTTCAGTAAACTCTGTTGCTGGCCCCGTGTGGAAACCATACAGAGAAGACCTACTGTTGTTAATGGATGAATTTTTATCTTCACACTTGAGCTTTGATGCTGGCAGAATGTATGGGAGTATCAGACTCACAGTGGATGACAAGCGTTCAGCTCTTATTGACTTCAAGACCTCGTTTACCACACATGACATAAGTGGGGGTTCATAATATTCCACAAGCAACAAAGAAACCTGTGGAAAAAAAGTGTAACATTCTGCAGATTACACATCTGTCAAGGGCATAAATAGTAATCATGCATTAGTTAAAATCTGACTGTGCCTTAGAATGCTGAAAATCTGGTAGTGCCTCATTACCTTCAGGTGTTTTGGATTTGTTGTCTGAGCATGCAGCAGTATACATTTCAAGTAATCAAAGTTTAGATGATTTGAATTAGAACAGAAAAGACAAAATATGCAGAGGAGGCACCCAAAAGTGCAAAACCAAATCTTATATATTTCTCTACCGTATAATTGAGAGAAAGAGAGCCGCAAAATTATTTATCTCAAATCTTATCAATATTCCAACCCGCACCAATAATAAATAAATTGAAAAAGAGGAAAATTCCTTCTTTCTCAAATGATTGACCGATTCATAATAATCATTACGATCATTCTACAAAGTTGCACACCACAAATATGGGCTACTAAGGAAGCCTGTGATCTCATAGACAGATACCATGAGCTGTTGCAGGGAATAAAAATTTGGTTCCTTGACGAGCTGGATCGCTTAAGAAATCAGTTTGGCACTTTATACACATTATTCAACATTGCAATAAGATCAATGTAAAGCCCTTTTCGACTTTACCATGAATTCAGAAAAAAATTTCATGTAGATAGATGCAAAACAACAGTGAACATGAACTTTTAGACAAAGTAAATTGAACTTCTATTACAGGAAGCTGCAAGCCTGTTGCAGTTGTTTTTAGAGACATTCTATTCTCTGTTTCCTGTAGGTGTTCTGTTAGTGACAGGCAGTTACTTATGCTGTAATTTGGTTGTTTTGCATGTTTGGTTTATCAGTTTGTTGCTGGTGGCCTGTTGTCTTTTGGTGCCTGTCTGGTCTCCTTTCTCTTCTGTTGTACTCTTCCTAGATGGTGGCACCAGGTGGATCAGGACCAGGTTAGGTTTTGGGGTGGGGAAACCAGGGAACCCTACCAAGAAGGTGGCCTTGGCTTTTCCCTCCCCTTGCAGTAGGTGGGTCTTTTGAGTCTTGTGTAGCTTTTGTTTATTTGGGTGGTCCTGAGGGATCTATGTTTTTGTCGTGGTTTCAACTTAGCTAAGTTGTAACCTTTCTCGTTTGGCAATAAAATTTCTTAACTACCAAAAAAAAAAAAAAATTGGACTTCTATGGGTTACTTAACATATGCTCACAAGTGAGGACTAAACCATCAATCAACAATAGCAGCATACTAATTGCACAGCATCTTGTGATACTTCTGATGTAGACAAACTTGATTAGGTTTCGACTTGAAACATAGTAGTTGGAATTTTTTCAGAAATTTTCAATCTGAACACTTTCATTTTTAAACACAATTGTAATGTAAAACAAATGGAATAGAGCTCATCCACAATTGCTCATTGATTTTTAAGGGGGCCTCTATGAATTACAGTAAAGGCTTCAAGCTTAAGAAACATTCACTAAAGGCATTCCTGATTAATCAAGAATAGCAAAGAGACAAGCTCGAGCGCAAAATAGTCACTTGAATTCTATGGTTGAATACAAGCTGCCATAAGTTCCATGGCAGAATGAGCTGAGTTCCTTGTGCTCCCATTAACAACCTGATCCAATTTGTTTATACTTCAATGAAGTTTGAATTTCTTTTTTCAATGAGGGAATTTTATTATATAGAGGACCCAGCTGCAATTAATACATAACTGATTGGCAAACATGTAGAATTAGTAGTGTCTTTTTTTTTTGACAAATAGAATTAGTAGTCTTGACTTCTTATTTATCTAACTTTAGCGATTAGCCTACCACTGGGAGTCTGGGACTGTGATAAATGGCAAATGTGATTCTATATCTAACCAATACTTAACCCAAGTCCTTCATTAAATAAAATATCAGTAATTAAGGTTCATAAAACATTTCTTGTTTCCCTTCAATTATCAATTACTCCTGCTAGTTTCTTCTTAGTTTGTCACTCTTGTACTCCTTAACTAAACTACATCCTCAAAAATACTTTTGCTTGGGTTTGTTTACAACTAGTTTGGTAAAGATTACTCTAGATTCAAATCCTTTCTTTTCTGCCTCACCGAAATCATTTCAGATTATCCAAAAGATTGTGTAATAGCCTTAGCAGCCAAGTAACTTTTGCGAATTAACAAGATTTCTAGAAATCATTTGTTCCAAGTAACCTAATGATCTGCCACGAACTCAACCGCATAATCATAAAAAAAATTTGTTATTCAGAGCTGATTCGATAGCCCCAGAATAAAGGGGCTAAACCAAATATTCACTAAACTATCAACTAATTCTTCAATGCTCCAAAGTAACATTTCATTAGAAATTTCTAAAAATTATATCAAGTGGTTTTGAAATAAACACCTCGAATTATCAGTAAATAAATAAAATTAGAAAACAATTAAGAAACGAAAATACTACCTTCAACAAATTATTGTTATCAATAAAATTAGCAATGTTACCACATGCTTTTTGATCTTTTATCCCATATTGCTCCAATGAAAGCTCAAAAGTTTCTTCTCTACATAATTTAAATAAGAAAAAACAAACCAAAACAAAAATAAAAATTAAAGATCTTTCTATAATAAAAAAAAATAAGAAAAATAAAAAAATAAAAAATAAAAACACATACGATCTCTGAATAATGGAATCAGAGGTAGGCTGAAGAGAATCGTACATTGCGGAAGAGAAGCCCTCTGGATCCTTGACGAGGAATACCAACTTTGGTGCTACCTTCATTTTCTGGGTTGTTTCACTCTAGTGTTCAATAGAAAAATAAGAGTATGGACAACTGAGGCAGTCGAAGATGGCTGTGTTTGGTGAAAAGCTGGGGTTCGTTGGTCCAGCACACGGGCGCGATTGGCATTTCTTGCCTTTATGAATGTATAAAAGATTACGGTCATGGTTGTGTTTGGTGAAAAGCTAAAAGCTTAAACAATCAATTATAGCTGAAATTGTAAAAATAATGAATAAAAAATTAACTGATCAATAATAATGCGATATGTATGGGTGTGCAGAAATGGACCCGAGACCGGACCCTGGGATTTCGAGTCGGTTTTCGGTCCTCACAAATTGGCGATTTTAGGTTTTTTTGTCCAGTTCGGATAAAAATAGGAATATTTTCGGTCTGGACCGGAAGAGTATTTTTGTAATTTTTAAGGTTAAAAATTTAAGTTTTATGTTTAAATTTCTAAAAAATTTAGGTACAAAACTTGTAATTTATAAATTCTAGGTGAAAATAGGAAAGCACGCAAACAAAAAAAGACAATTAAAAATGTATGTATATATGAAGAAAAAAAGGAATATAACCAGTCCATTCCGGTCCAAAACCGGACCTGACCAGAAAAAACAGGTCTGGACCGAAACCCTGACCTGTTGATTACGGTCCGATCCCGGGTTCCGGTCCGATTTTAGACCAGTGCACAGCCCTAGCGACATGTATCACGATTTACCTTCCAAATAGGCGCCAAATAGGTTGCCAACTAGTTACTTCCTATTTTGAGCAAATACATGTCAAAGATCGTTTTATTCCGAAATAATGAAAAAAAAGTCCTTTGATTTTTGGAAGATTCCTAAAAATTTTCCTAAATTTAATGTTTTTTTTAATAGGGGAAATTTAACGAGTTTAGAATAAAGATAATCTGTTTATATTAAAATACAAATCCAAAAATAAATAAATACTTTCTCTGTTTCTATATGATAGTCTCATATGGAATCAATCCCATCAAATAAGAAAAGAAAAATCTTTAAAATCTAACATTAAAGCTCAAAACACAGTTTATAAAAAGTTTTGCCTTATTAAATTTTTTTGATATTTTTGGAAAGTATTAGTGATAATTGCATAATTCAAAGGAAAAAAAAGGGAGGGATTTCCTTTCTTAGAGCTAAGTCATAATTCTCATAAATCAACAATCAATTAATTTAACCAATCCGAATTTAATATGTATAAATTAGGAAATAAAAACTACTCCCTCCGTCCCCTTTTGATAGTCCCTTATGGGCAAAATTTAGTCCCAAAATGTTCACCCCATTTGTCTTTTCCAATAACCATTAATATTAATTTTTTACCAAAATTTCCTCCAATTTGCAACAATATTTGTGCAAATTTAAATTTCTCATGTAAATTTTTTTTCCATACACTTTTATTACTTTCTCTCTCTACTTTTTTACATACCCAATGTCAATTTATTTTTTCAATGTACTTTTACTATTTTTATATGTGTTTATTAATTCGCGTGAAAAAAAACCCATAAGGGACTATCAAAAGGGGACGGAGGGAGTAAATTAAAAGTGGCATTTAATCAATATGGGCAGATCTTTTTGAAACACCTATAATAGTTTATGGGACTAGCATTATGAAACGGGAAGAGTACTATTTTTTTAAAGTAAAAAAAAAAAATTACTAATGCAGCCTTACAAAAGTTATTACTCCATCCATTTCAATTTAATAGTCGCATATACTATTTTGGTTGTTTCAAAATGATATACACATATGAAATATATTCCCAACATTATTATAGGATGAATTAATTTAATAACCTGTGAATAATTAATCTAATTAGGTGTTTAAAGAGTCATGTAATTTTGATTGGTTATATGTGCTAGTGGATTGCTGACATGACAAATTCTTCTAATCAAGATTTATTATAGGCGATTAATCATAGTCAATTCTCATAAATAAAACAAATAAAATACTAGAAAAAAAAAACAAAACATTTATTACAAAGGTGCAATCAAATTCCAAAATATTAGGATTCCTTATTTTTTTTTTAAGAGATTGATACCAAAGGCCCAAAGGGGACTAACAAAGTAAAATGGAGGAAGAAATCAAACACCATAAAACTATCTCCTCTATTCTTTCTCTTTTTTTTTAAAAAAAAAAACCAAAAACTAGCCTTCATTCTTGATGTTTGAAGGGGCTTCCATCGGTTTCTATTGATGTAAGCCCCAACCTTTGTTTTTTCACACTTTTTTGTTTGTTTTTATGTTTACACCCTCCGTGTTTTAATAAGTGTTACACTTCCATTTTTGACAAAAAACTATATTTAAATATAATACTCCCTCTGTTCCCGATTGATAGTCACTTTTGAAAAAAAAAATCACATGAATTAAGGAGAATTAAAGAAAGTACATTGAAAAAGTAAATTTACATTGGGTATGCAAAAAAGTAGAGAAAGAAAGTAATTAAAGTACATGAGAAAGTAAAATTTACATCAAAAAGTTAAATTTGCACACATATTTTTGCAAATGTTAGAGAATTTTGGTAAAAAAATTATATTAATGGTACTTGAAAAAAGCAAATGTGACTAACATTTTGAGCGCCCAAAAATGGCATAAGTGACTATCAATCGGGGACGGAGAGAGTGTCTTTCTCCTCTAATGATGTCCACCCAAACCCGCTACTATTTATTTTATTATTTATCTCCTCTCACACTCATTACTTTTCTAAATTAATATTTGGTAATTATATAGAAAAGTAATGAATATGAGATGAGATACTTTGTATTAACGTGTCTCATCTATAATAATTTGATAACGTAAATAGATAATTAAATGTGTAAAACCTATGAACAAGAACAAACTTAAGGTTTGTTCTCTTCAGCTTATTTTCAATTCATTTTAGTTTAGTTTAGTTTAGTTTAGTTCAGCTCCAATAAGTTCAGTTTAGTTTAGTTCAGTTCTTAATTTTTCATCTCTCATAAAATATTCAGTTCAGTTATGTAAATCAGATGATACCCTTAGAGTAATTTGCAAAGTATAAAAATAATTTTTCAGTGAATATCTAAGCATTGCTCGATCAAAGAATTAGTTTTCGTAAGTAAATCAACAATTTTATCCTACCATTATTGTAGGGAATAATTTCAAGCGTTAACCCCCTAGCTTGAACCCCACTGTGATCATACACTAAAGTACGGTGGCGTCCAAAAGGGAAGAAGATAGAGCAAAAGAGTCGCCAACAAGTTTTAGGAACTTGTAAACCGTTCACAGGGTGAAGGTTACACCCCTTAACGGTCCAAGAGATCGTCAACTCCATAAGGTCTTGAACCAAATAAGGGTCCGGGGATGAAGGTACAAATCCAACCTAAAAGAGATTGAACCTGCCCTAATAATAGGCCTCTACTTTATTCCGATCGTATTCATGTGCGCTTTCTGACTAACATGCAATCAATAGGATTAACCCTAAACCTGTTTATCAATGTTGGTTGAATTTAATGCACAAATAAACTATTATTGGCGATCACTTGAATTATAATCAAATTAACCCTAACAAGATTATTCATTATCTTATTAAGCGTGATTACAAGTACAAATTCCCTTTAAACATGCATAAAAGGCGTGATCAAGCAATAACAATAAAAAATCAAGCAACATAAAAACAATGAAATTATAATCATAACAATAATAATCAAAATATAATCATAAATTATGACAATCATATTAATAATAATAATCATGTTAAAGCTTAGCAAGATCCTAGGCATGATACTAACAAGATTAATAACAAACCCTAGCATGTCACTAAACAATAAAAATCAAATCTTTAACCCTAACATGATACTGACAATCATGAATATTAGGAAGAACATAGGAAGCATCATATTTTTAATCATACTTAATATTAAATTTACCCTAGACATGATACTAGGAATCATAATACCAACCTAAACATGATTTCTACATAATAACATCAATAAAAACCATTAAAGTACTTACTTTGATGCCTCGTACCTCTTTCTAGTAACAAAATACACACGTTAGTAACTTCAAGGAAAATAATAAACAAACAATTAAATTAAATAATTGAAAGAGAGATTTGGGACCAAACCCTCAGAAATTAAACCTTTCACGTCTAGGGCGAAGGCAACTTCGAATATGGCTAGGTGATTCTAGATCTAACGATTGCGGAATTTTGTATGTGAGAAACTAGTTTAGAAAAAGAGAGAGAGAGAATCAAGAGAATCTTGAATGAGAGTTGGTGAATGATTATTGATGAGAATGAGAGAGAGTTGATTATTGTGAATGAAAAACTAGTTGTAGATGAATGAAAACGGAGTTTTTAATACGTTATTTATAAAGAAAATCAGCCAAAAAGATAAAATTATCAAAACAGAGTCTGGCGCACAAAAAAAACGAACCAGCACCAACGCTGGCTGTTGGCGCCAGGCGCCAATGCTGGCACCAGGCGCCAATGCTGGCACCAGGCGCTGATTCAAAAAATCACGCGTTTTCTTAAAATCATATAGAAATTGCCGTACAGGAGGATAAAATCGTATTTTCCTCAAAAATGCTCTTTGATTTTAATTAAAACTTTGAAAAGTCAACAAAAGTCAATTTATCAATGCTAATTGAATTAGGAATGAAAAGAACCTTCTAGAAGAATCTAAAAGACTAAAACCATTCCTAATTTCATTAGGAATGATAAATCTATATTAGGCCCTCCCCTAGATCATTGAGCCGCATATAAGGCTCAAAATGGGTCCAGTTTAGTAAATTGGCCATAACTTCCTCAATATTCATCGGAATTGGGCTTATAATATATCGTTAGAAAGCTCTTGTCAAGCCCTATCCAACTACACTACTATTGGACCCATATCATAGACCAACCAAACTGGATTTACTATTTTCTTAAAATAAGTTTTCAAAAACAGAGAGAAGAGAAAAGAAATTAAAACTATCCGCAACACTAGACTTTCCACATTTTCACTTCATTCGATTATATATGATTCGACGTGAAAGGTACTCATCACTGGGTTTGGTTTTGGGGAGACACAAATGGGTGTCTAAAATTATAAAGCCCACATTAATGAAAAAGTTGTTAATTGTTGATTTATGAGAAAATCTTAGTTTATATGCCATATAAACAAGATTCGTTTATATGAGGTTATGTTCGTCATTTTGTCAGCTATAGTAAGGGTAAATTCGTTAACGGGAAATGTCACCTGAACTGAAGAATATCGGCGTCAATTCTTACCAATCTAATAATTGTTTGACCCTGTTTTCCCCCTATGTACTTCAAAATAATTTCGCCAGCTCCTGTTAATGGAGGTAGGAGTAAATTGGTTCAGAATTGAAGCGAAAATCCCTAGGTAATTATTGAGGCGTCAAATTGTTGTGCCGATGATAAAGGGTTGCGGAGGTGGAGGGGGAGGCGGCGACTGAAGCGGTGGTGGAGACTATAGTACCGATAAACAGTTTTAAGGACCTCGATCGGGGCCACGATTGTGGAATGTATAGCTAGGTGGCGACTGAGGCGGAGACGACGACTACATATGGGTTGAGGACGCCAAATAGCAAATTCGTATCTCACTAGCTCAAACTTTGACAAGAATGGAGTAGAGAAGAATGAGAAGAGAAAGTTATTCGTGTTTTCCAAATTCAAAACTAACGGGGGTGAGCTTCTGATTCCCAAAGTGAAGACAAAACGAGATTAAAATTGACCGTTAAGCATGAATAATGTCCGCAGTTATGTGTCAACTCAGCTCGAACCATAAAATATTAAAATAAGTGAAAGATGCTTCAAAAATTTCAAAAATGCCATCATATTAACGAACTTCATTAATATAGCATATTTGTTTGGGGTAAAAATATCCTAGACACGTGTCCCAATCAGAGAGTGTAGGCGTCGCTCAAAGAGCGCCTATGTTAAGCATGTTGTGAATATGCTTGACACTCTTAGGAAGTGGGAATTGACATATATGATTAGGGAAAACGATTAGGGACAAGGAAAGTAGGGAGCCGCCAACAAGTTTTTAAGGAACTTGTAAACCGTTTACGGATTATAAAAAGGCAACCACGATAAGGGACAACGATAGGCAACAACAATTGACCCGTGAAGGTTACACCCCATTCATAATCCATGAGATTAGTAACTCCATATGGTTCGGAACCACGAAAGGAGGATCAGGGATGATGGTACGAAGTGAGTCATGGAGTCACATTCGCCCATATTGGCCTCTACTCGATTCTTATAGTGAAAAGTGATTCCTGCGATCTCAAAGGCATGCAAAAAAAGATTCAATTTGCTCCAAACTATTATTTGGCTAAATTGGTTGAATATTAATGCATCATATAATTCTAAAATATTAGTAATCACTTGATTTAATAACAAGATTAAAAAGGAACCTAAACCAGTCGTCCAAATTATCTTATTAGGCATGATTTTCAATTACATATTCCCTTTAAACATGCAATATGGTGATCATAAATAATAATAGCATAAACATTAATATTGGAAGCAATTTAACAATAATAGCGTTAGTCAAATCAAATATAAATAAACCCAATCATGATACTAGCAATATTAAAATAAAATAAGAGTAATTAAATTAATTAATTACTCACATTCTGCGCGTTCCTTAAAATTGCTACATCATGAATAAATTGTTAGTAACTTCAATAAAAAAAAATATAAATCAAATGAAAATTAAATTAAATTAATGTAGATTTGATTTGGTCCAAACCCTCAGTTATTTATACCTTTCACGCCTTGGTTTAAGGACGGAACCTCGGGTTAAGTATGGAATCCTTGGAGTGCTTAAGGGAAGAATGGTGTAATTAAGAATAGGAAAAATTAGAAATAATAATCCCAACTTTCATCAATTTTGTTAGAATAATCCCAACTTTAG
Organism: Chenopodium quinoa; assembly: GCF_001683475.1. Taxonomy (NCBI): domain Eukaryota; kingdom Viridiplantae; phylum Streptophyta; class Magnoliopsida; order Caryophyllales; family Amaranthaceae; genus Chenopodium; species Chenopodium quinoa. The sequence continues at coordinate 3,365,501 of NW_018743405.1, read as the reverse complement.
ATTATACTGGAATAATCCGAACTTTGGGGGGTCTTTTTTTTCTTCAATCCCAAAAACCGGTGACCGGTTGAATAGGTTAATTTTTTTTATTTTTTTTAAAAGTGACACGTGTCACATGTTAATTGGTTAAAAAAAATTAAAAACAAAAAAAAATCACCTAGCGATCCCAACCAAACTCCTAACTCCGGCAACCCCTCAACGCCGGAAGCCGCCCCAACTCTACCGGTTTCCCCTTCCCCTCGCTGAATTTTGCCGCCCACTATTACCCCACCTCCCTTCAGCCAATTGCCTCAGCCATGCACGCATGAAACCCTTTTTCACACTCCCTTTAAACACCTCCCTATTAAACCAGACCACATGTGCGCCGCTGCTCGCACACTTCCTTGAAACACCTCCCTACTCCTAAACACACCTAAACCACCCCAGAAACCTTCGTTTTCGTGGGTGGGTTTTTGATTGGTGGCTGCGATTTAGGGGTTTTGGGGATGTGATTTAGGGTTACGGTGGTTTTGCTGGTTGCATGGGGTTTCGGGAGGGGGGAAACGGCGACTAGGTATGGGGGAGACGCTGCGGGCTGGGTCGCTACGGTGGTGGAGGTCAAGGTGGATCAGAGGGGTGGCGGGCTGGGCTTTGGTGGTGGAGGTTAGGGTGGCTGGGGTGGGGAAGGAGAAGTTGGGTGTTTTTCTGATTTTTTTAAAATTTGGACCAATTAGGACTTGACACGTGTCAAGTGACCTGATATAATAGGTCATTGACTTTGTTGACCGGTTAGGGATTGAAGAAAAAGAAGACCCCCTAAAGTTGGAATTATTCCAGTATAATCTAAAGTTGGGATTATTCTACGGAAATTGATGAAAGTTGGGATTATTATTTCTAATTTTTCCTTAAGAATATAGGTTTAAGGTTTAGAATATGAGAAAGAGAGAGAAGATAATGGTTTTTGGTGTGAAAGAGAGAAAGAGAGCAGGATTTGGTGCCCCGAACTATAGAAAGGAAGGGGGTATTTATAGGGAAATGAGTAGGGGGAACACACGGAACCCTAAAAAGGATAAAACCCCTAAAAAGACTATCGCGACATGGCACAAATCTTCGTGACACGGGAGAATTTTGTGTGAAGCGGGAGGTAAAACGCGTGAAGAATTACGCGGAGAAGACACGGAGCTGCCCCGTGTCACGGGATGGACGCTGTGACATGGGAAATTATATCGTGACACGACATTAATTCCCGTGTCGCGGCAGAGTTTCTCGCGACACGAGGAATTTTCACGTGGAAAGGACGCGGAAAAAAGCATGACAATTCCCATGTCACGGCACCGGGCACCGTGACACATTGAGAATTCCCATGTCACGGAACCAGGCCCCGTGCCACGTCACCATCTCCAGCGACGCGACAATTTGACACTGCGCGCGGTAATTTCTGTTTTTTTATGCATTTTGAAAAGGAAATTTTGACTTTTACCACCAAAAAATTTGGACAAATTGTTTTTTACCACCTACTATTTTAAAAGTTTTATTTTACCACCAAATAAAAAAAATAAAGTTGTTTTTTACCACCAAATTACAACTCCGGTGACTGAAAAACGCAATGGGTCCCACTATTTACCCTTTCCATCCAAATTACATGCTACCCACCCCGATTCATTTTTCCTATTGAATAACCCCAACAACAGAGTTGAATTTCCTTCACTTTTCTCACCTTCCTTTCATTAATTACTCTGAATTTTGCTCTCTCACCTTAACTTTTAATTTCTGACTTTTCTCTTTCAATTTTTTTACTTTTCTTCGAGCTTTCATATCAATTGTTTGCGTAGAGACGAAGACCTGAACCACACAAACCACACAACCCAGCCTTGAGTTCGTCACTTTCAACAAGGGGGGGGGGACTTGAAAGCATGCGACTTTTTCGATTTCACCATCAACGATTCGAGAATCTGACAGCGAAAGGTACTTTTGTGTGTTTGCAAAAAGAGTGAAATGTCCATTTAAGGTGTATGATGTGAGATTTGTGAAGTCAAAAACTTTGCATATCAAGTCACTGAGATTGAAGCAACTTTGCAAAGAGAACTCCACACTTACATTTTCTCTCTCTTGAAGGAAAACTTAAAGAAGACTTTACCTCCTGCAAAATCACACTTAACAACTTCAGTAGTTGTACCAATTCAGCTTAATTACAATTTCATAAACCTAATTTCAATGCAAATCATTGATTCACAAAACCCCCAATTTCAAACTTAACATGAACCCTAATTTTACAAAAACACAATTTGGGTTTTAATTGCTAAGTTGTAGCAACAAATTGTGGATTAACTACCTCGTTATCTCAAATTATATGAACATTCGAACAAAATTATTTAATCAATTCAAGTAAATCAAGTAATTAAATGTGCGAAAAAACGACTTACCTCAACTGCTTCAATTCTCACTTTTCAACCCAATTCGTAAAAAATTATGTGGAATATTGATGTTTGTGGCTGAATCCGTGAGCTTTATGTTGTAATTTGAGAGAATTGGGAACAATTGCTGTTTTTCAATCGTTGAATGATTAAGCAATGGTTTTATAGGCCGGAAAATCGTGACCAAAATGAATAAAAATCAAAAAGTAGTCATTGTAGTGGGACCCATTGCGTTTTTCAGTCACCGGAGTTGTAATTTGGTGGTAAAAAACAACTTTAATTTTTTTATTTGGTGGTAAAATAAAACTTTTAAAATAGTAGGTGGTAAAAAACAATTTGTCAAAATTTTTTGGTGGTAAAAGTCAAAGTTTCCTTTTGAAAATTACGATAACTTTTGATTCGTAACTCGGAATAAGGCATATAATATATCATTGGAAATATTATCAAGTCTACTTTCCAACCCAATTAAAATTAGGTAAAAATCATTTGTAAATTTTATGATATGACTGTTTTAGTAGAAGGGTGTCGATTTTGGGCCGAGTTTAGTGTTTGGCTCATATCTTCTTCGTTTTAAATCGGAATTGGGATTAAGATATATTATTGGAAATATTAGTTCAAGGCCTATCCAACCAAATAATAATTGGATCAAAATTTTTAGGGCACAAAATCAGTTTCTCTCGATTTTGTGATGTGGACAAGAAAAGAGGAAAACAAGTTATGGTTTAGGGAAATGAGCTAGGAAATGGATTGGTTTATGAAATGTATTGAATGGAAACATGGATTTAAGAACTCAAAGTTTAAATACTCAACCCGACCAATAATGGAAGTGAAAGGTTGTTCATCATCGGGTTTGGTTTTGGGAAGACATTGTTAGGTGTTTACAGAGGGACACATGTCAATCTTGGATAGATCCAACATGAGCCACTCCCCTAGCTGACATGTGTAAGCCTCAGCTGAAAAATGGAATGGTGGCCTTGAAGGCCCAATTCCTGAGACAAACTGAAAAAGCGGTGCAGCCCATTAGGTCAGAATGACCTAATGAGCGCGTATTCCCATGACCTTATAAATAGAAAGATTTCTCCATTTTGGGGGCACATTCATTTATTACAACATACCTACATTCTGACACATCAGAGAAAACAATTGATCTCGAAATCCAAGAATATATCACTTTTACCTTTTCCACACCTTTTCATCTTCTACGACCAATACTAACTTGATCGTCGGAGGCGGAGCTCCTACCAATCGGAGTCTCCGTGTTTTGCAAGTACAGACCGCTGACAGGGTAAAGTCGTATCCCCTAATCAAAAGTAATTACCTAAGTCCTCTAACTAAAGTAGATAGGGAAGTAGGGTCGAACTCCACAAGGAAACAAGTCTTTCTACTCCTAATTAATTATTATAATCTAAATTATCTAAGTAACCAATATTATTGTGAATAAATTCTATACTACCAAGAATAAGGTCAAAAGAAATAAAATAGGGAGAAATTAATTATTAAAAGACCTAGGGCATAGGTTGACTAATAAACAATATTTCAGGGCAAGTCATGATAAGCAATCATCAAGCATTGATTAATCAGATTATAAAGGGCTTTCGCTACGTATTATAATCACAGAGTTAATTTACCGGTATTAAATCTCATCTGTCAAATCTCGACTTAACAATTTATAAATTAATCCGCTTATTCAAACGAAGCCTAAACATCAATTCTCATCTGTTGAATCTCGAATTAATATTGCTAAACTCATACAATTAAATCTTGCCAAACCTAATTGCATAGCATTAAATCAATCAATAGGAAATTAACCAAGCATTGATAATCAACAATCACAAAATTACCCCTTCATATTATTCATTAGATCCCCATAAACCCTAGAAATAAAACTACTCAAGCATCATCATAACTAAACTAATCAAATGAATAAAGCAAACCATAATAAAAGAAGTAAATAAAATAACTGAAATTAAAAGAGAAGAAATTGTTACCAAAAGAAATCTGGATTAATGAAAGTAATTAAGAACAAAAGTTGAGAGAGAATTTATGAGAGAGAAATATCCTAAGTAGAAAGAGAAAATCTAAAGAAGAAGGTAATCAGAATTTACGTACATAATTTGTACTTAAACATTCTTCAAAATAAAAATTAAAACTAATCTAATCAGCTCTAAGAAAAACACGCGCCCGATCGGGCGAAGGGCCGCCCGATCGGGCCCGCCTTTTTTACAACGCCCTGCTGGTATGCCGCGCCCGATCGAGATTACGATCACCCGATCGGGCGCGCTTCTCCTTTGAAGGTACTTATGCGCGCAGCCGCCCGATCGGGCATATGCTTGCCCGATCAGGCTCGGTCTTCTTCTTCGAGGCTTGGATTTCAATTGGGCTCAATTCCTCTGCCCAATCTAAGTTTCCTCATCGGGTCTTGATTAATCAATCCAATAGCCCCGTTATCTCATACCGAGCCCTTAATCACCGGCTCTCACCGATCTTGGGCTCCAAGAGTGGTCGTGTCCTTCTAGCTTCCGTAGTTGATCCATGAAAACCCGGGAAAATGCTCCAAAAGTTCAATTTCCTGTAAAATACAACTAAAACTACAAAAACACTAGAAAACACAAATCAGTAATAAAAGTGGCCCTAAAGAGCCAAAAACACTACTAATTATGACCATAGGACGGGGGTAAAACACTATATAAATTAGACATATCAAACTCCCCCAAGCCAAACCTTTGCTTGTCCCTAAGCAAAGAGCTCATCAATGAACATATATGCTTCAATGTCAATCAATCTCTTACATTAATTATCCTTCATCCCCAACAATTTTCAAGTAAAACAAACCACATGAGCATATAGAATTCAAGACTAGTGCTCACGCACTCAACTCTCATTTATGTGGCGAGTAAAAGATGTACTCGATCGCTCTCCAACCAACCCCTTTATTTGTGAACAATGCCCACCCATCTCACACTCTCGTGTGTTTATTAAAACAATGAACGCTCAACCTACTAGTCGACTCGAAATATGTCTAGTCATAACTTGCATTGATTAATAACACTTTCACACTCATACAACTCTATGCACAAAGGTCGGAAGGTCTTTAAAGCTCGTAATGTAAGGCTAGGGTAAAGGGTAGGATAAATTTGGGAAAATGTGAGAGTAAGGCCATGCTTAAGGGAGCCATATCCAAATAAACCCAAGGTCTCAACAAGTGATGACCAAAACATCTCCAATCACAACTCAACTCCACAAAAGTTCACCAAACAATCATATATACAACACAATCCCAACACTTACATATTCACTCACAGAATATGACAATACGGAATAGAGTGAATTAAAACAAACTTTGAACCACTTATTATTTTTCTTCTTTTTTTTTCAAACTTGAACTCTTTTTTTTCTCTTGAATTTTTTCCCTCTTTTTTTTGAACAACCTTCAAATAGAACATTTGAACATATGAAACAACTTTTTTTCTTTGCTCTTTTTTTTTTCTTTTTAACTCATATTGGAAATTTCAACTTTGTAACACAATATATCAATATTTTCCAATCATAAAATCAAAGAACAATCACTCCTCTTTTATTCCCACATTGTGCAAATAATATGCACACCACAACTCCCTCACCTCACCAACTAATAGCTCCCCCAAGCCAAGCTTGGGACTAGTAACCAATGGGGCTCATATAGGCTTGTAATGTGGCTAAATAAACAATAAAAGGGCACAATGGGCGACAAGAAGGAAACAAATGTATCTAATATCGTCTGAAGGCTTCCTAAGAGAACAAATGCCTTCGTCCTCCTCAATGTGCATAATATTGAGCTATACAAACATTACTAATAGTTGCAAACCAATACTCAAATTCATTGACATACCAGGAACTAACACACATTCCTAACCAAATCAACTAGTCAAGCACTATATTCACAAATAGTTGGCAAAATAGACGCATGTTTAGGAATCCAAACAATTAAACTTCAAATCATGATCAACAAATTAACAAAGCTCATTATCATATACCAAGAATCAAAACAATATTTTCTAAGTACGGGACTCAGGGAAGCATGAATTACAATTCATTGGAACATATTTTTGAATTTTTTTGTTTTTGAATTTTTTTTTGTATTTTTTCATAAGGGAAAGTAATAAAAACTACACTAGGAAAGCAATAAATAGAGAAGACAGAAAGAAAGTTACCATATATACAAGAAATCTCCCCCCAAGCCAAATCAAGCAATGCCCTCATTGACTTGGGTGGGTAGCTGGGAGAAGCTACTCATCATCATCATTCATCCTCTCATACCCTCCTCCATAGCTCGAGCTGGCACCACCCTGGCTCGTTCCAGCACCACCATAACCCGAACCACTTGCAAAGTAGGTAAGGTTCACATTCCCCCCATACCCCCAAAAGGAGCGTCACCCCCATATCCATGGACTGAAGAGTAGTCCACAAAAGTACCAAATGCACTGGGGTGAGAATACCCTCCTTGGGGGTATTGAACCAATCGGGAACTAATGCCTCGGGGGGGATAGCCCCTCGGTGTGCATAGTCATCATACATAGGGTATAGACCCCTCCCGAGGTTCCTCTCTATGTGTCCTACCCGACTATCCAAGGTGCTTAACCTAGAATCTAGGTTTTGCACCATGCCCTCTACTCTCCCTTGCCCTATCTCTATACGGTCCAATTGGCTCCTAAAAGCCGAAAAGTCATAAGGGGCATTGGGGTCGACGTTCAGTCGACCGAGAAAGTGGGTACGCCATAGGTGAAGGGTGGAGGTGGTGGGTAGTGTGGTGAATGGTGTTGGGGGGAATGGTCTTGGGGAGATTGGTGGGGTTGTGGTGAATGGTGAGGTGGTTGAACCTCACCTTGACCGTTAATCTCAAATGTATAAGAAGGCTTCCCCTTATCAAATTTGGTCAAGGCGGGGTTGGGTAAGGTGAAGGCTTGGTCCCTCCTACCCGATTGTCGATGGACTATCCACCAAGTGTCACCCCCCACGGGTTGCACCCAGTTTTGGCTCCCTAAATAGGTTAGGTCCATGAGGTTTGACCCCGCTACTTTCCTACGCCCATTCGGGTTCCAACCTAGGTGTTTTTTTGGCAATATGGGTCACTAACCCCCGCGTAGAATCATTCTTGGTGACGTAACTCTCCCAAGGGACCAAAAAACACCCAAAATATTTGGCGCCTTCTGTAGGGAGAGTACCTTTAAGATGGTTCAAGAGTCTGTACCGCAACCTGAACCCAATCGGCCTAGAGTCGATGGAGAGGTCTAATAAGATCAAGATACAGACAACGAATATGAAGAAATCCATATGGCCCCAGATGGGTCACTCATCTCTAAGCGTATCCGCCCTAGGGATAAACTGGAACGGAGGCGCAACAATGAAGCTGGTCCTAGTAAATCTACTAGACTATCGCCTAGGGAAACCCAAATGGCAAGGGGTCAGGCTCTAGTCACCCGAGACGAACTCATGAAATTCATGACAAGTTTCTAGGGTAAAATCAAGGACTTGATCAACCAAAGGACGACTGGCTCCAACAAGGGTAAGTCGGCAAAGAAGACTTCTCAAGCTGAGAGGAGAAATCCAGTCAGAGACAGACAACCTACTCCACACCCAAAGGAGAAGGACATGTCTACAATTGACTGGTCAAAAGTTATACTGCCCCAGAAGGGCACAAGAGAATGATTTTTTGCTTCCATTCGGTTGAAATTGTCTGATGGAACCAAAAAATCATTCTCTGATGCTCAACACATCATTGAGAACAAGAGAAACAAACAGTTGTTTGAGTTGGCTTCTACGTTAAGCTTCGCAGACACCTTCAAAAACATCTCTGCAAGGAATTCTCAATCCTTGCATGAAATCCATACAGGCCGCAAGACCATGATGAGTATATATATATATATATATATATATATATATATATATATATATATATATATATATATATATATATATATATATATATATATATATATATATATATATATATATATATATATATATAATCCCCATCCCATGGTCATATTTTAGCTTATTTGAGCTCTACGGAGCTATTTTTATTACTAATATACGTTTTCTAGTGTTTTTGTAGAGTTGGTATTATTTTGTAGGAATTTGCAAAATTATGATAATTCCCGAGCTTATTGAGCCACTACAAAGATATCGGAGTTTGATCGTATTTTATGGACGAATATTTTAAGCCCAAGACTGAGTTAAAGGAATTTGGTTTGGTGATTAAGGGCTCGATTAAGTAAAAGAGGTTCAAAGTTTCCCACACAAATTACGGACTAAACAAGAGAAGAAATGGGCCCTAAGAAAAAGAAGCCGCAAGGCCCACCATGAAACTCCAATTGACTGGGCCCGATCGGGCGAGGCTTGGCCCGGTTAGGCGAACATCTTCAGCATCAGACTATTTGAGCTATTAGGCTTATTAATTCTTGGTCTTGTTGACTCCTGATGGATTAGCAAGTTGGTTTTCCTTGTTTTAGCGGGAGTTGGGGTTTGGACTTTTCTTATAAGTAGGAGGGAGTTACGTAGGCTTAGGGGTAGCTTTTCATTAATTAGTTTTAGTTTAGTTTCAAATTATTATCATTACTTTGTTTAATGTTTTTATTCTCTTTCTCTCTCTAACTTTTCTCCCTCTCTCTCTCTCTCTCTCTCTCTCTCTCTCTCTTCTCTTAATTAAAATTTTAGATTTATTTCTCTTAATATTTCTCTCTCTACACTCTTGGTCTATGCAATTTCATACTTCCATCTTTTGGTACTATCTCTTCTCTCTTTTATTGTTTATTTTCTTGCTTTAATCTTAATCATGTATTTTTTATATGCTTTGATTAGTTTAGATTTAATTATATGTGAGTAGTCTTATTCTAGGGTTCTTGGGGGATACATAATTAATATGAAGGGATAATTTGTTATTGTTAATTTTTAATATTGCATAATAATTTCTTATTGAATTGTTTTAATTCTTTACAATTAGATTTTGAATCGAGCAGATGTGATTTGATTGTAAAAGTATAGCAATATTGAATTGATGAAACGAGCAGATGTTAATTTGATATTAAAAGCTATTTTCAATAGGAACTTAGATCTAGTAAATTGTGAGAGCCTGTTAGATCTATATTGATTAATAAATTGTGAGAGCCTGTTAATCATGTTATATGTGCAATGTTAATTATTGATTGTTACGTTTTATCCCAAAATATTAATTATTGGTGAACCTATGACCCTAGGCGTTTTATTATAAATTTCTTCTTAATTATTCTCATTAGTTTAATTATCTTAAAAACAATTTGATTACTTGATAATTTAGATTGTAATAATTTATTAGGAGTAAATTACATTGTTTCCATGTGGATTCGACCCTACTTCTGTATTTATTTTAGTTAGTGGTTTTAGGAATTACTTTTGATTAGGTGATACGACTTAAGCCTGTCAACCGTCCACTCAGGCCCTCAGATGATAGGGTCATCTCCGTATGTGCCTCAGATGCCATATGGGCAATATGTCCCACCATTCATGTAGCCAACCCTATTTGGAGGTCAGGCAACATACAATTTCCAGCCCCTGGACTAGCAACTTTGGCTGCTCAGACTTGGTGAACAAACCTATGGTTCACTAGGGAAATGACCGAGGCGACACAGCCAACCAAGGTTAAGAATGTCTTGGTTAGTGCCTACGATAGTACCACCAACCCTGAGGATCACCTCATGGCCTACACTAACCTTATGCACATGCAGGGGTTGGATGATGCCATGTGGAGTAGATGCTTCTCAGCTACCTTGAAGGGCATATCCCAACAATCGTTTGACAACCTGCCAGCCAGATGTATTGACAGCTTCAAAAGGCTTGCCTTCTTGTTTGTTTCAAACTTCTCGATCAACATCCTGCCAAGATAAGAAGTCTCGACTTGAGCACCATACGGCAGGGAGAGAGAGAAGGCCTTTGTTCCTACATTAGGCGATTCAATATCGTAAGAATCTCAATTTAAGGACTGTCTGACAAGGTAGCTTATACAGACTTCTGTAAGGGTCTGAAAGACAAGCAACCTTTTGTAGGAGTTTATAGGTACTACGCAGCGAAAAAACATGAATCATATTCATGCAGTACCTAATCCCAAGATCTAATGCATAACACATAAAGAACATATAATTGTACCTTTGAAGCGTGATTTCACATGCGATCGAGCAAGAACAATGGGAGATAAAGAACCCCAAGCGTGATTCCTCTACTTGGTCCACGAGCACAGATTAAGACCTCCACTAATGCTAGTTAGTTGCAATTGAACCCTTTAATTGACCTTCTACGGAGAAGAGCGAGTAACAAACCACGAACCACCACATACGCCACCAAGGGTGGCCGACCGTGAGTCCAAAAGAGGAGAAGAGGGAGCCGTGAATTAGAGAGGGAATTAGGGTTTTGGGATTGGTTGCCTTGATGTCAAAATTCACTGTAAGTTAATTGTGACTTAATTAATCAACCCTAGGCATGGATCTTATTTATAGATAACATCTCTAAATAAGAGTCCATGACAAAGCCCAACTCCTAATCCCAATCAAACTACACTAGCCTAATCCTATTCATGATTAGTTAAATTCTCATAAGGCCCATTAATGGGCCTCTTACTTGCTTAACCCAATACCTTTGTGTGTGACCTCATAGGATCCATTCTAGCGGGCTTTGGACTATTTGACTAGTTCAAAGATCATGTCTCATAGTCTAGCAACAGATGATGACGCCCCAAGAGAACAAACTTATTATCTCCATAATAGTGATCCTTGATATATCTAGTAATTTCACTTATCGAAGACACAACTCTTTCAATCTCCCACTTATCTGAGACAAGTGCGCAATATTCAAATTAAATTCCTTAAGTCAATGTATGTCAATTTGATAATATGATTTCATCTCATGTCGTGATCATATTAGTCTACAAATCTTTTCTTGAAAAACTGAGTTAGATTCACAGAACAAATGATTACTATGTAATGCATTTGAGCACGGCCATGCATTTTCTGAATTCTCCCTCTTCAAGGGGCCAAGACACATTCCTAATTAAATAGGTAGACTCATTCCAATCTTGTGGCAACCAAAGCTCCCACTCAACTTCTGAAATAACCGGGAAACACCCTTTATAATCTCCAGTTATGGGCAGACGTTTGAGTGTACCACAGCCATAACACCCTGTAGGCATCGCTTAAAGTGCGCCTACGTTAAAGCATGTGTGAATATGCTTGGCACTCATAGGAAGTGAGAATTGACATATATGATTAAGGAAAAGGAAAGTAGGGAGCCGCCAACATGTCCTTAAGAAACTTGTAAACTGTTCACGGATCAAGGCAACCACGATTAAGGGACAACGAAAGGCAACAAAGATTGACCCGTGAAGGTTACACCCCGTAGCTATAAGTCACAAAATTTAGTTAAAGTGTAGTTTGTGGATATTGTAAAAATAAAATGGGTTCAACTAAAAAAAACGGAGGAATTACTAGTTATTCCTCCTCCGATGGTACATTATTAGTATTTAAATTGTGACGGGTCTATAAATATTTATTTGTGGGTTTGAATTTTTGATAAATTCAAAATTCGAACATAAAATAATTTAGATCATTACCTTATAATGTTTCAACCATAACTTATTGTTAAAAAAATGGAAGGCAAATTGATAGACTAAAGTCGTATCACCTAATCAAAAGTAATTCCTAAATCCTCTAACTAATGAAGATAGGGAAGTAGGGCCGAATCCACTGGGAAACAAGACTTTTTATTCCTAATTAATTAACGCAATCTAAATTATTAAGTAACAATTTAATAATAAAACTAAACTACGGAGATTAAGAGTAAAGAGAAAATATTGAATAAAAGACCTAGGGCATAGGTTCACCAATAAATAAGATTCCAGGGTAAAACATAATAATCAATCATCAATGCATAATTAATCAAATCATAAAGGGGTTTTGCTACGTATTACAATCACAGAATTAATCTACCGGTATTAAATCTCATATCTCGAATCTCGACTTAACCATTTATAAATTAACCTGCCTATTGAAACTAGACCTAAACATTAATTCTCATCTTGAAAGGAATGGTGTCCTTCGAACAAGTGTATTATTCTGATAGCGGGTTCAGAATTATTAGAAAGCTAATATATTAAGCAAGGTCAAGTGATCGGAATGCCTGGGTGGAGGCCGCTGCCGATCAGTAATATTAATGTATAATTAATATTACAGCTTAATCTTGACTGAAACCATCGGGTCACACCCTAGCAAATATACGAACCGACTCGACGAATTAATTAACGAATTAATTCGGAAGAAATTAATTCGTCGCCCGAGTATTAAATATTTAGACGTCGGAAATTTGAGCTTAAAGCGTCGAAACCGAGCGTCGGAAGTCGAGTCAAAATAATAAAAGACGAGACACAAAAATAATAAATCAACAAGACCAAAATACCCCTAGCATCGGAATGCCCCGAGCAAACCAAGTGCTAGGGGCATTTGGTATAGCATGGTGGCTAGCATGCGCAGAAAGCCGAGCCTAGGCTGGCTGGTGCGTGCTAGCGCACCAATGCTAGCACAACATGCTAGCTGTGCTGGGCCAACGCGCGCAAGGTGCAAGGCACTCAGCAAGCAGCTCACATCATTGATGCGCGGCTTGCTGGCCGAGTGTGCAAGCAGCCCGCACAAGCTTTGCTGGGTGTGCTGGCCAGCAGCGCCAAGTAGCCCGCACGCTTGTGCTGGGCCTGCTGGCAGCCGCACATGGCAGCCCACCTTGGGTTGCCTGGGTGCCCAAGTGTGGTGCCATGTGGAGCATTGTGAGGGGAGGCTTGAGGCATGAAATGGCCGGTTTTTGGAGAGGGAGTGGGGAGCAAGTTTGGTCCCCCCCTCCTCCAAATGGTCCTCACCTAACCTCTCTCATGAGCTTGCCACTTGTTGATTTATTACTAGTTTGATTATTTATTTTATTTTAGCTTTGAAATAAAATGGAAAAATCAAATTCTCCCACATTGATGGGAGAGCTTTTTCACTCTCTTGTTTTCCCTATAAATACCCAAGTTGGGGTATTGGGAAAATCACTTGAGTGAGAGTTGAAAAAGGCATCACCATTGTGAAGACCTTTGAACTCATTTAATCACTCGGGTTTTGGTCGGACCTTGCTAACTCCAAGGTAGCGTACCTAAAAATTCGGTGTTCGTCTTTTGTGGGTGGATACCGTTGGAGGCTCTCGTGTGAGCGGGGCTAAAGCTTTCAAGTAAGAGTCCGACTTTGAGGGAGAAGCACACGTCAAAGGTAAATTACGATTCTATCCTTTTTTGTTTATTTGTATTATTTTGTCAAAACTCAAAGTTAATTTAAATTAATTAAATTAATAGTATTTGCCCTAATAATTGTCAAATAAAGCAAATCTCATCCATCCATCCAATTACTCTTCCTCCCTAACAATTCAAGGTAAATCTAATAAACGTGCTTCAACATCAACCAATCTCATCCATCCAATTACTCTTCCTCCCTAATAATTGTCAAATAGAGCAAACCACAAGAGCATATAGAATTAAAGACTAGTGCTCACACACTCAACTCTCATTTATGTGGCGAGTAAAAGATGTACTCGATCGCTCTCCAACCAACCCCTTTAATGTGAACAATGCCCTCCCAACTCACACTCTCGTGTGTTTAAACAAATGTACACTCAACCTACTAGTCGACTCGAAATATGTCAAATCATAACTTGCATTGATAAACAACACTTTCACATTCATACAACTCTATGCACAAAGGTCGGAAGGTCTTTAAAGCTTGTAATGTAAGGCTAGGGTAAAGGGTAGGAAACATTTGGGAATAAGTGAGAGAAAAGCTATGCTTAAAGGGAGCAAATTCTAATAAAACCAATGATCAAAATAAATTGTGATCAACATCTCCAACATAACCAACTCCAACAAAAGATCCACTAAATACAACTCCAAACATAAACAACAATCCCAGCACTTACAATTCCACTCAAAAAAATATGATAGTGAAGAACTGGAGTGAATAAACAAACTTTATTTTCCAAACTTGAATTTTTCATTGAAACATTTGAACATTGAACAATTTTTTTCCTTTTGCTGCTTTTTTTTCTTTTGAAGTTCACTTATTTTTTCTTTGAACATTCTTTTTTTTTTTTCATATCATCATACTTAATTTTTTTCAAGAAAATTCAACTTTCAAACTCATCAAAAATAAACTACGATCAAGAACAAAATAACTTCTCAAAACCCACCCAAATTGTGCAAATAATAAGCACACCACAAACTCCCTCGCTTCACTCACTAAAAGCTCCCCCAAGCCAAGCTTGGGACTAGTAACCAATGGGGAAAAATAGGCTTGTAATGCGGCTAATAAACAACAAAAAGTCAAGGCAACAACATTAGTAGCAAGAAGGGAACAAATGTATCTCAAATCATCTGGAAGCTACCTAAAAGAACAAATGCCTTCGAACTCCACAATGTGCATAATAATAAGTCATATTAGCACTACTTATAGTTGCAAATCAATACTCAAATTCGTTGACATACCAGAAACTATCACACATTCCTAACCAAATTAACTAGTCAAGCACTATATTCACAAACAGTTGGACAAAATTGGCGCATGTTAGGACCTCTAAGCAATCAAACTTCAAATCATGATCAACAAATCCACAATGCTTATCATCATATACCAAGAATCAAAACAATATTTTTCAAGTATGGGGCATAGGGAAGCATAATTTACAATTCATTAGAACGTATTTTTGGATTTTTTTTTTTTTCAATTTTTTTGTATTTTTTATATAAGAAAGCAATAAAACTAACCTAGAAAGCAATAAATCTAATCTAAGAAAACACACCAAAAACAAAAGAAAAGAGAAAAAGAAAGATACCAAATCCAAAATCTCCCCCAAGCCAGAATCAGACAATGTCTTCATTGGCTCGGGAACTAGCCCATCATGGCTAATCCTCATCATCCTCATCCATAGAGTCGAATCCTCCACCTCCGCTTCCACCTGCACCACCTGCAGCAGAAGAGCTACCACCAAAATAATCAGCGTGAAAACTCCCCCTCGCCGGTCCCCCGAAAGGAATGTCCTGTCGTACCCATGGAAAGCAGAATAATCAGTATAAACACCATGGGATGTGGGATCCCTATCGTATCCCTAGGGTGGAGGCTGAAACCAGTCAGGGTAAATGGCATCGTCGGGAATGTTGCCCCGACGAGCATAATCATCATACATAGGGTAGAGAGCTCTACTCTGGTTCCTCTCAAGGTACCCTAACTTATAGCCAATGGAGCCTACCATCCTCCTAAGGTCAGTGTGGGAATGCTCAATACGGACTAAAGCCTGGCCTATACTCTAGAAGTCCCAAACTGGGTCAGAGTCAACATGGGGGACAGAGTGCGACATTCGAGGTGGTGAACGCACTACCTTGGGCTCAGGATGGGGTGGTGGAATTGGTGGTGCTTGCCCCTATCATGGGAAACTAATAGGTCGTATGTGTAGGACGCTTTCCCTGGGGGAAAGGCGGTCAAGTCAGGACTAGGTAGGGAAAAGATAGGCAAAGGCTACTCGGTCCTAGTCATAATGCACCAGTGGGGGGTTTGCTCACTATCCAGTCGTACCCAACCCAAATCCTCCAAATACCTAGCAATCATATAGGTATATGGTCCGTAGTTAGTCATTTGGTGGGGTCCACTCTCAACAAAACCGGCCTTTTTAACTGCTATCTAAGTGATCAGGCATCCTATACGAATAGGGGTACGAGACTGGGTACTGGCAGTGGCATGTCTACTCAGGTGGTGGATGATGTATCTACCTATGTTCAGTTTACCAAATCCATACACATAGTGTCCAATAACAGCTAGTTCGTTGGTTTGGGCGTTATGAGGCTCGTTCCTACCAAGAAAACATAATCCTGCAAATCTTTGCCAGATTTTTGGGATAGGGTGAAGGATAGGTTTCATACTAACATGTTGGGGGTCGGGGGTCGGTAAACCAGTTAAAGCATGATAAATATCACCCATTTTATAATCATCATTCCATTGAAAAGGTAATTCAGAGTTTAATTCAAATAATTTACAAAATTCAACATATGTCAAACTATATTCCTATTGTTCAACCTAAAAATTAAATTCAGTTCATTCTACTATTTACAAATTTCAAAGAAGACAAAAATTCACATGTTAATTCACGGTATGTAGGATAGTGCATGTCAACGAATTTTCTTATTCCTATATCATTCAAAAATCGTTTAACAAAATCATACAAACCATAAGATTCAGGAGTAGGGCGGTGTAACCACCGTGAAGGAATTACCTCCCACCCGGCAAGGTGTTCTAGCCGTTCCTTTTTCTCTTGGCTAGCAATTCGGATTGTTGGCCAATAGGAGAGTTGCAAATCTGGATAGTACTCCTCCCTCGAACTAAAACTCCTCCCAAAAATTGATCGAGCCCTGTAGACACCCAAATGTGTCTCCCCAAAACAAAACCCAGTGATGAATACCTTTCATGTCATTTGATTATCGAACAAAGCGAAAGTGTGAAAAGTCTAGTAAGGAGGATGTTTTTATTAAAATATCTCTTCTTTCTATTTTTGAAAATATTTCTTTTCTTACCCTATTTTTGAAAAACGTGCATTCCAGTTTAGTTTGGTCCATTATATGGGTCCAATAATGGTGTAGTTGGATGGGGTTTGAAAAGACCTTTTCAACGATATATTATAAGCCCAATTCCGATGAATAATGAGGAAGTTATGGCCAAAATACTAAACTGAGCTCGAACCGGATCTTACCTACGGCCCAATGATCATGTGGAGGGTCCAAATGTCTAATCCTATTCCTAAACTAATTAGGATTAATTATAACCTTCCATAAGTTTCTAAAAGATCTTAATTATCCTTTTTGAAAAGATAAGATTAAAGAATTTGAGTTAAATAAAAACTTTCCTTTTTTAAAACTTTCCTTTTTCTTAAATCCTAATTCTATTCGACTTTAAAGATGTTCAAAGACAGTCAGATTTTATTTTTGTGCCTCTTAATATTTATCCAAATTTTATATGTTTGGATAGATCTTGAGATTATCTTTCCAATGATATATTATAATATCAAATCCGAGCTATAACGAAAAATATATGAATGAGATACAAAGCTCTATCCAAAACTGACACTGTCCTACTATTTTGGCCATATCTTTTTATCTACAAAATATTTTAATCTGATTCTAATTGTGTTGGAATTTAGACTTCAATATCTTTCCAACGACATATTATATGCCTTATTTAGATTTCTGGATCAAAAGATATGATAAAAACAAAATCCGCAAAAACTGCTGTCCATCGAGTTCTATTTCGATTTGAATTCGGATTCTTTTCTTTATTTTTCGACTCTCTTTTTTTCTCTATAAATAGAGGTCATATCTCCCTTTTTTTAATCACCAACTCTCATCAAGAAATTCTTGATTCTCTCTCTCTTTCTAAGCATAGCTTTTTACAAACACAATTCCTCATACATTAACACTAGACACACCTAGCATAATTCGAAGTTGTCTTCGCCCTAGACGTGAAAGGTTTTAATTTCTGAGGGTTTGGTCCCAAATCTTTATTTCAATTATTTAATTTAATTATTTGATTTTATATTTTCCTTGAAGTTACTAACGCGTGTATTTTGTTATTAGAATGAGGTACGAGGCATACAAGTAAGTGCTTTAATTGTTTACATTGATATTATGATATAGAAATCATGTCTAGGTTGTTATTATGATTCCTAGTATCATGTTAGGATGTTTTTCTTAATTTGATGTTTAGGGTGACAACAATAAGTTCCTATTATCATGTTTAGGGTACGGTAAAGAATATAATGTCAATTATGATTTCTATGATGCCTTTTATTATCTTTCCTAATAGTATCATGTTAGGGTTAAATATTTGATCTTTAATGTTTAGTGACATGCTAGGGTTTGTTATTAATCTTGTTAGTATCATGCCTAGGATCTTGCGATTATTATGCTTTATTTTTAACAGGATCATGATTATTATTATTATTATTATTATTATTATTATTATTATTATTATTATTATTATTATTATTATTATTATTATTATTATTATTATTATGTTGCTTGATATTGATATTTATTGTTATTGCTTGATCACACCTTTTATGCATGTTTAAAGGGAATTGGTACTTGTAATCACGCTTATATAAGATAATTGATAATCTGTTTTAGGGTTAATTTGATTATAATTCAAGTGATCGCCAATAATAGTTTTGTCTGTGCATTAATATTCAACCAACATATATAAACAGGTTTAGAGTTAATCCTATTGATTGCATGTTAGTCAGAAAACGCACATGAATACGATCAGAATAAAGTAGAGGCCTATTATTAGGGTAGGTTCAATCTCTTTTAGGTTGGATTTGTACCTTCATCCCCGAACTACCAGTCTTGGTTCCAGACCTATTGGAGTTAACGATCTCCTGGATCGTTAAGGGTGTAACCTTCACCTCGTGAACGATTTACAAGTTCCTAAAACTTGTTGGCGACTCTTTTGCTCTATCTTCTTTCCATTTGGAGGCCACCATACTTTAGTGTATGATCACAGTGGGGTTCAAGCTAGGGATAATGCTTGAAATATTCCCTACAAGCCCTATTTGAAGCCATAATAGAAAAATAGGTGTAAAATTATTTGATTGAAACTTGAAATTTTTTATGTAGGATTGTAGAGGATGAAGAGAGGATTAAGAATATGTAAAAATTATTGGATTTGAGTGAGTAATGAAGAGAATATCTTAGAGAGAAGGTTGAGGTTTTTAGGTTTTAGAGAGAGAAAGTTATGGAGGAAAAGAGAAATGAAGAAAGAAAGAAGAAGGAAGAAGAAGAAAAGGGGACGGCTGGTGTCGCGCCCGGTCGGGCAAACTATCGCCCGATCGGGCGATCTAGTTATTTATTTTTCGCTGCTCTCGCGCCCGATCGGGTGATCTGATGCCCAAAAATTCTTCTATTCTCGCGCCCGGTCTGGCGCCCGTTGCCCGATCGGGCGAAAAATCATTAATCTGAACCTTTAGTCTCTCGCCTTATCGGGCGAGCTTCGTCTGGTCTGGCCCGAGACAACTTAGTACGGGAGTGTTTTTTCCTCTTTTCTTCAAATTTTAACCAACTCTTTTCCTTAAACCTATACAAAAACTCAATAAACTCATTAAACTCTCTCATCTCTCCTCTCACAAGAAAAAGAAATACTAGTCTAAAAAGCATTAAAAATACGGGTTGCCTCCCGCAACGCGCTGGTTTATCTAGGTCCCGCACGACCTTCTTACCAAGTATAAGAACTAGGACCCTTGGCCTAACCCTTGGTAGAGTGGTTTCTCACCCGGTCGAGCGGTGTTTAGGCCACGACACGGTTTCCTGACATGCCCCGTGGGACGCCAATTCACCTTATCTGGTGAATCCTCTTTGACTTGGACTGGGGGTTCTTCAATACTACGCACTAAAGATCCCTCTTCGATCAATGGTTGCTTCAAGTTGTCACTACATTTAGCACTTGCAACTCGATCCGGCGGAACACTTACTGTAGGCTCAATTTCCATAGCTTGCTTGTTTAATTCCACCTTCTCATCCTCAAAGCGAAGGCCGACAGTGTAGAGGGCTCTTTCTATTGCATTAACTTCCTTCTGCCATTTGTCTATCTCATCTGTAAAGGATGCAACACAAGATACCGCCTCCAAGGGATCTTTTACAAGAGCTTGGGGCTTGTTAGAATAATTTTGAACCACATCAACACTAAAACACTTCTCCTCTGTCATGGTGATTTTAGGTGTATTATTAAGATTAAAAATAATTTTTTTGTCCCCTATTGATAGTGTCAATTTGCCACATCTCACGTCTATAATTGCTCCTGCAGTGTTTAGGAATGGTCTACCCAAAATAATTGGGGTTTGCATATCCTCAGCCATATCATGAACAACAAAATCAACAGGTATATAAAATTTACCTACTCTAACAGGAACATCCTCTAAAACACCTAAGGGGTATTTAAAGGAACGGTCGGCCATTTGTAGAGTAATATTTGTAGCTTTTAATTTACCCATATTTAGCTTGAAACACACAGACAATGGCATAACGCTAACACTAGCACCCAAATCACACAATGCATTATCAATCATTAGATTGCCAATATGACAAGGGATAGAAAAACTACCCAGATCTTTCAGTTTAGGTGGAGATTTATTTTGATGTATGACACTACATTCTGCAGTGAAAACTACTGTCTCTACCTCACTAATGGACCTTTTTCTTGTTAGTATTTCCTTAATGAATTTTGCATACGCAGGAATTTGTGTAATTAATTCAGTGAAGGGAACTGTTATTACCTGCAAATCTTTAACCATCTCTAGAAACTTACAAAAACTGCTTATCTAAATTTGTTTTCAAGTGACGATTGGGAAATGGAAGTTTGATAACTGGCTTTGGAGCATTATTGCTCTTATCTAGAGTTGCCATCTTCCTTGGAGTCGTACCCTGCAATGTAAAATTAAATATATTAGTACTACTCTTTAGCCCTACAGGGCTATTAGCTACATTGTCAGGTTTAATGGAATAAATATTAGCATTATTTAATAAAATAGGTTCATCATCTCTGGGCATAGGGAGCCCTTCATAGTGTGAACCACTCCTTAGGGTAATTGCATAAGCTTGATCCGTAGGATTGGTTGGCTGTGCTGGTAGGGCTCCCTGTTGATGGTCTCGCAGAGTAGCAGAAATTTGCGCAATTTGATTATCTACGATTTTGTTATGTTCTAGGATCGAATCAATTTGGGTATCTCTACTTTCCATGTGCTTCTGCATATTAGCCAGCATCGCTCTAATTTCTACCAGAGTAGGGTCGGAAGATGAGGAGGGTTGTTGTGGTTGGTTCTTCTGGCCAGCATTGGGGTGGTAATATTTCTGCTGAGTTTGTTGTGGCGCCTGTGATTCTTGTGGAGGTGGTGGATTTTGAACATTGGTGCTCCCGTAGGAAAGGTACGGATGATTCCGGTACCAAGGATTGTAGGTGTTGGAGTATGGGTTATTCTGCCTATAAGCTTGAAAGGCATTGACTTGCTCCACGTAACTCCTGCAATCTTGCTCCGAATGACCTATAATTCCACAATTTTCACAGAAAGCCTCATTAGTATTATTATTAATTGCAAAAACACTAGCTACATTTGCAGTACTAAGATTATCTAGTTTTTGGCAAATAGAGGTTAATTGAGCTTGTAAAAAGGATACAGAGTCAACACTATGCTTCCCCTTGTTAGCAAAGCCTTTAGGATTCCCATATTGGGAGTTATGAATTGCCATATCTCAATAACTTGACCTACATCATCAACATTAAGGTTCATAAACCTCCCACTAGCTCAAGAATCCAATACTATTCTAGATGAATTTTCAATCCCATTGTAAAAGGCTTGGATCAACTTCCATTGTGCCAAATTATGGTGGGGGCATTCTCTTTGTAGATCTTTAAACCTTTCCCAAGCCTCATATAAAGTTTCATCGGCTTCTTGGGCAAAGTTCTGAATAGCACTCCGTAGTACAACTGTTCTCTCTGCAGGATAATATTTGTTTTAAAAATTCAAAACAAGAGTTTCCTAGTTAGTTATACCAAGTGCAGTTCTATTTAAACCATTAAATCTTAATTTGGCTTTTCCACTCAAAGATAAAGGAAAGAGAATCTCCCTGATTTGGTATTGTGTGACCCCAGCTTGCCTGATGGTATTACAGTATTGACAGTAGTCTGCAATATGAAGATTTGGGTCTTTACCCTTAGCTCCACTAAATTGCTTCCAGTCTATCATCGTTATAAATTGGGGTTTAATCTCAAACTGTACCCCATCGAGAGCTGGAGTGGGAGTAAGGTGAGGAAAATCTGTAAGCTTTGGTTGTGAATAATCACTGATCTTTCTAGGTACCGCCATCTTTGATTCTGAATATGAAGGTACCTCTGAATCGCTAGAATCGGTTGGAGGGTCTCGGTGATTATTATTATCACCAGAACCCGCCAGAATTTGCCTGTAAAAATTCTTCTGTCTATGGAAGAATCATTCGATCTTAGGATCGAATGGGATGTAACCTGATCTGGAACACCTGGGCATAAACAAAGAACTAAAAGCAAATATGACACTTTCCTCAAAGAACTAACGTTCTCTGAGACAAAAAGAAATAACCTAGACTACAAAAATAATTAGAAATAAAAATAAAACCATTTCCTCGACAACGGCGCCAAATTTTGACAGGTTAAAGTCGCATCACCTAATCAAAAGTAATTCCTAAATCATCTAACTAATGCAGATAGGGAAGTAGCTAGGGTCGAATCCATTGAGAAACAAGTCTTTTCATTCCTAATTAATTAAAGCAATCTAAATTATTCAGTAACAATTTAATAATATGGATATAAAATAAACTACGGAGATTAAGAGTAAAGAGAAAACAATGAATAAAAGGCCTAGGGCATAGGTTCACCAATAAATAACATTCCAGGGTAAAACATAATAATCAATCATTAATGCATATTTAATAAGATCATAAAGGGCTTTCGCTACGTATTAAAATCACATAATTAATCTACAGGTATTAAATCTCATCTCTCGAATCTCGACTTAACCATTTATAAATTAACCTGTCTATTGAAACTAGACCTAAACATCAATTCTCATCTCTCGAATCTTGAATCAATATTTTCAAACTCATGCATAAAAGATCAGGCCTAATCTAGTCACAGAGCATTAAATCAATCAGTAGGAAATTAATCTAGCATTGATAATCAACAACAATAAATTACCCCTTCATATTATTTAGGGATCCCCACAAACCCTAGAAAGGAAACTACTCACACATAATTAAATCTAAACTAATCAAAGAAATAAAATAAGACATGATGAAAGAATTAAAATAAATAACTGAGATTAAAGTAGAAGAAATCGTTACTAGAGTAATCTGGAATTAAGAGTAGAGTTAAGAACAAAGTATGAGAGTGAGAGAGAATCTAATCTAAAACCTAAGTAGAGGGAGAATATCTAAGAGAAGAATTAAGAAAGAGTAAAAGAAGATACTAAACTCGCTTAACGGAAAATTATTTATATTAAGCAAGACTCCTAAACTAAAACAAACTTAAACGACGATTAAATCTCCTAATAATGATACGCGCCCGATCGGGCCCGCCTTTTCCCTCTCAGGTATGTCTCTCGCGCCCGACCCGGTGCGAGTTCGAGCGGTAACTTTGCTTCCCCCGCCCGATCGGGCGCGCCTTATAGCGATACCTCTAATGGCCAGGCAACACTCTTGGGCCAATCTGGATTTCCTCTTTGGGTCTTGAATACTCGGTCCAAATGCCCCGGTATCACATAAATCGAGCCCTTAATCACCGGTTCGATGGCTCAAACCGGCCCTGGGCTATGAAGGATGGTCGTGCATCTCCAATGCTCGTAGTTACTCAATAATATCTCAGGAAAATGCTCCAAAAGTGCAAATCCCTACAAACCAAATATATGAAAACAATAGAAAACACCAATTAGTAATAAAAGTGGCTCTAAAGAGCCAAAAAACTACTAATTATGACCAAGGGACGGGGGTAAAATACTATGTAAAATGAACACATCACAAATTGTCTTACACTTGTACAAAAAATTAAAGAAAATTTAAAAGGTAAAATGATTTTACCAAAAAAAAAAAGTAAAAAAGTGTAGCAAGGATGAAATTAAGTTTTTGCATGATTAAAAGGTGATAAAGAAAATGAAACATAAGGGGTTTGATCTCACGTCTAGGTGTGGAGCAGGTTCTACTTCACGGGCTTTACCACTAGGCCATCTAAGTTACTCTATGTATTATGTGCATGAAATAATATCTATATATTATTTTTTTTAAAGTGGGGGGACAGCTGTCCCCCCTTACCCTGGCTAGCTCCGCCCCTAGTGAGTATAATAGTCACTAAATAAATTTAGGCACTCTGTTATACGTATACCATGTGAGTAATTTTTTGAGTTGTGACATGACTTGGTTATATATTTTCTTTTTTGTAATACCATGGCATTTTAGAACCTTTTTATTATATGAATATTAGAGTATGATTTAATTACAGTTTTCTTTAATTTATCAGTTTAAGTGTTGCAAAACAGATTAAGTAGTTTGTTACATATAAAACGAAAGAATTTAATATCAATATTCTCATTATTACCA
The DNA here is from genome assembly GCF_001683475.1 of Chenopodium quinoa. Lineage (NCBI taxonomy): Eukaryota > Viridiplantae > Streptophyta > Magnoliopsida > Caryophyllales > Amaranthaceae > Chenopodium > Chenopodium quinoa. The sequence goes on along the minus strand of NW_018743405.1, from coordinate 3,340,883 downwards.
AAATCTTGATATTTACCAAAATAATCCCTAAATTATGATTATTTACATTTTTTTTACAAATTAACCCCTTTATTTTCCTATAAATACCCCCCTAATTTTCTCATTTTAGGACACCAAAATTTCCTACGAATTCTTTCTCTAAAAATTCTCTCTAAAAAAATTCTCCTCTAATCCTTTGCTTTAGTTAAAATCTCTCTAATTTAGCTTTATTTTTAAGTTATTAGCTTATAAAAAGCATTATATAATTAATTTGTCATTTTTATTTAATTTAAGTATTATTATTATTATCTTTAAGTCCTAAAAATAAACAAAAATATCACTCTTAAAGTCGCACCCACCGGGAACACGGTAATCATAGTTACCATGCTCATCGGGTTATGAGCGAGTCTCGATGTTGGACCTCGGGGGTCCTTGCCCATATGGGTACGTGGGTACCCCATCACCCCTAAAAGATGGTATGGGACCATATTGGGGTGGAAAGTAAGGGTTGTTAACCTGGGGAGTGATGTCTCCCCGGTTATCACCCGCATCGTACGAATGTTGTTGTTAGAGAAACATACCTTGTTGCATCTCCGAAATCCCTCTCATATGAGAATAGAGGGCCTCAAAGTCTTGATCATACATTCCTTCCAACCGGATTTGCATGCCCTTCATTTGAGCAATAAGGGCACCCAAGTCGGAGTTAGCAAATTAGTGATGTTGCTCTTGTTGTTGTTGTTGTTGTTGTTGTTGTTGTTGTTGTTTTTGATGTTTTTGATGTTGTTGTTGCGGCTCTTCTTCCTCTTCTTCACCCATCTCCTCATCATCATCATAGTAGGGAGGGCTGTGAGTTTTGGACACATGCCAAATGTTTGCCACATTCTCGCGGTGTAGAGAAGTCAAGGAGGGGTTAGGGAGAAACACCAATGCGCGTTATCCCTTAGCCAATCAAACACCTCGTCGTCATCATTCTTTGCTAAGAACTGGATTTGCTTCAAGTGCCGAACGTCGAGGTAGAAAAAATCAACATCCCCCACCGGAGTGCAAGACGATAAATAGTGCCCGAGCTCAAGGTTAGTCACTAGCCTTGTGACCATGCTCCCACAAGGGATCTCGCCGGAATCCCTATCTTGCAATACTTGACAAAAGTGTACCCCAAATTTAGGCAACCTCGGTACTCCGCACAAGTAGCCACCCAAAGAATCCGAAGCTCCAACTGACTCATCTTTCCCAACTCTTGCTTCGAAAACACCGAATACCCCAAAAACCGATGAAGAACTCGGAGACATGGCTGGTACACCTTAATAATCTTGGCATACCGGGTCACAAAGTCACCACACCCAGAAATGTCGTCCACCATGAATTTTGATCATATTCATCATTGAAAAAGAGCTTGGGATTCAAAATATCTAAGTTTGGATCGAAGTCTAGAGCCGCATTGAACTCTTCAAGGGATTGATCAAATTGAATGTTGAAGAGCTGAAACCGAACACGGTAGTAACCACCCTCAGCCACTACAAGATCAACCGTGGCCAAGAACTCCAAAGTCAGTTGAACATAGGTATGGAAGCTCCGGCTCACGAAAGATTCCATACGAAGGTTGTTAAGCAATTCCCTTAAATCTTCATCAATTCCCAACTTAACATGTCTGTTGGAAGTAGTGTCGGGAAGGTTTAAGGGAACAGTTTTCTTTGAATTTTGTGTATCTAGATTTTTGAATGGGGTCAGTAATTCGTAGTTTGGGGATAGGGGTAGGTTGACGAGGTTGTAAGGTAGAGGGGGAAGGAGCGGGTTCTTCAATAGTTGGTTTTTCGTTTCTTGAGGAGGTTTTTGATGTGTTTAGACATGATGAATTCTCAAAGTTAGTAACAATCCAATCACAATATACCACAATCACCAAAAGAAACTCCAACCAACAATTTAGAATGCCTCAATCAAACTCCTTTACCAATACCGTCAAGCAACAACTCACTACCAAAATCAATCAATCCCAAAGTTATACAATCATCACCAATTCAAGTCAACAAATGCATTCCAACCATACACCAATCACAAAGGAACCAAGAACCAATGCTCAACAATATCAATGTAGCACTACCAAAATTCCAACCTCAACAATTCTCAACAATTACGATCAATTTAGATACACAAACATCAAACAACACAATGTGAGGCAATAACAATCAACAACAACACATATAATCAACCAAAATTCAACATCAATCATCAAAATTACCAAAATTCATACTACTAATATTCACAATTATCAACAATCCAATACTTGCAATTATATGATATAATTATGCATTTAAGAGTAAAAGAGGATGTTTATACCATACAAGATGCAAGATTGAACAAGCTTTGGCCACCAATTCCCTCACAAACGAAAAAGCCTAAATTTCTTCAACAATGGATGAGAGATATTGAATCTTGCAATAGATGAAAATAGTGTAGTTTTTGTTGAAAAGGATAAAAATGTGGAAAGAATGGATGGTTTTTGATTGAAAATTTGTTGATTTTTTGATGAAATTTGATGAATGGGGTTAGGGTTTGAGCGGTTTCAAGAGCAATATGAGAGGAGTGTGCGTTTGAATGAGATAGGGAAGAAGAAAGAAATTGGAAAAGAAGAAAAAATAAGGCTTGACCAGCAGGGGTGCACGCCCGCGCGGCCAGGCTGCGCGCCCGCACCCGTGTCGCCCGCGCCCGCGCACTCCCCTGGAGCGCCCGCACCACTAGTTAGCTCGGCCTTTAGCTTCTTTGGTGCGTTCATATGTGGGCTTATCGTTCAATATCATCCCGGGATTTTTTTTGAACCCATCATAATGATCAGTTTCTAAACATGAAGAATATGGGTTCAACACCCCTAAAATAATGGTAGCACCACAATGAACTCACCAAATTAAAATTTTCTTTAAACTTTAGCATAATTTCCCTATCTTACCTCACTAATATTTCTTACCCTTGTTGCCACAAAAATTCGATAAAATTGAACATACATCACCACGCAAAAACCGCAAAAACTCCTATCCAATGCTCGTGCTCCAAAAGATAATAATCCATATCCATGAATTACCCTATAATTCCAAAATAAAAACTTGTGAAAGAAAAGAAAATAAAAGAAAGAAAATTAAGAAAATAGAAAACAGAAGGAAAGGTTAGCAATCTCCGGGTTGCCTCCCGGGAAGCGCTTGCTTAAGGTCCTAAGCTCGACCCTTCCTCCAAATCATGGAGGGTCAAAGGACAACACTTTAATCAAAGTGGGGGAAGGTAAAAAATTCTCTTCAACTTGTAGGAACTCCTCGTTGTTGCTTAATGAAACCTCATTTGTTTGAACTTCAAAAACAACTTTTTCATTCTTCAACTTCAATCTCATCCGCTTCTTCCTAGAAGCCCTTGCCTTTTTCTTAGCCTTTTTCCTTCTTATAGACGGGTTAACACCATCTACTTCCTTGGAACCATCTTCCTCCTCTTGAGGACCAAGCTCGAACCAATGTGGAATGTCTATTACCTCTTCGTCCTTGGTCTTTGAAAGCTCTTCTTCTTCACTAACTTTCATTCTATCAAACTTCATAAGCACATCATAAAAAATCTCATGAACATGGTTAGTTGAAGAATTAATCACAAACACATTATCCAATGAACGAAGGGAATTATCATTCATGACTCCTTTCATAAAAGACAAGGATTCATGCATTGGTTTTAGCTTAAAACGCTCTTTTTCATTACCAACTCTCAAAGTGATACGGCCGCCTTTAACATCTATTAGAGCACCCCAAGTAGCTAAGAATAGTCTCCCTAGAATAATAGGAATGTGGTCATCCTCCTCAATTTCAAGCACAATAAAATCTACGGGTAATGTGAAACCACCTATTCTAAGGGGAACATCTTCAACTCTTCCTTTTTGGAAACTTAATAGATCTATCGGCCAATTTCAAGGTTATGTTCTTAGGAAAAAGTTCTCCTAGATTAAGCTTCTTGAACACCGAGTAAGGCATATTGCTAACACTAGCACCTAAATCACACAAAGCATTTTCAAACAACTTACTCTTGATATTGCAAGGAATAGAGAAATTGTCTGGATCTTTCATCTTCTTTGGTAGTTCATTGTGAATCAAAGCACTACAACACTCACCAAGCTCTATCGAATCTACATCATTGCACTCTCTCTTGCCAATCTAAATATCCTTAAGGAATTTGGAATATCTAGGCATTTGGGTCATAGCTTCGGTAAGAGGGATAGAAAGATGGACCTCATTCAACATATCAAGAAATCTCCCAAATTGTTCATCTAATTTGTTCCTCATAAACTTTTGGGGATATGGAAGGTCGGGTTTTCTCACTTCCTCTTGCACTCTCTCTTTACTCTTATTTTTCTCAAGGACTTCCTCCTTGCTCACACTTTTTTTTACACATCTTTCTCTTTTTCCTCACTTGAGTCACAATCACTCTTTCTCCCATCCTCCTCACTATTCCTAGAAACTCTCTCTTCAAGCATTTTTCCACTCCTTGTGGTGATAGAATAAACGGGTTTCTTAGTATTAACTCCTTGAGAGGATAGTAAAGAAGGGCTAACACAATCTTTCAAAGTGTTGGCTAGTTGAGTGATTTGAGTTAGTTTCAAGCATCTTTTTGTGTGTCATCATCTCATTGAATTTCTTATCACTCACCGACATGTAGGTGTTCAAAATCTTAGTTTGGTTCTCAATGATCTCTTCTAAGGTAGTCTTGGAAGATGGGGGTTGAGCATAAGAATTATCACCATTTCCTTGAGGTCTTGGAGCAAATCCAGGTGGGGTCCCATTTGATTGTTGTTTTTAAAATTTCCTCTATTTTTATTATTCCAATTACCTCGGCCTTTATTGTTACCAAAATTTTGGTGTTGGCCACCAATGCCATGAGATTGGCCTTGATTTCCATACCCTTGGCTTTGGTTTTGATTACTATAACCTTGGTTATTATTGTTACCTCGGAAACCTTGATTTCCTTGGTTCCTATAACCACCATTGTTGTAGTTATCAAAATTACTTTGTTGGTGAGAACTCTTATTCCCAAAATTCCTTAGACCATCAAATCTTTGTCCATTGTTATTATTAGAAACAAAATTCACTTGCTCACAATCATTGTTTTCAACATCATCACAATTCTCAAAAGCATTTGGACAATTTGAAGAATCATGGTCATAAGACCCACAAATATCACAAAAGACACAACCACTTGGCATATTACTTGAAGTAGAAGGAGGAGTAGAGTTAGAAAGTGTACCTCTCCCTTTCATGTGGGAGGGAAGACTTGGTGCAATCTCTAGCTTGGCTTTAATCAATGTCATCTCCTTTCCCAAGTTTGAGATTTGGGAAGATAAGTTATTGATTGCATTAAGATGATCAACCGAATAAACTGTTGAGCCACTCTTGCTTATGGACTCTCTCTCTCTCTCCTTCTTGCCAATCCATGTAGTGACAACTACACCGTCAATTATATCTACAACCTCTTCTTCGGTCTTGTTCATAATCGGGCCTTCGGCTCCGGCATCAAGATCGACTTCCCTTGGGGGCTCAATCCTCCATAGAAAATTTGTATGATTTGATAGGTTGGAATTCCATGATGAGGACATTCTCGTTGATACTCCTTGTATCTTTCACAAGCCTCATATAAACTCTCACTAGGCTTTTGCTTGAAACTTTGGATTAGAGTTCTTACCTCGGCGGTCTTCTTTTGAGGATAGAAGCGAGAAAGAAACTCCTTAGTAACCTCATCCCAAGTTCTCAAGGAATTAGGTTTCACTTCCTTGTTCAACCATTCCAAAGCCCTTTCGATTAGAGAGAATGAAAATAACTTGTTCCTTATGAACTCTTGAGAAACCCCATTGACCTTGATGGTATTACAATACTTCTCGAACTCTTTGACATGGTTTAGTGGGCTTTCATGCTTTGCTCCACTAAAATGCCTTCGTTCAATCATTGTTATCATTGCCGACCTTATCTCAAAGTCATTGGCGGGAGTTGTTGGTGGAGCTATGCCACTCTCAAACCTATTAGAGCCAAGAGTTCCCAACTCCTTCAAAGCAAATCTTGGATTATCTCCCATGCTTACTTGATCCTCCTCTTCTCTTTCTTGGTGAATTTCCTCTCTTGGAGAGCTTGGACTCAAGGAACATTTCCGGATCAAATGGCACTAAAGTCCTTCCTCTTATCCTATGCAAATCACATTTATATAGAGTTTATAGGCACAATTATGCTAGTTTTATAGTTGTTTTTGAGTCTTTTATCGCTTTCTAGGCCGCAATTGCATAAGTTGTCCTTTTTGTGCTCTATTACGCTTCGTTTGTGTTTTTCTTAATGTTTCAGGTAGTTGATATAAATATTTGGACGCTTTCAAAGTGGTTTTGGAAGAATCGGTCAGTGAAAGGATGAAAAGTCGATGAATTGAGCTTATTAATCGAAGATCTCATGTTCGTGGATGTTGACTATGAGGATTTTATGCATGAGAAATGAAAATAGCATCCACAATGATCGTTATGCACTTTTCGGAATTGAATTCGAGTTAGAAACAAAGTTAAAAGATGTTTTACAAAGTGGTAAAACTGATTCTTATTCACTCTTTTGATCATAAATTGAGTTCTACAGATCGGATTGAGATGATTCAAATTGTGTTGGAAAATAGACTTGAAGAGCTTACCATTTATAGTCACACGCCCCTATAAGATTCCTAGAACATGAGATACAATCCTTTGAAGTCAAGCCTGCGAAGCTGCCAACCCATCGCCCAGTCATCGGGCGATGGACGTGATGTACGCTCGAGCGTGAGCTGCTGGTTGGGGCGATGGTTTTCCATCACCCGATGGTCGAGTGTCGTTCGGACCATTGGCCACCCTACTTACCCTACTACATACATGGTTAGTTGGTTTTGTTAGGAATTTATTTTTCACAGGTGTACGACAACCTATCAGAGAGCTTGGACTCAAAGAACGATTAGCAACCCCTATCCTTGTTATTGTTTGCTCTATTTCCGAATCAAATGGCAGTAAAGTCCTTCCTCTTATCCTACGCATACAAAAAACTCAAAGAAAATATCAATAGCACGGTTACAAATGTAGCCTAAAGAGAAAAATCTTTTTGTATTTTTGGGGTTAAGTGAAATAGACTCAACAACAATAGCAAACAACTACGCCATTCCCCGGCAACGACGCCATTTTTTTGATCTAGGGCGGAGACTAGGTCGTTGAAAACTAATCTACCCTCGGTCAAAAAAAAAATTGTAATCTCTTAACACACCCCTATACCAAGCATAGAGTAAGTCGAGGGTTGAACCACTAAGGATGGGAGGTGAATGCTAATGTCAAAGCTAAGCTATTTCGAAGCAATGAAGTGAGGTGTGTATATTCCAAACAATCAAACAATCAAAATGAAATCAAATTTATCAAGCACTAGGGTTAGGACCTTCATATACTCGGAATGGATGTAGCTAATCGGGATTGGAGATGACTAAGTCGAGTGTTGCGAGGGAAAATCAATTAAGCAATCAAGAGAGTAAGGTAGGCTAATATCCTAGAGGTCAAGCTAGCATCAACTACGAGAGACTCTAACTAGGAACCTTGCAAACCTACTTAATTGACAAAAGCAAGCCACAAATCAATTTTTCGTATCAATGCGAGCTTACAATGCAGTCTAGTGTAACAATCAAAGTTATCTACTCTTCAATTAATCACACACATGCACTTAATCAATCAACCAATTTAATCACAACATCAACTCCATCAATTTCCCCCAATTAGCACCAATCCATTACTCATATATGCTTCACCATTCCCCTAGCAAGAGAACTACACACAATCCATTGAAATCGAGATCAAAATTAAGCTAATCAACAATTTTATCATCATCAATAAATAAAAACTAATTCAATTACAAATTCAATTCAAACTTGAAAAATCAACAAAACAATTGAAATGATAAGATAAAGATTGCATTAAAGTAAAAGAAATCCTTACAAACTTGCTTCAATTCAATGGAGAAAATGCTAGAATTACCAATCTTCAATCATCAAGAACTTTTCTCTTTACAATCTAGAGTTTCTCTCTCTAAAAATCTAATTCTAATTCTATTCTAATTTTCTGAAAAATTCCTCTCTCTAAAAATAGAACGAAAATCTATATATAGTAAAACTAACAAAGAGAAGTTAGTTACATCGTCCCTAAATAAACCCGTACATGCGCGGCTAACTATAAGGGAGAACGCGGCCGCACAAATCTAGGTACGGAACAGAGACCCATACAGGCGTGCCTGCGCCCGAGAGAGGCGCGCCCGCTCTACCAGGCTGCGCGGCCGCGCCATAGCCGCGTGCGCCCGCGCTTGTGAACAGGGCAGCCCTCTTCCCTATCATGTCGATGCTCCTCGTGCGTTCCACTTAATGCTCTTGATAAACACGGGACCTTGCAATTTCTAAACTCCATATTTGTGGGTATAACACGAGAAATCATGCCCCCACGGCTTGAATGCATAGCTTAAGGACTTTAGGAACTTGCACTTCTCCATGCTTGAGCTTCAAATGGAGAACATTAGACATCCTAATCAATGCCAAACTTGGGAAGAGACCTCGGGAAACTTGGATAACAACCTTAACCTAAAAAATAAAGGAAAACAAGGAAATAAAAGAGAAAATAACGAAATAAACCAAGAACTGCATAAAGAAAGAAATCCAATTAAGAAAATACAAACTAAAAGAAATTAAAAGTAAAATTAAGGAAAAGCTAAGTAAAAGAGCTATAGAATAACATGAAATTCACCCTAAAAAGAACCTAATGAGTGCCATAAATGACACTCATCAATGGTGTGCAAGGCTACTAGGCAGCACACAGGAAATGCATGCGTACGAGTGCTCGGGGTGCTTGCCTTGGACAACCCAATGCGCCTAAACTCTCTCGATTTCATTTTGCGATTTTACCAATTTGATTATTTTAATTATTTAAAAAAATTAAATTATTTTTGGGAGTCCAGGCCTCGGGTTTTGAGCGGCATTTGCAAAATTAATTTTGGCAAAATTTTGGGTTTGTCGGCTTAATTAATTGGATTAATTAAGATGGATGCAGAATTAAGTGGGAGCTGCAATTTTAATTGCTAAATTACATAATCGGTTAAACAACTTTGACTAGTTTTAATTAGGCATGTTAATCGGATTAACAACCTAAATTAGTTACTAGTTTACGCGTGTTTGTGCATTGTTACTTGTTTTTCGTTGTAAAATGCATGGGCCATTCAAAAATAGTGAATGGATGAATGAGATGTATATTCTCCCGCAGGTTTTATAAAAATGGCAACTAGTGGGCCCCGATTAGGATAGAAAATGTGGACTGTGTTTCATCTTGTATTTTTGTAAATCTAAATACGGTATGTGAACTGTTGAGTATTTTGTACCTTAATATTTAGATTAATCCTTATCGTAGATACTAGTACTTGCATTATTTTGGTTATATATTGAAGACTGAGGTTCTTGGAAGACGAAACCATGAAGTTACGAAAGACAACCCTTGAAGACTCAAGGGGTCATGCTAGTAGCCAAATGCATCATTTATTTATGTTTTCGATATATATTTATGATATATATATATATATATATATATATATATATATATATATATGTATATATGTTAGATGCATGTTTAGGATTTCAAATGTTGCGATGATTAATTAAGTTCACTTAAATCAACCAACATAGAAACCCTAGGTTCCTAAAATATTAAGTTAAATTTGTCATTCCAAAACAACACTTACCGACCTATAGAGAGTATTGATGGGATACGCCAAAGAGAGGCATCACTATTTCTCCCTAGGATACGTAAGGCGTACCGGGTATGCAAGTTCGTTTTGGTCATACTCAACATGATATGAGTGATGCAGTCCTAACATGTCGTGGCAAAGTGGATACATTATTGAGAGAGCATTATATGCGACGATTTATCTAACCAAGAGTGGCTTGGAGCCATTAGAAATGAGTTGCTTACCTTAGAATATTGAGTGTTAAGACAAGCCAAAGCATGCTTAACTACCCATTGATTCTTTGGATATTGGAATCGACTTATTCTCACCAAACGGGGACAATTTAATATATGAATTAGACGTATAAATAAGTTTGATTAGTATGCATGATTTCAATATTATTTAAATGTTATGAATGGTTTTTCATTTCAAATTCATTCAATTGTAGAATCATGTCTTCAACTAACAACGACAACAAACTAATGTGCCCAGAACTTCCCGAAAAGTTACCATTTTTCTTGAACTTGGTGAACTTTAAGGAGTGGGAAGAACTCCAAAAGATCCTCTGAAATTTCTACCTAGAACACAATCTTGACATACCCATCCCGAGTTTCTACTCAAAAAGGGTTATGAGAAATGAGGCTCATGAGAAGTGGAGTTATGATTACAAAAGAGTCTCATGACTTATGGAAAACTCCAACCTGGAACAATGGAAGAGGAAGTTCTCTAACTATTTTCTAGGCATGCCGTTCAAAGCTCTAGAGGATATAGTCAATTTGAGGGTCACTAAGAGCATTAATGGCAACTATGATGGTCTCGTGGAGGAAGTGACTAGGTCACTCTCCAACATGAAGATCAAGCCACTGCAAAAGGGGTGCCTAGCCAAGGAGAGGCAAGAGGTATGGGCACAAGTCTACAATGCTACACTAAGACTTAGAATGTCACTCCGAGCCCACGTGCTTTGGATGACAAGGCTATTCACTCACTTGGCGCTCATTAGCAAGCGAATGGAGGATGAGAAAGCTGTTCTCATGCTATTAAGTTCTCTCCACTCGGGCTATATCACATTAAAGATGCGGCTAACTGCCAATCATGACAAACTCTCTTTGATGGAGGTTGTCAATGAGCTTCACTGGGCCGACCCTTGCAGAAGCGATAGACTCAAGCTCGCCCTAAAGGCAAAGAAGAAGGAGTTTAAGAACAAGAAATTGATGTGATGCTTTTAATGTAATAGGTGGGGCCACTACAAGAGAGAATGCAGCATGTTCCCGGCCTGGAAGATGAGGAAAAGGGAAGAGAAATCTCCACCTCAGCTATCTTCTTTATAGACTACACTTGAATACAAGCAATTCATAAGGTATTAGATACCATTAATGACTCACTATATGCTCCTATTTCAGGAACCAAGTGAGAAGGGCTTACCATTGCAAGTGGATGTGGATATACAAGCGGAAGAAGATGTTAATCTTTTCGAAAGGCTTGTAATCACATAGTTTGTCTTGACATAGAACTTGTTTAAGTTTTTGTTATCAACCATACATTGATCTTTTGACGTTGGACGTCATGTTTTGTTTTTATCACGAGACTATTGTTTTAAAAGTCTTGTTTATATGTTTATGGTATGACATGTTTATCTAAAATGTGTGTTTTCATTAGACAAACAAGTTTATAAGGTTAATTATACCACCAAGAAAGCTAAGACCATTGAGTCAAATCAAACGTACTTGTGGTATTGTCATATGGGCCACATTAACATCAAACGCATCAAGAATCTTGTTCAGGAAGGTGTCCTTAACTCATTCAATTTACAATCATTTGAGAATTGCGAAGGATGTTTATTAGGCAAGAAGATTAAGTAGCCATTCTCCAAATTGGGAGAAAGGGCAGGTCACTTGTTAGGCCTAATACACATCGATGTATGTGGACCAATGAGCTCCACAACAAGAATCGGCCATCGATATTTTATCACCTTCACGGACGACTATAGTAGATATGGCTATGTCTACCTCATGTTGCATAAATCTGAATCGTTTGAAAAGTTCAAAGAATTTCGAAGTGTAGTCGAAATCAGTTTGGCAAGAAAATCAAAGCCCTTCGATCGAATCGAGGTGGTGAATACTTGAGCTAAGAATTCGATGACCATCTGAAAGAAAAGGGTATACTTTTAGAATTGGCACCTCCAGGAACTCTACAATGGAACGGAGTATCCAAAAGTAGAAATAAAACCTTGTTGGACATGGTACGATCAACAATGGGTCTTAGTCATCTTCCTATCTCTTTCTAGGGACACACACTTCTAACTGCAACACTAACACTGAATTGTGCTCCATTAAAAGCTTTAGAAAAACTCTATACCAGCTATGGACGAAGAAACCTCCTTGGTTTTCTTTCTAAAGATATAAGGATGCGAAGCATATGTCAAGAAATTAATTTCTGACAAAACTTCACCCCAAATCTTACAAGGATTTCTTTATGGGCTACCCAAAAAGAAACCAAAGGGTATTACTTGTACAATAAATCCGAGAAGAAAGTGTTTGTTGCTCGCGACGGTGTCTTTTGGAGAAAGAACGCCTTTCCAAAATGACAAGTGGGAAGAAAATTGAACTCGATGAAGTTCGAGAGGACAAGCAACAAAATCAGATTGACAGTCAAAGTGCTCAAACAACATATGTTGTATGTGCAAATTCAAATCGACAATGCAAATGCTCAGTCCGTTACCATGCGTAGGTTGCAGAGGCCGAGGTCTCAACCTGATGGCTAGCACCGACTCTGCTAAATGGCAAGAGGCCATGAGATCTTAAACGGATTCCATGTTTGAAAATCAAGTCTGGGACTTGGTTGACTTTCCCAAGGGTTACACACCCATCGGATTTAAGTGGATTTTCAAATTGAAAACCGACAAAGATGGAAATGTATTCAATTACAAAGCTAGATTGGTAGCTAAAGGTTACATGCAAATTCATGGTATTGATTACGATGAAACCTTTTCTTCGGTCTGACAGGCTAAAGTCGTATCACCCAATCAAAAGTAATTCCTAAATCCTCTAACTAATGTAGATAGGGAAGTAGGGTCGAATCCACAGGGAAACTGGTCTTTCAATTCCTGATTAATTAAAGCAATCTAAATTATTAAGTAACAAAATAATATTATGGTTAAAGGAAACTAACTACGGAGAGTAAAAGTGGGAAGGGTAGGAGGGAAATCAATGAAATAAAAACCTAGGGCATAGGTTCACTACTAAACAATATTCCAGGGTAAAACATAACAATCAATCATCAATGCATCAATTAATCAGATCATAAAGGGCTTTAGCTACGTATTACAATTAAAGAGTTAATTTACCGGTATTAAATCTCATCTCTCGAATCTCGACTTAACCATTTATAAATTAGTCCGCCTATTGAAACTAGACAAAAACATCAATTCTCATCTCTCGAATCTCAAATCAATATTGTCAAACTCATACATATAAGATCAGGCCTAATCTAGTCACAGAGCATTAAATCAATCAATAGGAAATTAATCTAGCACTGATAATCAACAACAATAAATTAGCCCTTCATATTATTTACGGATCACCATAAACCCTAGAAAGAAAACTACTCACACATAATCAAATATAAACTAAACAAAGCAATTAAAGGAGACATGATGAAAGAAATAAAGTAAATAACTAAGATTAAAGTAGAAGAAATCGTTACCGAAGTAATCAGAATTAAGGAGTTGAATTAAGAACAAAGTAGAGAACAAAGTTAAAGAGAGAGAAACTAATCTAAAACTAAGTAGAGAGAGAAAGTCTAAGAGAAGAGATACTAATCAAAAGCATTAAAATCGTATTTATATCTAAAATAATTACTCCTAATTAAAACAAAAATAAATCGCCGGAATCAACACTAAAAAAATCTCGTGCCCAATCGGGCGAAGGACCGCCCGATCGGGCCTGCCTTTTCTTCGATGTGAGCTTCTCTCACGCCCGGCCGGGCGCGCCTTCAGGCGGTAGCTTTCTTGGCCAGGCCCGGGCACTTGGGCTAGCTTGGACTTATTGATTGGGCTCCGATTCTTCGGCCCAATCTGGATTTCCTCTTCGGGTCTTGAATACTCGGTACAAATGCCTCGGAATCTCAAATGCTAAGCTCTTAATCACCGGTTCGATGACTCTAACCGGCCCTGAGCTATAAAAACTAGTCGTGCTCCTCCAATGCTCGTAGTCACTCTATAATATCTCGGGAAAATGCTTCAAAAGTGCAAATCCCTACAAAAGTCAACTAAATCTACGAAAACACTATAAAACACCAATTAGTAATAAAAGTGGATCTAAAGAGCCAAAAACACTACTAATTATGACCAAGGGATAGGGGTAAAATATTATATAAAAAAGACATGTCAAACTCCCCCAAGCCAAACCTTTGCTTGTCCCTAAGCAAAGATCTCATCAATGAATAAATAAATAAATGTGAGCGCGGGGAAATTAGGTCGTTGACTAACCTCCTCATGGCCAAAAAAAATTTATTATAATCCTAACTAACCCCTAAACAAGTCTAGTGGTAAGTTTGGAGTCGAACCACAAGGAAGGGTAATGTTAGATTGTTCTCGATCTAATGCTTAAGCTACACCAAAGTCGGTTTATGGATAGTGGACACTACCACTACACTAACACACATATAAAGAACAAATATTATAAAGTCTACTAGGGGTAAAGATCCACTTTGAACAATTAACAAGTTAATGAGAATCCATTTGAAAATCAATCATGCAAAGAAAGAATTAAAATGGGAATTAATTACACTCAAGAGCAATCTCTCAAATTCCTAGCCTAGATCCCTCATTGACTAGTTCTTAGAAGAAATTTACCCAATATGCAATCAAATATAACAATTCTAATTCACAATCTCTTGTTAAACTAGAACTAATATGCAATTAAGTTTGCTATCATGGGAGATCAATCCAATCTAAAACCAACAACATGCCATCATCAATTCAATCAATTTAAACACACAATTATCATCAAATTTATCTCAAATAACTCAATTAACCATTACAAATCTTCATTCAACACCTAGTAGAAGGAAACCTACTCAATCATGATTAACAAAGCAATTAAATAAAGCATAAAGAGAAAAGAGAGTAAGAATGCTCATTGATATAAGATGGAGATCTACAAATCATCAAATTCCTCCTTTGATTATCCAAAATCCATGAAAACCATTGTGTTTCTCACTTTCTCTCTCTTAAATTTGAGAGTTTCTCTCTCTAAAAACCTAAAACTAATCTAAAAACTACTGAAAAAATGAATTCCTCCCTCTAAAATGAGCAAAAAATCTATTTATACCCCTTACTAAATTGCCTAGGAAGCTCCGCATAAAGTCGAGCAGCACGTAGAGGAGCGGGCACTCCAATTTCGTGCACGGGCGCTCCTAGCTGCAGAAAAATATGGCAGAATCGTTCCAGAAAGTTTGGAGCGAGCGCTCCTCATAGGGTGCGCGCCCGCTCCTATCGGACTGGGCAAACCGCTCAGCTTCAAATGAGCATATCTCCCACGTTTTATATCGGAATTGGGCATATGACCTGTCGTTGGAAAGCTCTCAAGATAAGCTTTCATCTCCAATTTGAATTGACCTAAAATGTTTTGTAGATAAAAAATATATAGGCGTTTGAAGTTCGATCTTTGCAAATCAAGTGCACATTTCTTCATTACTTGTTCTTTTATGTTTTATATTTCTTCAATCTTGAGCAAAGAACTTATGCAAGTGTTCCTAAACATAAGAATAAACTAATAAAGTTTAATCTAATGCCATAAGCAACCAAAATATGCAAGAAAAGCCAAAATTGAGCAATAACGACATTTCACACGCAAACATGACAAATGTAGTAAAACGTTATTAAAACCAAGTAAAAAGATATAAAAATTATGAAAAACTAACTAGAAAACTCTTATAAATAGAGACATAAATGACACTTATCAAATTCCCCCAAGCTTAACTTTTTCTCGCCGTCGAGCAAAACAAAGAAACATAAGGGAATGTGATGCATTTTATACAAACAAAGAAAACTAGAAAGGAAAGAATATACACTAACTCACTTTCGTAGGAATCACGAATACATTTAGCGTATGCATCAAGCACTTTAAACCCCTTAGATTGCTCTAGATGATGAGTAAGCTCTCGTAAGGGCGTCCTAAGAGTTTAACCCATAACTCTTGACAAAAATCAAGGCAAAGCAATAAATAAAATAAAATAAAATAAATCAAAGTAAGAGAAAAGTTACAAGCATTCTAGAGTGGACTTTTATGATGGAATAAACACTAATGAATGTCAATCTTTCTAAAATAATAAAGGTATGCACTGTAATACCCGAATATTTTATGATTTTATATATTATATTGTATAAAAAATAGTTATTTTTATTAATTAACTTTACTAATCTTATATATTTTTATTTTAGAGTTTGGAAAGTTATAAACCCTATTATTATCTAAAAGGACTCTTTGTTTACGAAACTATAAATATTATTAATACCCTAATATTTATCATCTTTCCCTCTTTGTACTCTAGTTTTATCCTATGTTGCTAATCCAATTTTTTTGTTTTTTTTTTTTAAAAAAAAAAGTTCCGTGAGCTTTCTTGATGTTTTGTGAAGAAAATCATCAATTGGATTTTCCAAAACCAAAGTCAACACTTTATTACTTCCTAACCTTCTTCCAATGTGATGAATTTTGCATTTCAGGAGCCAACTTTTGATATAATTTTGTCCATAGATTTTGTGAGATCGGAGTACTCTTAATTGAGTGCGTGGGTTATTACTCTCGAAAGGTAATCACACTATCAACCCTTAGATCGTTTTTTTATAATTTGATTATATTATTATTTTATGTAATCACACAAACCTATTTGGAGAATTTTGTATTACTAGCATATGTAATCACACTACCTTAATTAATTTTTATTTATTTGTTTGATTATAAATTGTTAGTATTAATTGTACTCCGTATTGTTATGTGTAAATTTTATAATTGTGAATTATATATGATCATGATTTATATGTATATGATTAGTGTGTGGTATTATATGATTTAATTGCCGCATTGATTGATTGTGTTATTTCTAGGGTTTTTAATGTTGTTGTTATAGGGAGTATTGTTTTATCGAGGTTTTAGGGTTGTTAATGCAGAGTATTATTTTTGGGTTGAGGTTTGATTATATTTGGGTTATTCGTGTTTTTTTTAAAGTGTTGAGATATTATGAATCGAATTGTCATGTTATTCGGGAACTTGTGCCATTGTTGAGTATTATTATTAGATTGTGAATTATTATTTGATCGATGTGTGAGATCAAAAGGTTGAGAATTATTATTTTGTTATTGGTTTGAGGTTCAGTGTTATATACCTTAGTTCTTGGCATGTTGGGAATGACATAATAATCATGAGTTAAGAATGAGGTACAATCTTTATTTATAATTATTTTTCTATGGTCCCCTACAGTGGGAATTGGCCCGTATGTGGTCTGGTTCAAGGTACTTTCTGGTTATTGGGAGTATTCAAGTTTTTATACTTGTTGGTTTTATTCGAATTACCCATGTCCAAGGCTAGGTATAGAACAAAGAGCACGGCACACTTAAGGGTTATATAAGTTGATTGAGTAAAAGTTCGTATTATTATTCGAGGTTGAGTTGATAAAGGTTATTTTTCTGAGTACAATGTGTAGTTTTGAACTACATTGTTTAATTGAGCTAGTATTGTCTATTATTCAATTATACTCTGTATTTTGATATGTGGTGATTACTCAGCTTTTGCTGACGTGTGTGTTATTTTGTTGGGCTACTTGGGTTTGCGGCCATGTATTTTTCTTATGGTGGCCCTGCGACGATCTATTTTGGAATTTGTCCTTAATGGTGAGCAGACAAGTTTGTCTAAACAGGTTGATCAAGGGGTTGTAGCTAAAGGAGCTCAAGTGTTTCAATTAGTTTGTTATAACAAGTTTGTAAAGTTGTATAAATTGCTCACTTAGTTTATTGGGTTGTAATTATTGGGATTTTGTAAGCTTTAACACTTGACAAGTTGTTGAGTGAGGTAGTAATACCTCCGATTCAGGTGTATGCTTCCGCAATTTTATTCAAAGGTTGTTTATTTTCCTTTATTTATTGTTTGTTATTACTTAGTAAATCGGGGGTGTTACATGCACGTTCTAAGATGTCTAAGGTTGATTAAAACATAACATATGCTAAGCATAGAGAACTAAAGGAAACACATTCCACCTTTTGTTCCAGCTAATCAAACGACGTTCTATCTACCAGTTTCAAATCCATTTTCAAGTTAGCTTCTTATGATTCCACGAAGGAACTGAAAAATGAATAAGAAATTAAAAACATTGAGAAGGCTACCCGACATCTTGGCTATGCAAACTCGCTCTATAGACTTGATTCCTATTTCCCGCCATCATTGAATGACTTAACTTTCTAGGATCAAAAGGACTTTCAAGGTTGTAACATATAGGCTAGGAGAGTAAAGGTGTGGAGAACTTTTGAAATTGGTGGTAAACCTATGTGAAGCCTAGGTGGAACTTCTTCCACAAGATCCAAACGATTCCAAAACAAAAGTATCAAGTATGCTTATTAAATAACTTTCCCCCAAGCTTATTTAACACAAAATAACAAAAATAGGGGAAACAACAATAACAAAACCTTTTTTGTGCTTTACATTCTACATTACTTTTTTTTCTTTTCGATATTTTCTTTTTCCAAGTTTTTTTTTTTTTTTTTTTTTTTTTTTTTTTTTATGTCCTTGCCTCTTTTAATTATGGACGATTTTTTCTCAAAGGCATTTGGTTTTATGCACAAAATTATATACAACACATACTTGCTTTGCAAATGAACTCATAATTCTAAACTTGCACCATAAACAATAAAACAAGCTCAAAAAAAAAATTGCTTCACAAACTGAAGGTAGAAGTTAAAGTGAAACCAAGGCTAGAAGGCTTGTATTGTGGTTAGAGAAAAGAATGTATATGGCTTAAATGGGCTAGCAAGAGGGGCAAATGCAAACCAAATCCAAAGATTGAAAATTTATCCTATAAAAAGAGATATGCCTTTGTCATCCCTTAAAGTGGCTCGGTCGTGATCTTGGGAGCTAAAAGTCAAGTTCTAGATATGAGAATGCAATAGCCATGGATCCAAAAAAAGCCGCTGAACAAAATATGATGAAGGCTTGAACAATTATACCTCATTAGGGATAGAAATAACTAACTCTTGATTTCATATCCACTATAGAGAGCAACTCAATCTTACCACAAGCAAGTGAACTAGAGCTTCATGGTCCCAAAGTTCTTAGCCAACTACCTTAGCATTCAAACCTAACACATTCTCAAACCGTGCACATTTCTAAAATTTAGGAAGAAAGCCATTCAAGAATACAAGTCCAAAAGTATTATGTCCAAAGCAAGAGCAAAAGAAAACACAATGCAAATTTGCCTTGATACAAACAAAAATCTTTTTGTGATTTTCAAGATAAAGAACACGGAAATGCATATACAAATTTCCATAGCATATATGAATCAACATCCCACCAAACATGATAGAATACCCTCCCCCAAGCTTGAATGAGACAATACACTCAATCATAAATCAAATAATCCATAGGGGGGGAAAACAAGGAGATCAATCCAACAACCCAACATATGTCCTGTTTCAAAGCCACTTTAGGTATCAACCAATGGAGAAAGAACAAGGAAAAATATTACCGTATTTTAGGTGGGTGTATATGCTCGCAAATGACCCAATTAAACTTTTCAAAGCCACTTTTCTCAAGAATTGAATCTTGTTTTCCATATGCTAGCAATTGTGGTGCCAAACTTTCTTGATTCTTGATCCAAACCAATGCACCAAAGTATATCAAGTTATGTACCTAGAAAAAGGCACACAAACACTTCCATGAGAGAAAATCTATTCTAAAAATAAAAGAAAATGAAAGCAATAAAACACGAGTTACTTCCTGAGAAAGGCTTGCTTAAGGTCCAAGCTTGACCGCTCTAGTAAACAATATTGCAACGATCGCAAGAGCTTGTCAAATGCACTACTACACATCTCATAAGATAACAAGTAGGCAAATGATATAAGAAGGGCATGCACCAAGATTAGTTCACGCAAAAGAAAGTGAAGAGGGAGTTGCCAAGAAGAAGAAGAATCAAAAGAAAATTCAAGAAAATAAGAAGAAGAATAGAAAGGAAAACTCTCTTCACAAGAATAGAAGACGAATGAGGGACATGAAAATATTCATAGGCAAGGGGGTCCCCAATAGGATCATTAACAAAGGAAGGAAGGGATATAGGAGTGTAGGGGATATGGTTGAAATTCCTTGAAAAAGGGACATGAGAGGAGGGGATAAGAGTAATTAATGGTCTCACAAATGGTCTCTTCTTCACCACCATCCCTTAAATCACCAATTTGAGCATGAAAATCAATCATAGAATCCTTAGAAGAAGAACACTCATGATCATGATCTCCCTTAAACATCCAACTTCCAAGATGAACTACATAATCCCCTTCACTACAATCATGAACAACAACTCCCTAGACTTCCTTAAAGCCTAAAATCTCAAAGCCATGCATGAATGGATGCAAATTCATTTCAAAATCATCTCTCTCCCATGAAGCATTCTTAATGAACTCACTCAAAAGGCTATGGGTCTTCATTTGACTCTCAATAAACACAGTGGACATAACCTCAAATAAATCCAAATACTCATGAATAACAGGATCATAATCATGCGCTTGAGACTCATCAAGATGGGAAAAAGGGTTAGGATTTTCAAAATCAACACTCTTTTCATTCTCAACTCCTTCACCATCACTCATATGCTCACCAATGGGATCCCTACACTCTCTTGGTTGCTCAAAATCATCATTATCATCCTCAACACACGCACACATTAAAGTTGGATTTTTCACAAACAAGCATCAAGGGTGACAATTGGCTTTCTAACTCTTCTTTTCTTCTCCTTCCCTTCTCAAGACGCTCCATATTCTTTTTCATTATCTCTAATTGACCTCTCATAGAATTAAGAATCATTTCCTTACTAGGCTCAAGCTCATTATCAAGATCAATGCACCTAATTTGAGATTCAAAAGTAGCAATAAGGGATTCAAAAGGAGTAGAAGGTTGAGGCTCAACAAGAGAAGAAGAAGTACAACCAAGACTGGAAAAATCAACATTAAGATCATGAGCATATACATCATATTGGGAGTGGGGGCACAATCAAACACATGAGATTCATCATTAAGGGAACGAAGCACATCACAAGAAGGCATGGTAAATAATGAAGAATATTGAAACACACCATTAGCATCAACTTGACCATGTACCTCATCATCATGAACAAAAGAGGAAATAGAGTTGAAATCATGTGTTCTAGGTTCACTTAAGGGATCATGTAACAAATCATGGGAATTCATGCTAATATTAGAAGTATCAACACATTGCATATCAATAATAGAACTATGATTACCTTTATTATAGACATCCCAAGCAAACCAAACATAAAAATCCCAAGCATCATCAATTGATAATGCTCTAAATTCACCATTATGCATGCATTCAACTTAATCCCTAGTTTTCTCATTCAAACAAAAATAAAAAATCTCACAAGCCTCCCAAAGACTACAACAATTAAATTCCAAATATCCCTCAAGTCTATTAAAATATTCACAAAAAGGCTCATTGTCATATTGAGGAAACGAGTTACTTGCCATTTTTTTTCAAAGCAAACAAAAAAAAAAAAAACCAAAGACCTAGACACAAGCAATCAAAGACACTCAAACATAGACATCGTTCCCCGACAACAACGCCATTTTGATGGGCGTTAGAACGGTCGCACATTCCACACTCAATCAAACTCACTTATAAACAAACATCCTACAAACTAAGCATAATGACAAGTAAGAGTTCGGTCCACAAGGAATGGGATATGGTTGCTAAAGGTCTTAACACTTAAGCTAATTCGAAGTCTATAATGAATTGGGGTTCGTCAAGTAGACAAACAAACTATGATTCTAAATCGATGGATTAAAGACACTAGGGAATGGGATCCACTCAACCAAGGCAATTAGGCAAACGGGGAGTAAAATAGACAAGGTATAGCAAGGACAATATGTAAAATCAACCTCATGCAATTAGATAACAACTCACACTACTAAACTTAGATTCCTCATTATTCTAGAAATGGATGATACATAATCAAATTGCAATAAGTAATGACATACTCAATTTACATTCCCATGTCAAACTAAGCATATCATGGTATCAAGCTCCTAAGTCAAGGGTAGCTAATCCTATCATGAAGAACTAACAAGCAATCTCATATAATCAATTTAATTGCAATACAAACGTCAATGCTTCTCTCACATTTGCATAATTAACCCAAAAGGTTGAGCTTCACCCAACCCCTAGCAAGAAGACTACTCACAACTCATGTTTATCAACATGCAAACAAGTATTAGGGTTCTAACTTCTTCAATAATTGGGGAAAAGTGATTAACAATTGAAATAACTATCATCCAATAACAAATTATCAAGAACTAAGAAGATTTAAATATCATGAAAGAACAAATAAAACCAGAAATTGAATGGAGAAAAGTAGAAGGAAGTTACTAATTGAAGCTTGGAAATGTTGAATACAAAGTGCCAATTCTTGAGGATAAATCTTGAAAACCAAATATTACAATGATTAATTTGATAAAAACTAAGCTAAATTAATTAAAAGGAATTTTTCAAACTAAGAGAGATATCTGAAAACTAGGCTACTGTTCTCCCCCTCACAAATGAGCTAAAGGGGAAGTATTTATACTCCCCGAAAAACAAAGGGAAATTCGTCAAAAGAAAACGGGTTCCCAGCGAGGAGCGCCCGCTCCACAAAGAGGAGTGCCCGCTCCTAGGCTTGGAGTGCCCGCTTCGTTCTGATGCACACCCGCTCCTCCTGCTTTAGTGGAAAGTCAGACTTGAAAGTAACAAGTAGGAGCGCTCGCTCCTGGTCAGGTGCACGCCCGCTCCCCTGTTCTACAACATAGGCAGTTTTCAAGTTCAAAGGAAGGAGCGCCCGCTCCTGGCTAGGTGCACGCCTGCTCCTCACAAACTCTTGATTTGGGCAGAATGTTGATGAAGTTGGGGAGCGCCCGCTCCCACTAGAGCGAGCTCTCCCTTCGTTGTCTTCGAGCCTTGAAAGTTACTCCATGATTTGAGTGCTTGTCAAATTGAAATATAATACCTGCAAATCATGGAAAAACACAAGCAAAGAAGGGGGGAGGCCGAGATACAACATTTTCATTCAAAAACGGGTTAGAAAGACGGGAAAAGATTACAAAATCGGGTTTAAATCAACACTGTAGGTGGTCAAATAAACCACTTATCAACATGCCTCACCCCAAATAGTCAAAATCAAGCACAAACAATTCAAGACAAATCTAATAAACATGTTTCAACATTAACCAATCTCATCCATCCAATCACTTATCTTCCCTAACAATTGTCAAATAGAGCAAACCACAAGAGCATATAGAATTCAAGACTAGTGCTCACACACTCAACTCTCATTTATGTGGCGAGTAAAAGATGTACTCGATCGCTCTCCATCCCAACCCCTTTATGTGAACAATGCCCTCCCAAACTCACAAACTCTCGTGTGTTTAAAAAGACAAGCACTCAACCTACTAGTCGACTCGAAATATGTCAAATCATAACTTGCATTGATAAACAACATTTTCACATCCATACAACTCTATGCACAAAGGTCGGAAGGTCTTTAAATCTTGTAATGTAAGGCTAGGGTAAAGGGTAGGAAATATTTGGGAAAAAGTGAGAGCAAAGCCATGCTTAAGGGAGAAAAACCTAATAAAACCAAGGCCAAATATAAATAATGACCAAAAATCTCCAACATACTCAACTTCACCAAAAATCACCAAATACAACTCCAAACATAAACAACAATCCCAACGCTTACAAATTCACTCACAAAAATATGATAATAAAGAATTAGAGTGAAATAAAACAAACTTCGAACTCATTCTTTTTTCTTTCTTTTGATCAACCTCCATCTAGAACATTTGAACCTTGAACTTTTTTTTTCTATTTGCTCTTTTTTTTTTCTATTGAAGTTCACTTAATTTATTCCTTTTTTTTCATGAACTTCTCTTTTTTTTTTCATAAAATCATACTTTATTTTTTCAAGAAGATTAAACATTAAAACTCATCAAAAATAAACTATAATCAAGAACAAAATAACTTGTCATAATCCACCCAAATTGTGCAAATAATAAGCACACTACAAACTCCCTCACCTCACTCACTAATAGCTCCCCCAAGCCAAGCTTGGGACTAGTAACCAATGGGGCTCAAAAAGGCTTGTAATGTGGCAAAACAAACAATAAAAGGGCACAAGAAACAACATGGGTAGCAAGAAGGGAACAAATATATCTAATATCGTCTGAAGGCTACCTAAAAGAACAGATGCCTTTGTCCTTCTCAATGTGCATAATATTGAGCCATACAAACATTACTCATAGTTGCAAAATAATACTCAAATTCATTGACATGCCAGGAACTATCACACAATTCCTAACCAAATCAACTAGTCAAGCACTATATTCACAAGCAGTTGGGCAAAATTGACGCATGCTAAGGTATCCAAGCAATCAAACATCAAATCATGATCAACAAATCCACAATTCTTATTATCATTTACCAAGAATCAAAACAATAATTTTTTTCAAGTATGGGGCACAGGGAAGCATGATTTATAATTCATTGGAACGTTTTTTTAATTTTTAATTTTTTTTTTTTTTTTGTATTTTTGATATAAGAAAGTAATAAAACTATACTAGAAAACACACCAAAAATAAAAGAAAAGGAAAAAGAAAGATACCAAATCCAAAAATCTCCCCCAAGCCAAAATCAGACAATTTCCTCATTGGCTCGGGAACTAGCCCAGCTGGCTTATCCTTATCATCCTCATCCACAGAGCCGAACCTTCCACCGCTACCACCTGCACCACCTGCACCGGAAGAGCTACCACCAAAATAGTTAGGCTGAAAACCCCCCCAGCCGGTCCCCCAAAAGGTATGTCTTAGCCGTACCCGTGGAAAGATGAATATTCAGTATAAATACCACGGGCGGTGGGATCTCTATCGTATCCCTGGGGTGGGGGCTGAAACCAATCAGGGTAAATAGCATCGTCGGGAATATTTCCCCGACGAGCATAATCATCATACATAGGATATAGGGCTCTACCCTAGTTCCTCTCAAGGTACCTTAATCGCTGGTCAAGGGAGCCTACCATCCTTCTAAGGTTGCTATGTGAATACTCTACGCGCTCTATGGCCTGACCTATACTCTGAAGATCCCAAACTATCTCAGAGTCGCTTTGGGGAGGAGGTGGGGCTGCATGAGACATGATAGGTGGTGAAAGCACTACCTCGGGCTCAAGCTGGGATGGTGGTACTGGTGGTGGAACTGGTGGTGCTTGCCCCTTAGAGTGGGCAACTAATAGGTCATATGTGAAAGACTCTTGCTCAGGGGAAAGATAGGTCATATGTGAAAGACGCTTTGCCAGGGGAAAAGCGGTCAACTCGAAATTAGGCAAGGGAAAGATAGGTAATGGTTACTCCGACCCTATCCTAATGCACCAATGGGGTACCTAGCAGTCATATATGAAAGGAATGGTGTCCTTCGAACAAGTGTATTATTCTGATAGTGGGTTCGGAATTATTAGAAAGCTAATATATTCAGTAAGGTCAAGTAATCAGAATACCTAGGTGGAGGCCGCTTCCAATCAGTAATATTAATGTATAAATAATATTACAGCTTAATCTTGATTGAACCCTTCGGGTCACACCCAAGAAATTAACAAACCAACTCGACGAATTAATTCGAAAGAAATTAATGAGTTGCCTGAGTATTCAATATTTAGACGTCAAAAATTCGAGCTTAGAGCGTCGAAACCGAGCAACGGAGAATCTCAAATCTCGAGCCAAAATTTATGATTTGGCGAGACAGGAAAATTTTTCAAGTAACAAGTAAAATCCTAGCCACGCGAAAGGCTAGGAAAGCGCGCCCAATAGGAGTGTGCCATGTGGCAGCACACATGGAAAAACGCCATGTGGTAGCATGCGTGGCAGCCACGTTGGCAGCCGCAAAGTGGAAATTGCCGCGTCGGCAGCCACCTAGTGGTAGCACGCCACGTGGCAGCCATGTTGGCAGCCGCAAAGTGGAAACCGCCGCGTCGGCAGCCACCAAGTGGCAGCACGCCATGTGGCAGCGTGCCACGGTGGCGGCACGTGTAGCAAGGGACCGTGGACCCGGGTGATGGGTCATGGACACGGGCCAAAAGAAAGTGGCCCAACCGAACCCAACTTGGGGCTCAAGGTTGGGTGACACATGGTTAGCTCACAATGCATGTGAGTTGCCTTGGGGACCAAGTGGGAAAGTGGTCCTCACCTAACCATGTGACACTTGTTACTTGTTCCTTGGTTTATTTAAATAAGAGATGAATTCATCAATCTTTCCATGTGGGATCTTTTTTGTGAAAAAAGTCCCACATTAAAAAAGTCCCACATTGAAAGATGAGTGGAATTCTTAAGCTATCCTTCCTTATAAATATCCAAAGCATGGCTTGAGAATTCTTTGCTTGAGTAGGAGTTCAATAGAGCATTGCATTAGCAAAAACTCTTAAACTCACATAATACTCGGGTTTTGGTCGGACCTCGCTAACCTCGAGGTAACGGACCTAAAAGTTGGTAGTTGTTTTTGCGCGTGGGTCTCTGTCGGAGGTTTTCGTACTTTCGGGGCTAAGCTTCTCAAGTAAGAGCCCAATTTGTGGGGCGAAGCACGCGACAAAGGTAAATTTCCTATTTTGCCCTTTTGTGTTTATTTATGCATTAGTGATATTATTTATTGCGAGCGTGATCCTTGGCTCGGGTTTTTTCCACGGGTGAGTGGGACTCACCAAACCCCAACAGCGGTATTAGAGCCCCACTCGTTTATTTTTAACTATCATATTTTTTCAAGGTATTTTTTATGGCTTCATTTTTCTTGTTTAAGTTGCTAATTAGATTAGTACCTCGTATTATCCATTTTAACCTCGTATTAGAGCTAACTTCAGCTCCCGAACCAAGATTTCGACCCAAAAATAGTGAATTTTGGGTGAAAAAGGTGTTCTAGAAATGGTTTTACCCTTTGAGGACTCGGTTTATAGCAGAAAAACGACCAAAAATGCATTTTTCGAGGGGTTTTTCGTTTTTACGAAAAATTTAAGTCTTTCTAACGTTGAAAATTAATTGCATATTTATGGTGGTTATGTAATTGGTTCAATACATATTTTATATGCAATTTAAAACATTTTTAGGCGTGATTACTTGGTGGTAATTTATGTTTGAAAGCTTGGTTTTATTTTTCACATAATTGCAAATTAATTGCATTAAGTGTGAGAACTTTGTTTTTTGAGGCTTCTAAGTGCTAAAGATTCAATCTTTAATTGTGTTAAGTGATTGAAACTTTAAAAGCTACTAAATTCCATGAATTTATTTTGAACTTTGTTGTTTTAATAATTTTTGGTTGATTGGAAACATAAAGTTTCAAACTTTGTGATAGAATTTGTTTATCTTCATATTGGAAGATAAAATTTTTCAAGGATTCACAAATGTTAGTAGTTGGATTTTTTCATTTGAACATTAAAGTTCATATTTTTTCAACTCCCTCTTACTTTGTCAAAATCTCAAGATTAATTTAAATTGATTAAATTAATAATGAGAAATTGGCTTATTCATTTTTATTGCACCAAGTTAAACCAATTTAATTAAAGAATGTTTCTTGGGAATTATTTTGGATGAATGCACCTTGATAAATTTAATTTAAGTTAGACTTGTTTAAATTTTAATTTTTTGCTCATTGAATTAGTTCTAAAATTAATTTAGAATTAATAATATGTCACGCAAAATTGGGATCAAAATCCCGAGGCTATGGCACTCAAAACGAGGAAAAACCCCCTTTTGGATAGCCGGGCTGCTATGTGGCTGCCAAAAGGGGTGCCCGTGTGTGCGTGCAGCCATGGGCGTGGCTAGAGCACCCAGCAGCAACAACACATGGTTGTGCGTGCGTGGCTGCTGTGGTGCGGCAATAGTGCTCGAGCAATGTGTGTGTGTGCTTGGTGTTGTGGCAAGAGAGTGCGTGTGGATGTGCTACGTGCTTGCGGCACAATGCGCACAATCCCACACTTGGCACTTTACCCCGGGTTGTAAGGCAATGCAATTTTATTTATTTTGCCGTTTTATTTATTTTAATTAATTTTGATTATTTTAATTAAAATTTTTGAGGCTAGGCCTCGATTTTTTAGCGGCATTGGCAAAATTTATTTTGACAAATTTTGGGTTCTACCGACTTAACTAATTGGATTAATTAAGATGGATGCGGAATTTAGTGGGAGCTTCAATTATTAATTTCGTCAATTACATAATTGGTCAAACAACTTTGACTAGTTTTAATTAGGCGTGTTAATCGGATTAACCACCTAGATTAGTTACTAGTGCGCGCGTGTGTTTAATGCATTATTACTTGTTTATTGTTGTAAAATGCATGGGCCATTCACAAATAGTGAATGGATGAATGGAATGTATATTCTCTCATAGTTTTATAAAAATGGCAACTAGTGGGACCGATTAGGATAGAAAATACGGACTACGTGCCGTGACGTATTTTTGTAAATCTAAATTCGATCTGCGTACTATTGAGTATTTTTGTACCTTAATATTTAGATTAGTCCTAATTGTAGATACTAGTATTGCATAATTTTGGTTAAGTCTTGAAGACGGAGGTTCTTGGAAGACGAAGCCTTGAAATTGCAAGAAAAGACCTTTTGAAGACTTGAAGAATTCAAGGGGTCATGCTAGTTGCCAATATGTATCAAAATGCTTATGCTTTACATATTCATGATTATTTATATATGAATTATGTTTAGGATTTCGAATAATGTTGTGATGATTAATTAAGTTCACTTAAATCAACCAACATAGAAACCCTAGGTCCCTAAATATTGAGTAAAATTGCCATTCCAAAACAACACTTATCGACCTATTGAGAGTAGTTATGGGCTACGCCAAAGCGAGACACTCATAAGGCATACCGGGTATGCAAGTTGGTTTTGGTTGTACTCAACGATATGAGTGATGAAGTCCTAACATGTTGTGGCAAAGTGGATAAATTGTTGAGAGAGCATTAGATGCGACGATTTATTCAACCAAGAGTGGCTTAGAGACATTAGCAAAGTGTTGCTTACCTTAGGAGATTGAGTGTTAAGACAAGCCAAAGCATGCTTAACCACTCTTTGTTTCTTTGGATCTTGGAATCGACTTATTCTCGCCAAATGGGGACAAATTTAATGCGTGAATAAGACGTTTAATAAGATTGAACATTTGCATGAATACCTTTTAATTTTCAAACTTATTATGTTATTTACTTGATAGATGGTTATACTTTGCACTTATATTTGTAGAATTCCAAATCAAACTGTATTGCTTTCCATGATTGGTAAAGGAAATCTTTGAGAATGGCTCTGAAAGAAAAGTAAAGCATTTCTAAAATACAATTCTCATAAATGACTTTTATAACAAAGTCTGAAAGGACGGTTGGACATCATGTATTCAAAATACTATATAAATTTGATAAAACATGAAGTATTGAGTTGCAAACTCAAAATTGTCAATATTTGACAACTAACATATCTTTTCGCTTAATACATAGATGAGTAGGACTCATTGATGTAGTAATTCAAGCGTGAATTAAAGGAAGAGATGGAACTTTGTTTTACGGCGCATTAGATGCTTAATTATGCCTAACAAAGTATAAAATTCAAAGACTCTTAAAGAAAAGGTTCTTATAGATTATGAGAGAAAGTATGATAAGAAATATAGGAAACGAGGAACAAAAAAAAAGGAATGAGATTCCATTTTACAAAAGAATTCATGTTATTGAAGTTAACTTAGCAACTCATTATCTTAACAAAGTATCGGATACTGCTTGAGTGTTCCACTTTGAAAGTGACCTCAAACTATTAAATATAAGCTACGTTATCGACTTACAAGCTTAGAATGAAGCAAGTGGTACTACATCAGTTGTAAGGTCGTATGCTTTGTTTAATAACCTTTAAGCTAAGGCTGGAACAAATAAATGGTTATTGTGTTCCATAATCAGCAATTGATCCGTTTACACACGGAAAGACTCACATTTAAAGCAATGAGCAATAGTTGCAAATTTATTTGAATGCTATGGTTGTCTAAACCATGAGTCAAAAATGCTTGATTATAAACAAACATTTTCTTAATATGATAAACTGAAAAAAGCTCAAAGTCATGGGCATGATTTGCGTTCCGAACATCTTTAGCAATTTCACATCGACAAGAACGTACTCAAGGCTCTATTAAATAGGCTCTTGATAGTTGATCGATCGGAATCGTTCTAAAACAAGCAAGTCTTACTTGTTGAAACCGACAAAGTGATTCGTGCCGTTTATGGCACCTTTAGGCTATGTTTTCTTTATATTTCTATGCTATTTTTTAATCATTTATGTCGTGTTTTTAGGGAATAATGCTTGATTTGCGTGTTTGTGTGTTAGTTTAGAGAAATGCGTGCTTTTAATGGTTTTCTTATTATTTTATTCATTTCTCGGCTATTTCCCTCGCTTCTCCGTTTGTTTGACTTGTTTTGTAGGTGTGTCAAGCTTCCCGGGATTTAATCATCAAGGAGGGAGCTCAAGTTAATTCAAGGAATTTAACGGAGCCAAGTTAGGGAAGCCAAGCACGCAAGTCAAGCCAATCCAAGAAACAAAGGAAAATGAAAGCTTACAAAGTATCAAAAAGGACCTTTGTGCATTGTTTCGGCCATATCTCGAGTTCTACAGATCAAATTAAGGTGATTCAAGTTGGGTTGGAAACTAGACTTGAAGAGATTTCCAATGATAGGTTGCACGCTTTCATAAAATTCCTAGATCATGAGTTACTGCCTTTCAAAGTTGGCCTTGCAAATCTGCCGCAACCTATTTCTGCCGATTTTGGGCTATAAGTCTCCGAGGGCTGGCTGCGGGCTCCCTACGGGCGCGGCTTCCGGGGTTTCTATTCCCCTCCGCGGGCGCGACCGATTTCTCCGATGGCACGGGCTTCTGGTCTTTTACGATTTTAAGTTTCTTTTCTCCTTTTGTTTATAGATTGTTTTTTGGGGGTTTTTATTATCATTCATTCATGTAATTCTTAGTTTTGAGAATAGTTTCTCTCTTAGGTTGAGAGCTTCTCTCTCTATATTAGGCTAGATTAGGAGTAGTTTTAGAGAGAGAAAGTGAAAGATTTCAATGGTGATTGAGAGATTGAAGATACAAGGGTGACAATTGTGTTCAAGATCTTCTCTATTATCAATGAGCATTCTTAACTCTATCACACCTTAATGATTTGTTTAATTTCATGTTTGTTTGGATTGATTTTGTTGTTTGATGCTTGATTAGTGTAGTTATTCTTGATATATTGTTGATTTTTGATTTCCATAGTTGTTAGTTGATAGATGATGATTCTTGAATAGTTGTTTGGCTAGGAATTGGGTGAAACTTGTATGATTGATTAATTGTGATTAATTTGGGAATTGTGTTGATTGATTGTTGAGATTAAGTGATTAATGAAGGTTTGCATGTGTGTAATTCGATTAGGCCTCGAGAATTATGCTAGATTGCATTGTAATTGCTAATGACACAAACAATTGATTTAGTAATTGCAATTATCGATTGGTTTTGATTGTTATTCTCTTAGTTTGTTATTCACAGTGAACCCTAGCTTAAGAATTAGGAGATAGCTCTTTGATTCCAATTGATTGCTTTTATCATTAGTCTTCACAACCTTTGATATTCTTGATCTTTCAAAGTTGTTGCAATTGACATAATTACTTGTTGATCCCCATTCCTAGTTTTTTATTTCTTTGGTTACTTGTTTTGTTATTTGTTAGTATTCTCCCTTTTCCCTTTGATTTCGACCTAGCTTAGGCGCATAATTGAAAGTGCTCGAACATTACCGTTCCTTTGGGTTCGACCCTTGACTTGCCTCTATACTCATATTTAGGTTTGTTAAGTGTTTATAAATTTAGTTTGACCAAAGGAAGATTAGATAACGACCTAGTTTTCCCCTCGTCAAAATGGCGTCGTTACCCGAGAACGGTGTCTATGTTTGAGTGTTTTTGATTGCTTGAGTCTAGGTCTTTGTGTATACTTTTGTTTTAATTAATTTTTGTTTGTTTTGTACAACATGGAAAATACCTCATTTCCTCAATTAAAGGATGAACCATTTTGGGTGTACTTTAATAGACTAGAGAACTTCATTAGTTACAATGGTTGTCATATTTGGGAGGCTTGTGAGACTTTTTATCATAATTTGAATGAGCAAACTAGAGACATTGTTGAAAGCATGTTTAATGGTGGATTTCAGGCATTGTGAATCGATGATGCTTGGGACTTTTATGTATGGTTTGCTAGAGATAGTTGTGATCGTGGTCATGGTTATTCAAATGCTTCCATTGATGATTGTTATAGTCCATGTTCCATGAATGATGAACCTTGCATGCCTACTTGTGCCCCCATTCCCCAATTTGATGATGCCACTCATATCTCTAATGTTGATCCTTGCATTCTTGCACATAATTCTTTCCCCAATGATGCTCCTCAATGCTCTTCATCTTTCCAATCTTTAGATCCTACCTTTGAGTCTTCTTATAATCAAATTGGTGGTTCTTTGAGAAAATTAGAGATGAATTCTAATTTGGAACCAAATGAGATGAGATATTTGGAGATTGTGAGAAGCCAAATGGAAATGTTAAAAAAGTTGAAAGAGAGTAATGAGGGTGTTTTTAGGAAGAATGAGGAGATGGAGAGTCAATTGTCATCAATATTGAATGTAAATGAAGTTTCTACCACATTGGTAGGTATGGAAGACGATGATGATGATTTTTTTGAGAGCTCCAAAGTATGTGAGGAGGATGTTAGAGAGCCCATGAGTGAGGAAAAGGGTGTAGAGATGGATGTTCCTAAAGAGTGTTTGCATTTTGAACCTCCTTCCAAATTTGAATTTCGTTCCATTGAGCCTTTAGATGGAGTTGAAGAGAAACTAAAAATGTTGGCTTCTCTTAATTTTGAGGAAATGATAATTCAAGTTATGAAGGATGGGACATTGCAATTTTTGAAGCGTGAAGAAGTTGTGAGGAAAGAGAGTAAGGACGAGGAGGATGAAGTAGTTTCCATGGGAGATTGGATGTTTGAGGGTGATGAGGACCAAGAGGTTTTGAGTGTTGAAAAACCAATTGGTGAGTCAATTCTCCCACCCACCTCCCTTGATTGTGATTTCTTTCCTCCATTCCTTAATTTTAAAATCCAACCTTCTTCCACCCTATCTCCTTTGATTAATAACCATGGTTGCTTTGAGGGTGAGGCCTTGATCTTAGACTATTTTGATGAAGAAAAGGTCCTTTATGATAAGGTTGAGGAGGTAGAGCCTACTTTTGATGATTATGAAGATGAGAGTGAAGGGTTTGGTGAGGTTGAGTCTCCAACTCCTATCTCAAATCTTAAACCATTACTTTCTTCTTTCACCTTTGATGATTATTTCTCTTTTACATTTTCCACCATTGAGAATGGTGAGGCCTTTTTAGAGGGAGATTGTACTTCTCATGTTTATTTTGAGCTACCTCCCAAGTTTGACCCTCAATCCTTTGATGAGCATCCTTTGAACCTTGATGATGATTTGAAGCTTTTGAGAGCTCATTTAGGGTGTGGAGTTTTTGAGGAGGGTGTGATTGAGAATAAGCTAAATTTGAATAATGACGAGTTAGAGGAGAGCCCTTTGGATGTGAGTTCATTGGATGAGAGAGCTTGTGTTTCAATAGGTAGTGGTGTAAGTGAACAACCAATCCCTATTTCTTTATCTTGCACCTCATTTTCAAGAAATCTTGATCTTATTCCCTCCTATCCCATGTCATTACCTTCTTTTCTCATATCCCTTCCTCTTGAAAAGCCTTTAGTCCCCCAAGTGCCTCATTTGATGACTTTTGAGGACGATGGTGGGATTTCCAACCAAAAATATTTTGTTAAGAAGAGTATGTCTACTTCTTTTTCTTTTATTTCTCTTCCTTTTTCTTATATTCGTGTTTTTCCCTTCTCTCTTTCTTCTTCTTGGCATACTTCTTCTCAACTCCATAGGTGTGCACTAAGCTTGCTGCATGCCTTTATTTTGCCATGTGCATACTTACTTTCCTATGAAATGTGTAGTAGTGCATTTGACAAGCTCTTGCGTGCGTTGAATTATTATTTTCTAGAGCGGTCAAGCTTGGACCTTAAGAAAGCCTTTCTCGGGAAGTAACCCGTGCTCTAGATTAGATTTTATTTTCTTTTTAGATTAGATTTTCTCTCATGGAAATGTTTGTGTGCCTTTTGCTAGGTACATGACTTGATATACTTTGGTGTTTCGATTTGGATCAAGAATCAAGGAAGCTTGACACCTATTTTTGCTAGCATATGGAAACAAGGTTCAATTCTTGAGAATTTAGCTTTGAAAGGTCTAATTGGGTCATTTGCGGGTATTTACACCCACCTAAAATCCGGTAATACCCTTCCTTGCTCTTTCTCTAATGGTTGATGCCATGTTGGACATATGTTGGTTGGTTGGATTGATCTCCTTGTTTTCCCCTCCCATGGATTATTTGATTTATGTTTGAGTGTATAGTCTCATTCAAGCTTGGGGGAGGGTATTCTATCATGTTTGATTGATTCATATATGCTATGGACCTTTGTATATGCTTTTCCATGTTCTTTTATTTTGAAAAACTCCAAAAATATTTTTGTTTTAATCAAGGCAAATTTTCAATGTGTTTTGTTTTGTTCTTGCTTTAGATATAATAACAATTGGACTTGTATACTTGAATGATTTTCTTCCTAAATGGTAGTGGTGTGCACGGTTTGTGATTACGTTTGGTTGATTCTAGGATAAAGCATGCTAAGGTAGTTGTCTAGAACTATGGGGATCATGAAGCCGGATTCTACTTGTTTGTGGCACGTTTGGTAGTTTCTCCCTATCTTCGATTTGACAACCTTAGTGAGTTTTTGCTACAACCATGTGAGATTCATAATTTTTCAAGCTTTCAACATATTCTTGCATGAGCGGCATGGATCCTTGACTATTGCGGACATAATCTAGAATCTTGACGTATGATTCCTAAGACCGAGACCGAACAACCTAGGGAGGACAAAGGCATCTTTTCGGGGAGGTATTTTCCTTTTACTAGGATAGTGTCCTTCTTTTTACTTTTGGTTTTTGGGATACATTTTCCTTCTTGCTAGCCCTTTGAGCCTTTTTCCCTTCTTTTCAAGCCACATCTTTAGATCTTGAGCCTTTTGTTTCATTTTTGTTTTCATCTTCGGATTTTTGTGAAGCAAATGATCATATTTTGGAGATTGTGGTATATAAGTTTGGTTATTGGTTAAAAATGAAAGCAAGATCGTGTTTTTGTGTATATTTTGTGAATAATGGTAAGTAAATAAATGAAAAAAGCCGTCCAAAGTAAAAAAAAATAATAAAAAAAAAAGGCAAGGACAAAGCAAGTGCAAAGTTGTAAAAGCCGTCCAAAGTTAAAAGAGGCGAGGAAAAAACACTAATAAAGAATTATGAAAAAAAATTGAAAAAATGCAAAAATGAAAAAAATATTTTTATGTGAGTTTTCTTCCTTTTTGAGCATTGAGGATAACGCTCCATTTAAGCTTGGGGGGAAGCGTTCTCACGCTTTTTGTGTATATGTTTGTGATCTTATCTTTGAATAAGCTTGGGGGTGTTGGTATTTTTGTTTGGTGATTACTTGGTTATGGTGTAAAGAAATGCGCAATCTTTGCTTCACAATTTAGGTTAACCACCAAATTTTAAGTTTAGCCTACCCTAACCCTTTTTTCCTTACGTTACAGCCTTTGGGAAGACCTTTTGACCTAGGGGTTGAGTCATTCATCGGTGGAGGGAATCATGGGTTATAGCCTAAGGAAAGGGGATGCGAAGTCAAGACGTCGAGTAGCCATAAATTTGATCTTTTTCTGGTTCCTTCGTGGAACTTATGAGATGCTCACTAAGGGGAGATATGAGATTAGTAGAAGGAATGCGGTAAGACCGTTTGGGATGAAAGTGGAGTGTGATAACTAGTTCATATGCTTAGCATATTTATGTTTCAATCAACCTTAGGTATCTTGGAGCGTGCACTCCCTTACTTATTTAGAAAGATTTGCATTCATTTGTGCTTGTACATTTTAAAAAGTCCTTTCATGAACATGTGTTTGCTCTTCTTTTCTTTTGATTTCCTTCTTTATGCTTTGCCTTATTTGTATTATTATGAGAGTTATGGGTTAATCTCTTAGGAAACCTTTACGAGAGCATCACTTCTCCTCTAGGACGATCTAGGGGTTTAAATGGCTTTTCTTTAGTTGCTAAAATTGACCGTGATTCCTACGAAAGTGAGTTAATGTATATTATCATCCTCTATCTTTCTTATTTCTTTATTTTCTTGAATAAATTCATCATTTTTCCCTTGGGTGGGATTTTATTTTGCTCGAGGACGAGCAAAAGTTTAGCTTGGAGAGATTTGATCCGTGCCATTTATGGCACTTTTAGGCTATGTTTTCTTTATATTGCTATGCTCGTTTTTAGTCGTTTATGCCTTTTTTTTAGGGAATAATTTTTTATTTGCGTGTTTGTGTGTTAGTTTAGAGAAATGCGTGCTTTTAATGGTTTTCTTATTATTTTATTCATTTCTCGGCTATTTCCCTCGCTTCTCTGTTTGTATGACTTGTTTTGTAGGTGTGTCGAGCTTCCCGGGATTTAATCACCAAGGAAGGAGCTCAAGTGCATTCAAGGAACTTCACGGAGTCAAGTTAGGGAAGCCAAGCACGCAAGTCAAGCCATTCCAAGAAACAAAGGAAAATGAAGGCTTACAAAGTATCAAAAACGACCTTTGTGCATTTTTTCGGCCATATCTCAAGTTCTACAGATCAAATTGAGATGATTCAAGTTGGGTTGGAAACTATACTTGAAGAGCTTTCCAATGATAGGTCGCACACCTTCATACAATTCCTAGATCGTGAGTTACAGCCTTTCAAAGTTGGCCCTGCAAATCTGCCGCAACCTATTTATGCTGATTTTGGGCAGTAAGTCCCCGAGGGCTAGCCGCGGGCTCCCCGCGGGCGCGGACCTTGGCCCGCGGGCGCGGGCTTTAGCCGCGGGCACGGCTTCCGGGGTGTCCGTTCCCCTTCGCGGGCGCGGCCGATTTCTCCGAGGGCGCGGGCTTCTGGGTCTTTTACGATTTTAAGCTTCTTTTTTCCTTTTGTTTATAGATTGTTTTGGGGGGTTTTATTATCATTCATATATGTAATTCTTATTTTTGAGAATAGTTTCTCTCTTAGATTGAGAGCTTCTCTCTCTAGATTAGGCTAGATTAGGAGTAGTTTTAGAGAGAGAAAGTGAAGGATTTTAATGGTGATTGAGAGATTGAAGATACAAGGGTGACAATTGTGTTCAAGATCTTCTCTATTATTAATGAGCATTCTTAACTCTATCTCACCTTAATGCTTTGTTTAATTTCATGTTTGTTTGGATTGATTTTGTTGTTTGATGCTTGATTAGTGTAGTTATTCTTGATATATTGTTGATTCTTGATTTCCATAGTTGTTAGTTGATAGATGATGATTCCTGAATAGTTGTTTGGCTAGGAATTGGGTGAAACTTGTATGATTGTTTAATTGTGATTAATTTGGGAATTGTTTTGATTGATTGTTGAGATTAAAGTGATTAATGAAGGTTTGCATGTGTGTAATTCAATTATGCTAGATTGCATTGTAATTGCTAATGACACGAACAATTGATTTAGTAATTGCAATTATTGATTGGTTTTGATTGTGATTCTCTTAGATTGTTATTCATAGTGAACCCTAGCTTAACAATTAGGAGATAGCTCTTTGATTCCAATTGATTGCTCGTATCATTAGTCTTCACAACCTTTGATTGACTTGATCTTTCCAAGTTGTTGCAATTGACATGATTACTTGTTGATCCCCGTTCCTAGAGTTTTATTTCTTTGGTTACTTGTTTTGTTAGTTGTTAATATTCTCCCTTTACCCTTTGATTTCGACCTAGCTTAGGCGCATAATTGAAAGTGCTTGAACATTACCGTTCCTTTGGGTTCGACCCTTGACTTGCCTCTATACTCGTATTTAGGTTTGTTAAGTGTTTAGAAATTTAGTTTGACCGAGGGAAGATTAGGTAACGACCTAGTTTTCCCCTCGTCACAAAGTAATGAGCTATTGTTCTTGGTACAGACAATTGACTCCGAAAGCTAAAGAGGATTCATTTACTTCAACGTTTCACAAAGACTTTGAAAGAATATGGCTTTATTCATCAAACGTGAACAAACTTGACCTTGAATAGTTCAAGAGTTCAGTGAATTACGTGTAGAGAATAATTTCAAGCGTTAACCCCTTAGCTTGAACCCCACTGTGATCATACACTAAAGTACAGTGGCGTCCAAAGGGAAAGAAGATAAAGCAAAAGAGTCGCCAACAAGTTTTAGGAACTTGTAAACCGTTCACGAGGTGAAGGTTTTACCACTTAACGATCCAAGAGATCGTCAACTCCATAAGGTCTAGAACCAAATAAGGGTTCGGGGATGAAGGTACAAATCCAACCTAAAAGAGATTGAACCTGCCCTAATAATAGGCCTCTACTTTATTCTGATCGTATTCATGTGCGCTTTCTGACTAACATGCAATCAATAGGATTAATCCAAACCTGTTTAATCTATGTTGGTTGAATATTAATGCACAAATAAACTATTATTGGCGATCACATGAAATTATAATCATATTAACCCTAAACAAGATTATTAAATATCTTATTAAGCGTGATTACAAGTACCAAATTCCCTTTAAACATGCATAAAAGGCATGATCAAGCAATAAAGAATAAATATCAAACAACATAATAAATAATAATAATCATGTTCATGAATTATCATAATAATAATCATAACAATAATAATAATAATCATTATAAAATCATAGTCATCATCAAAATAATAATGATAATAATATTCATAATCATCATAAATTATAACAATTACAATCATAATAATGTTCATGTTAATATTAAAGCATAATAATAGCAAGATCCTAGGCATGATACTAACAAGATTAATAGCAAATCCTAGCATGTCACTAAGCAATAAAAATCAAATCTTTAACCCTAACATGATACTAACAATCATAAATATTAGGAAGAACATAGGAAGCATCACAGGAATCATAATAAGCATATTTGATATTATAACCTTTTCCTTAAACATGATACTAGGAATATCATAACAACAATATAAACATGATTTCTACATCATAATATAAATTAATCAATTAAAGTACTTACTTTGATGCTTCGTACCTCTTTCTAATAACGAAATACACACGTTAGTAACTTCAAGGAAAATAATAATCAAAACAATTAAATTAAATAATTGAAATAAAGATTTGGGACCAAACCCTCAGAAATTAAAAACCTTTCACGTGTATTCTTTAACAATATTTTCCCAACAATTATAAAAATAATTCAATGAATTAAAAACCCTTAAATAAAATCGAATGCGGAATTTTGTATGTAAAAGCAAGGTTTAGAAAAGAGAGAGATGGTGAATGATTATAGAAGAGAATAAGAGAGAATTGATGAATGAAAACTGATTGTAGGTGAATATTAATTAAAGCTGATTGTTGATGAATAAAAACGGAGTTTTTAATACGTAATTTATAGAGAAATCAGCCAAAAAGATATAATATCAAAACAGAGCACTTGGCGCACGTAAAACAGAGTTGGCGCCAACCCTGGCTAATTGGCGCCAGGCGCCAACACTAGCGCCAGGCGCCAGGCCTAGATCCAGGCGCCAATGCCTGGTGTCAGGCGCCAGGCCTGTTTTTGACACGTTTTCGAAAATCAGATAAGTTTGCCGTACTAGAGGATAAAATCGTATCTTTTCCTCGAAAATGCTTTTTGATTATAATTAAAACTCTGAAAAGTCAACAAAAGTCAATTTATCAATGCTAATTGAATTAGGAATGAGAAGAACCTTCTAGAAGAATCTAGAAGACTAAAACCATTCCTAATTGTATTAGGAATGAGAAATCATATTAGGCCCTCCTCTAGATCATTGGGCCGCACATAAGGCTCAAACCGGGCCCAGTTTAGTAAATTGGTCATAATTTCCTCAATATTCATCTAGATTGGGCTTATAATATATCGTTGGAAAGATCTTATCAAGCCCCATCCAACTACATTAATATTGGACCCATATCATGGACCAACCAAACTGGATTGGCTGTTTTCTTAAAATAAGTTTTCAAAAACAGAGAGAAGAGAAAAGAAATTAAAACTTTCCGCAACACTAAACTTTCCACACTTTTGCTTCATTCGACGTGGAAGGTACTCATCACCGGGTTTGGTTTTGGGGAGACACAAATGGGTATCTACAGAAGCCCCCAGTTTGACTGAGTTTGGAGAAACGCAAGTTTTGAAAACAAAAGTAAAAGTATCGATAGGGACGGAGAGTGATTCAGAACGTTTTGCGATCCTAAATCACTCTTGTAACGCCTATACCTGCAAAACTAGCGTTAGTTAAACAGATAAAAGAGTTAAGAAACGCGTATCTTGCACCGTCGAGCACACGTCTCTGAAAGTAGCCGATTGTTGTTGTGTCCTTGTTGTTTTGATGACCTCCTGCAAGATAGAGAATGCTATCCTGCCTGAAAACCGCTACGCCTGTAAATGCTTCCAAATTAGAAGATTGCTTCGCCTGAAACGATCCTCCTCCGCATTGATCATATTCCATGTCCAAGGGAATACTATCGAAGACAACTTCGCTTGAAATTACCTTCAGTTGTTTGTGACAACAATATAAACATGATTACTACATCATAATATAAATTAATCAATTAAAGTACTTACTTTGATGCTTCGTATCTCTTTCTAATAACGAAATACACACGTTAGTAACTTCAAGGAAAATAATAATCAAAACAATTAAATTAAATAATTGAAATAGAGATTTGGGACCAAACCCTCAGAAATTAAAAACCTTTCACGTCTAGGGCAAAGGCAACTTCGAATATGGCTAGGTGTTTCTAGAACTTGCGAATGCGGAATTTTGTATGTAAAAGCAATGTTTAGAAAAGAGAGAGATGGTGAATTATTATAGAAGAGAATGAGATAAAATTGATGAATGAAAACTGATTGTAGGTGAATATTAATTAAAGATGATTGTTGATGAATGAAAACGGAGTTTTTAATACGTAATTTATAGAGAAATCAGCCAAAAAGATAAAATATCAACACAGAGCACTTGGCGCACGTAAAACAGAGCTGGCGCCAACCCTGGCTAATTGGCGTCAGGCGCCAATGGCTGGCGCCAGGCCTGTTTTTGACGCCTTTTCGAAAATCAGATAAGTTTGCCGTACCGGAGGATAAAATCTTATCTTTTCCTCGAAAATGCTTTTTGATTTTAATTAAAACTCTGAAAAGTCAACAAAAGTCAATTTATCAATGCTAATTGAATTAGGAATGAGAAGAACCTTCTAGAAGAATCTAGAAAACTAAAACCATTCCTAATTGTATTAGGAATGATAAATCATATTAGGCCCTCCTCTAGATCATTGGGCCGCACATAAGGCTCAAACCAGGCCCAGTTTAGTAAATTGGCCATAATTTCCTCAATATTCATCAGAATTGGGCTTATAATATATCGTTGGAAAGCTCTTGTCAAGCCCCATCAAAATACACTACTATTGGACCCATATCATGGACCAACCAAACTGGATTGGCTGTTTTCTTAAAATAAGATTTAAAAAACAAAGAGAAGAGAAAAGAAATTAAAACTTTCTGCAACACTAAACTTTCCACACTTTTGCTTCATTCGATTATGATTCGATGTGGAATGTACTCATCACCGGGTTTGGTTTTGGGGAGACACAAATGGGTGTCTACAATACGGAATGGACTTGGCAAGATATCAAAATGTCTGGATTAGATCGAGCGATGTTTGCTTGAGCTAAGCGTGACCATCTCAAAGTTATGAAATTGAGATTTTCATAAATAACTCCACAAAGAACATAGTGTGACTTCACGGAGACCTCGATGCCATTTAAAAATGACTCGAACAATGATGGATCACATCCCTTCCTATAAAGTTCTTAAGATTTGCACGAAGGACTAATGTTACACTAAACAAAATGTCGAAGCTAAGAAAGGACGCCATATTCAGTTATGGATAGAATTATCTTCTAAATGTCTTTTCAAGTATATATCTAAAACTCTTAGCCACTGTGGGAGTTCACTGGCTCAGTGGGGGCTAAGTGACTCAGTGGGAGCTCACTATCTTAGCAAGAGCTAGGTGGTTGAGTGGGAGCTTAATGGATCATTAAAGGCTAAGATAGCTCAAGTGGGAGCTAACTGTTTGTTTTACAATGAAACTTTTACCCAAAGACAATATACATGTCTCTTTGTGAGCATTCAAGTGAGACCACGAGCATTACCTCCACAACCTAATTGAGAACATAGTGTTTGTTGCTCTAAGTGGTGTCATTCTAGAAAGTAACACATTTCCAAAACGACAAGAGAGAGGAAAATGAACTCGATGACAATCGAGCTTAGCAACAAACTAGAACTGAGAATCTCGGAAGACCTTAAAAGGGCTTCGTGAGAATACTAGATCAAGGATATTCAAAAGGACTTTACAAGTGCCTTAAAAGAGAATTCATTTCTCACAAAACTTTTGAAAAGTTGGAGTAAGATCAAGAAAATAAAAGGGCTTTGGAAGCGCCTTGAAACTCAGTGTTTAATGCAATTGCCCCGTATAGGTATAGAATTCACCAAAGGCTTGGATTGAATCCTATAAATTTCTATTAAGATAGAAATAAACCTAAAATTTACAAGCATACTATTTACTATTAGATAGTAAAGGAATAATTTATTGTAAGATAGCTATGACAAATCCAAATTCCAATAATGGTTAGAGGCCATGAAAATCCTAAACAGACCCCATGTTTGAAACTTTATTAATTTGCATGAAGGGTGAAAGACCCATTGATTGCAAATAAGTTTTCAAGGAGAAAACTAAGAAATGAGGAAATGTATATGCATACATAGCTAGATTGGATGAAAAGGATACAATTAAATTCACGGAGTTGATTTTAATAAAAATCTATTCACCAATCTGAATGCTTAAGTCTTTTCGCGATTGATCTAGCAAAATTGCACATATGAAATATGGTAAAATAGATACAAAACCGCCTTCCCAAAATAGGATTTTGGAAGTGACTATGGAATAGTCTAAGGGTTTTGAAAATCTAAATAATGCTAGATTTGAAAGCAAGCTCAAGGATTCTATCATGGGAATAAAGGAAGCATTGCATATAGGAATTGGAACGTGTTTTCTCATAAAGTTAATAAGAGGATTGGCTTATGGAGAAACATAGAAATTCTGATAAATAAGAAGTTTAGTGGGAGCTACAGTAAAGGTCCAACGAGAAGTTTACAAACTCTATTGTGAAATAACTGTCAAATGCTAAATGTTTAGTTTTGAAAGTATTGTCCGCAATGGACCAAGCTAAAGGCGATACTTAGTACATATTGGGAATTAAGTTCTATGGTATGGACTTTATTAAAATG
The DNA here is from genome assembly GCF_001683475.1 of Chenopodium quinoa. Taxonomy (NCBI): domain Eukaryota; kingdom Viridiplantae; phylum Streptophyta; class Magnoliopsida; order Caryophyllales; family Amaranthaceae; genus Chenopodium; species Chenopodium quinoa. The sequence continues at coordinate 3,297,371 of NW_018743405.1, read as the reverse complement.
TTCAAATGAGTAATGGAATTTACCATGTTAAAATGAAGGACTTTGAAAGGGTTTAGACCCATATGTATAAATCAAAATAAATGTTTGAACTAAGTATAAGCTAGGCTAAATAATAAGTCAAACATGAAAGACTCTAATAGAGACTTTCAAACCATATCACACAGCAAACAGTTTAGCAAGACTTAGTGAAAGTAAATGAGCTAAAATGTCACATGGATGAAATAAGATTGAGAATTACTCTACAATTGAATCCATCATGTACGCTATGATATGGAACTGTCGCAGAACTTACTTGCTTAGAGCATGTGAAGTACGTGTATAGTACCAATCAACTTGAATCTAAGTATTAGATTATAGTCAAGAACATCCAAAACACTTGGATGAGTTAGAGGATGAGTTCTTGACGTATGGAAACAAATATAACTTGAGCATTGATGATGCAAGCACAAACCTTAACAAGGATTAGATCCTTAACAAGAAAGTTGTTTATAAGAACGAGCTAACAATAAATTGTGGCTTGGGAATGGTAACATGGACGTGCATCCATGTGAAATGTGCAGGAATTTAAGGAAAATTTCCATGATCACAAGTGAATAGGGTATCCCAAATCATTGTGAGCCGTTTGGAGTGAAACCCGAGCAAGGCATCATCAAGAAGTCTACTAAAATATATGTTGAGAATATTGTTTCCTTAATGGCGATAATAAAGAAGATGTTCTAGGGAAAGTTCGTTGCTGAACGTTAATGATTGTAGGTTGTCAAGTTAAAGGTCTCAATCATGAAAATGAGTGGGACCATCACTTAGACAATAAATCCTAAATCACATATAATCCATGAAACTCTCAAATTTTATCATCTTATTATGAAAGTGATTAGTAATGAAGATGCTAAGATTAGCAAAGCAGTTATAACTATACCTATGCAATAAGTGAACGACAACATTCACAATTGCATGAAAGAAATCAAGCATATTAGATATGGGTGTGATTTATGTAGATGTTTTATACAGAGTGATACTCTTAAAACATTCGGAAAAACCATTTATCATTAGATGAACCATTCAGGTTTTGGAGTAATTTAAAAGTTCATGCAATAATTTTTATCACTCTGTTTTCTATTTAGTTGTGGTTTCGAATTAAATAATGAGTCCATTCGATTCTTGGAATATTCAAAATAGGGTATCAACACCATTCTTGGTAAGGAAACACCTATTAAGTGAACGTTGAATATTATAATCAAAAATTATCCTTAATCGAGGTCATTTAAACAATGGACGATTAATGACCAGTTGAGATTAGTGTGTAGTTTAATTTATAGCACTATTTCATTTGCTACAAGGACATGATTGTCATGAATAATTTGCACAGGTATTGGTTTAGAACCATACTGGATCGACCTATGAGAATACTTTAAGAGATTCAAAATCGTCATAAGTATAATTCTCATTATTGCTATCGGAACCTTTTTCCTTGACCATGAGTATTGTGAGCTTTCTTGTTTCAGTATTAGTCCTCTTTGATGATTGTCAAACGTATGCCGTAACAGAGGATTATAACGGCATCACTTAGGCAGCTAGGTCCTCTTAGTAAGAGAAGCTACATTACAAGACTGGAAATGTCCCCCTACTAATAATAGGGAACATGTCTTGTTGTTTACAAGGCCTCTCGAAGAGCGAGACTGTGAAAATGCATGGCCGTGCTCAGATGAATTTTAGAAATCATATGCTTATTGACAGTCAAACTCGGATTTTGAGAAACACTTCTGGACATAATAAGGATGACAAATAATCTTACCCTATAGTTCATGAAGAGACATAGGAAAGGGGCTATACACTGAAAGCTCACTTGTCCGAAAGGACAAGCGGGAGATTGAAAGGGAATGGTGTCCTTCGAACAAGTGCATTATTTTGATAGTGGGTTCAAAATTATTAGAAAGCTAATATATTCAGTACGGTCAAGTGATCGGAATGCCTAGGTGGAGGCCGCTTCCGATCGGTAATATTAATGTATAATTAATATTACAGCTTAATCTTGACTAAACCCTTCAGGTCACACCCAAGCAATTAACAAACCAACTCGACGAATTAATTCGAAAGAAATTAAAGAGACGCCTGAGTATTAAATATTTAGACGTCAAAAATTCAAGCTTGGAGCGTTGAAACCGAGCTTCGGAGAATCTCAAATGTCGAGCCAAAATTTAGGATTTGGCGAGACGGGAAAATGCTTCAAGTAACAAGCAAAATCCTAGCCATGCGAAAGGCTAGGAAAGCACGCCCAATAGGAGTGTGCCACGTAGCAGCACACATGGCAAAACGCCATGTGGCAGCATGCGTGGCAGCGCACGTGGCACCCACATTGGCAGCCGCAAAGTGGCAACCGCCGCGTCGGTAGCCACCTAGTGGCAGCCACCAAGTGAAAGCGTGCCACATTGGCAGCGCGCCATGGTGGCAGCACGTCACGTTGGCAGCGCGCCATGGTGGCAGCACGCCACGTGGCAGTGTGCCACGTTGGCAACGCGCCATGGTGGCAGCGTGCCACGGTGGCGGCACGTATGGCAAGGGGTCGTGGACCCGGGTGACAAGTCATGGACACAAGCCAAAAGAAAGTGGCCCAACCGAACCCAACTTGGGGCTCAAGGTTGGGTGACACATGGTTAGCTCACAATGCATGTGAGTTGCCTTGGGGACCAAGTGGGAAAGTGGTCCTCACCTAACCATGTGACACTTGTTACTTGTTCCTTGGTTTATTTAACTAAGGGATGAATTCATCAATCTTTCCATGTGGGATCTTTTTAGTGAAAAAAGTCCCACATTGAAAGATGAGTGGAATTCACAAGCTATCCTTCCTTATAAATAGCCAAAGCATGGCTTGAGAATTATTTGCTTGAGTAGGAGTTCAATAGAGCATTGCATTAGCAAAAACTCTTAAACTCACATAATACTCGGGTTTTGGTCGGACCTCGCTAACCTCGAGGTAACGCACCTAAAAGTTGGTAGTTGTTTTTGCAGGTGGATCTCCGTCAGAGGCTGTCGTACTTTTAGGTCCGTTACCTCGAGGTTAGCGAGGTCCAACTTACCGCAAAAACGGCCCCGACCCTAAGAACTACTCACAATTAATAAAACCATAAAGCATAACAAATAAATATAAAAGGATAAAATCGGAATTTACCTTTAACGCGTGCTTTGCCCAACCTAATGGGCTCTTACTTGAAAGCTTTAGCTCCGAAAATACCGAGCCTACAACGGTATCCACCCACAAAGGACGAATACCGACTTTTTAGGTCCGTTACCTTGCAGTTAGCAAGGTCCGACCAAAACCCGAGTGATTAAATGAGTTCAACGGTTTTCACAATGGTGATGCCTTTTTCAACTCTCACTCAAGTGATTTTCCCAATACCCCAACTTGGGTATTTATAGGGAAAACAAGAGAGTGAAAAAGCTCTCCTATCAATGTGGGAGAATTTGATTTTTCCATTTTACTTTAAAGCTAAAATAAAATAAATAATCAAACTAGTAATAAATCAACAAGTGGCAAGCTCATGAGAGAGGTTAGGTGAGGACCATTTGGAGGAGGGGGGACCAAACTTGCTCCTCACTCCCTCTCCAATAACCAGCCAACTCATCCCTCAAGCCTCCTCTTACAATGCGCCACATGGCACCACACTTGGGCGCCAAGGCACCCAAGGTGGGCTGCCATGTGCGACTGCCAGTAGGCCCAGCACAAACGTGCGGGCTCCTAGGCGTTGCTGGTCAGCAAGCCCAGCACGGCTTGTGCGGGCTGCTCGTTCACTCGGCCAGCAAGCCGCGCATCAAGGATGCGAGCTGCTGCTGAGTGCTGATGCTCCTTGCGCGCGTTGGCCAGCGCTGCTAGCATGCGATGCTAGCATTGGTGCGCATGCTAGCCACCATGTTATACCAAATGCCCCTAGCACTCGGTTTGCTCGGGACATTCCGATGCTAGGGGTATTTTGGTCTTGTTGGTTCTTTAATTTCATGTCTCGTCTTTTATTATTTTGACTCGACTTCCGACGCTCGGTTTTGATGCTCTAAGCTCGAATTTCCGACGTCTAAATATTTAATACTCGGGCGACGAATTAATTTCTTCCGAATTAATTTGTCGAGTCGGTTCGTATATTTTCTAGGGTTTGACCTGAAGGGTTCAGTCAAGATTAAGATGTAATATTAATTATACATTAATATTACTGATCGAAAGCGGCCTCGCTCCACCTAGGCATTCCGATCACTTGACCTTACTAATATATTAGCTTTCTAATAATTCTGAACCCGCTATTAGAATAATACAATTGTTCGAAGGACACCATTCCTTTCAGTAAGAGCCCAATTTGTGGGGCGAAGCACGCGACAAAGGTAAATTTCCTATTTTGCCCTTTTGTGTTTATTTATGCATTTGTGATATTATTTATTGCGGGCGTGATCCTTGGCTAAAGTTTTTTCCACGGTGAGTGGGACTCACGAAACCCCAACAATATAAGTGTCTGGTCCACAGTTAGTGAGACCGTGAAGTCCACTCTCAAAAAACCCGGCCTTCTTAACTGATATCCTGGTGATGAGGCCTCCTAGACGAATCGGGGTGCTAACATGGTCACTAGCCGAGGCATGTCTACTGAGATGAAAGATGATATATCTAACAATGTTTAGTTTACCGTACCCAAACACATAGTGTCCAATTACAGCTAATTCATTGGTTTGGGCATTGTGCGGCTCATTCCTACCAAAAAAAAACACTTGCAAATCTTTGCCAGATTTTAGGTACAAGGTGATGGATGGGCCTGGAGCTAGCATGTTGGGCGTTAGGTGCTAGTAAACCAGTCAAAAATGATAAATATCTTCCATTATACAATTCTCTTGCCATTGGTTGGGTAATTTAGAATTTAAATAAAAAATCTTACAAAAAATCAACAAAGGTTAAAACAATATCTCTATTATGTAACCTAAACATCAATTTCGGACCATTTTTTTTCTATTTACAACTGACAAAGAAGACAGGAATTCACACGTTAATTCACGATAAGTAGGGTAGTGCATATCTAAAAAATTTCTCATTCCTATATCGTTCAAAAAAACGTTTCACATAATCATATAAACCATAGGATTTAAGAGTAGGGCGGTGTAACCACCGTGAAGGGATTACCTCACGCCCGTAGAGTTGATCAAGCCGTTCTCTTTGCTCTGGGGTAGCAATTCTGATGGTTGGCCATTGTGGAAGTTGCAATTCCGGATCGTATTGTTGACTTGAGCTAAAACTCCTCCCTAGAATTGTCCTCGAGCTCTTTGATACCATATTTCGAAAATGGGTAAGATTTTTCTGATTGGAATTTGGGGATTTTGGTATGGGAATGTAGAGGATGAAAAGAAGGTTAAAAATATGTAAAAATTATTGAATTTGGATGAGAAATGGAGAAGAGATCTTAGAGAGAAGTTAGAGAGTTTAAGGTTTTAGAGATAGAAAGAATGCAGGAAAGAAGAGGAAATGAGAAAAGAAAGAAGGAAGACGGAGAAGAACACGAGTGGATATTTTCGGGCCCGGTCGGGCGATCTAAGTTTCAAAATTGTAGTCCTCTCGCACCCGGTCGAGCGCTGTTTGCCCGGTCAGGCGAAAAATACGCTCGATTTTCTACGGCTCTCGCGCCCGGTCGGGCGCCCTTCGCCCGGGGCGCCCGACCGGGCGATAAAATGCTCCGTATTTCGTCAATTCTCGCGCCCGGTCGGGCAAAAATTATTGAATTTTTACCCTTAGTCTTACGCCCGGTCCGGCCCGAGACAACATTAGTACGAAAAATTCTTTTATCTTTTCTTCAAATTTTGACCAACTCTTTTCCTTAAAACCTGTACAAAAATTCAATAAACACATTAAACACATTCCTTTTCCTCGATGTGAGATTCTCTCGCGCCCGTCCGGGCGCGATCTCGGGCACGAACTACTCTTTCCCACCCAGCCGGGCGCCTTCGGGCTATAGCTTTCTTGCCCGGGCCGGGGCACTTGGGCTAGCTTGGACTTATTGATTAGGCTCCGATTCTTCGGCCCAATCCGGATTTCCTCTTTAAGTCTTGAATACTCGGTCCAAATGCCTCGGAATCTTAAATGCTAAGCCCTTAATCACCGATTCGATGACTCTAACCGGCCCTGGGCTATAAAAACTGGCCGTGCTCCTCCAATGCTTGTAGTCACTCCATAATATCTCGGGAAAATGCTCCAAAAGTGCAAATCCCTACAAAAGTCAACCAAATCTACAAAAACGCTAGAAAACACCAATTTGTAATAAAAATGGCTCTAAAGAGCCAAAAACACTATTATTATGACCAAGGGACGGGGGTAAAATACTATCTAAAACAGACATGTCACGGTCGCAATGCTTAAATCCGTTCGGATCCTCCTAGCGATTGCTGCATATTACAACTACGAGATATGGCAGATGGATGTCAAAATCGCCTTCCACAATGGAATTTTGGAAGAAATTATGTACATGACACAGCCTGAAGGCTTTGTCGACCAAAACAATGCCGGGAAAGTGTGTAAGCTTAAAAACTCCTTCTACGGGCTAAAGTAAGCTAGCAGAAGTTGGAATCTTCGATTCGATGAAGCCATCAGCAAGTTTGGTTTTATCAAGAACTCAGATGAATCTTGTGTTTACAAGAAGGTCAGTGGGAGTGACATCGCCTTCCTATTCTTATATGTCGATGATATATTGCTCATTAGGAATAGCATTTCGATGTTAGAGTCTGTAAAGGCCTGGCTTGGAAAATGTTTTTCAACTAAAGACTTAGGAGAGGCTTGGTAATATTGGGCATCAAGATCTATAAGGATAGATTGAAAAGGATGATTGAATTGAGCCATAGTACTTATATTGGATGATTGGATATCTCAAACATGCCTCATACACAATATACAGAAACCACAATGTATAACCAAACAATTTAGCCCAGTCTTCTCTATACATGATACTAGGTTCTCAATACATCCCTAAACATGCATCTAAAGGCAAGGTTTCGTAACTCGTACGTACCTGAATAAACAAATTGGTAAACCGCCTTTCTAACTAAAAACACCTTCTATGAGGTCCTCTCCTAAACCAAACAACAAAATCCCAATCAATACCCAAACAACCAAATTTACAGCAATATAACTTGATTTAAAACTCCCTAAAACTTCCTTAAAAACATGTTTTTATGCTTAAAAAAACATGTTTTTATGCTTAATTAATCAATAGAAATCCAATAGGAACAAAAACCCCAATTTAATTACTCATTAGAACCTTAAAATCCCAAATTAAATAAATTAAAACCCTAGGTTTTATAATTACAAAATCTGAAAAATAAAACATGTATATAATCTGAAATTATAACTTTAAATCACCAAAATATAGTTTTTTATACTAATTCAATTAATTTCAAACAATATAATCAAACCTAAAACAATTTAACAATTTTAAGCAAAAAAAAAAAAACACAAAGGAGGAGTAATGGGGGCAGCCATGTCTAAGACATTTGGTAGGTCGCCGGCAGTCCGGGCGGTGACCGACAGTAGTGGGCAGCAGGCGGCAGTTTGGGTGGGAAGCAGTGAGCTATGCTCACGTGAAGAGGAAAAAAGAAAGAAAAAGGAAAAAGAAAAGAAAAATAAAGGAAAAAGAAAAATAAATGAAATGATAAGAAATAAATTAAATAGAAGAGAATTTACTAACCTTTTTGTGTGGTGAAAATTTTGGGGATGTATAGAGTATTTATAGGAGAGAGAGTTGTAGGGTAAGTAGGAATATTGGGCCTCATAAAAATAATGGGCCAATTAAGGAATAAAAATGGACTAAGCTTTGTTTATATGGGTATAAATTATAGAATGAAGGCTCATAAAATAATTTGTACTCAAATAATATTTTACCCAAATTAATAATTTGAAACGTTTGAAATTAAATTCCGGAAAAATATAAATAAATATTATAAATAAAATAAAATAAGATTTATAAATTATTTAAAAATACTGGGGATTGCACAAGGTGGAGGCTGATTCCGATCAGTAATATAATGCATAGTTAATGTTACAGCTTAATCTTGACTGGACCTTTCGGGTCACACCTAAGCAACTAACCATCCGACACGAAGAATTAATTTGAAAGGAATTAATGAGTCGCTCGATTAATAAATATTTAGACGTCGAAAATCGAGCTAGGAGCGTTGAAACTGGGCGTCGCAAGTCGAGTTGAATTAATTAAAGACTAGATGGTAAAATCACTAATTAATTAACTATTTACCGAACCCCTAGCATCGAAATACCTCGAGCAAACCGAGTGCTAGGGGAATTTGGTATAGCCAAGGTGGCTAGCATGCGCACCAAGCCGAGGCAAGGCTGGCTGGTGCGTGCTAGTGCACCATGGCTAGCAAGCCATGCTAGCATATGTGTGGCAGTCACAGCAAGCTAGCAGCGATGCGTGCATGGTGCGCCAGACAGAAGCACATGCCACAACATGCTAGCAGCAGGCCAGCACGCATGGCGCCACGGCCAACTGCACATAGCAGCAGCGTAGCGCGCATGGTGTTGCACCTAAGACATGCATAGCAGCAAGCTAGCTGCACACCAAGCGCCAGCTAGGCTGCTTGGGTGCATTCGCTTGGCCTGCCACGTGGTAGCAGCCTATGAAGGCAAGTGGAGTGTATGGTTGGTTTATGGGGAAGCCTTGGGGATCAAGTTTTGGTCCCCTCTTCCCTTGTTGTCCTTACCTAACCCCTCCTCTTGTATATTATGTCACTTGTTAATTAATTAGTTGTTGATTATTTTCTTTTGTTTTTCATTTAAAAATAAAAGGAGAATATTGATTTTACCAATTCTCCCACATTCATGGGAGAGTGGATTTCTCACTTGAGTTTCCCTATAAATATCCCACTTGGGAAATAGGAAAACTATCTTGAGTAAAAGCTCAATTAGGCATCTCCACTTGAGAGAAAACCTATAAGCTCATTAATTACTCGGGTAGTCTTGTTGGTCGAACTTGGCTAACCTCCAAGCAGTAGACCGGTCGGGTCGCGTTGTGGGTGGAATTCATTTGAGGTCCTTGCCATTTGTGAGGCTCGACTTTTCTCAAGTAAGAGCTTCATTCGGTTGAGCGAAGCACGCTTCAAAGGTAATTTAGTCTTTTCTCTATTCTTATTATTTATGCATTTTGTTATATTAATTGTGAGTTTGTTCTTGGGCTCAGGTTTTGTTTCTGCGGTAAGTCGGACTCATTGAAACTCAACAACCATTTCCCATGCGTGTGGCACATTACTCTACAAATGCATGCAGATTGCAAAAATTAAACGGCCCTATTGGCCAACTCATAGCCGTCTGGCCCAAGTAATCTAAAATGAACAACCAAGTCTACGAGAACCGGATGTTTAAAGACATCATCCGGTGACCGAGCGCAGTTCTAACCTCTAGCCCGATCGGGCGCGGCAAGATTAGTAAGCTGAGAGTGCTGAGGCGCGCCCGATCGTGCGAGCATCTAGCACGATTGGGCGATGCTGCTGGGTAGGAACGCGAAGAAAAAGGCGCGCCCGATCGGGCGGCCCTTAGCCCGATCGGGCGCGTGTTTATGGAAGGCCTGATTAAGTTTAGTTTTAATTCTTGTTTTAGGAAACGTTTGAATACGATTTTGTACGGAATTATTAGATTACCTTCTTTCTTAGATTTTCTCTTTCTACTTAGTATTTTTCTCTCTCTTAAATTCTCTCTAAAATTTTGTTCTTAATTCTTCCTTTAATTCCAGATTTATTTTTGGTAACAATTTCTTCCCTCTTAATTTCAGTTAGTTTATTTGTTTTCTTGATTATGTTTTTATTTATTTACTTGATTAGTTTAGTCATGATGATTTGTGAGTAGTTTAATTTCTAGGGTTTATGGGGATCTAATAAATGATATGAAGGGGTAATTTTGTGTTTGTTAATTATCATTGCTTTGTTGATTTCCTATTGATTGATTAAATGCTATGCAATTATGTTTGGCCAGATTTAATTGTATGAGTTTAGCAATATTAATTCGAGATTCGACAGATGAGAATTGATGTTTAGGCTTAGTTTCAATAGGCGGATTAATTTATAAATGGTTAAGACGAGATTCGACAGATGAGATTTAATACCGGTAAACTAACTCTGTGATTATAATACGTAGAGAAAGCCCTTTATAATCTGATTAACCAATTCTTGATGATTTCTTATTATGATTTGCCCTGGAATATTGTTTATTAGTGAACCTATGCCCTAGGCCTTTTAATATTTGATTTTCTCCCTACTTTATTTCTTTCGACCTTATTCTCCGTAGTTTAGATTTTATTTATAAAAATATTGGTTACTTAGATAATTTAGACTATAATAATTAATTAGAATTAAAAAGACCTGTTTCCCTGTGGAGTTCGACCCTACTTCCCTATCTACTTTAGTTAGAGATTTAGGTAATTATTTTTTATTAGGGGATACGACTTTACCCTGTCAAAATTTGGCGCCGTTGCCGGGGACACGGTTTTATTTTTGTTTTCTGATTATATTTTTGTAGTCTAGATTATCCCCCTTTTTGCCTCAGAGAACATTAGTTCTTTGAGGCAATTCTCATTTTTGTCTTTAGTTCTTTGTTTATGCCCAGGTGTTCCAGATCAGGTTACATCCCTTTTGACCCTGAGATCGAGCGCTCTTTTCAAAGGCAAAGGAGACTTTATAGACAAATTATGGCGGGTTCTGAGGAGGACAACGATCGAAGAGATCCTCCCCCTGATTTTAGTGACACAGATATTCCTTCAGATTCAGAATCAGAGATGACGGCCCAGAAGAAACTCAGTGACTATTCGCAACCGAAGCTCACAGATTTCCCGCACCTTACTCCCACTCCGACTCTAGATGGAGTTCAATTTGAAATCAAGCCCCAATTTATCACTATGATAGAGAGGAAGCAGTTCAGCGGAGCTAAGGGTGAAGATCCCAATCTTCACATCGCAGATTTCTGCCAATATTGTAACACCATTAGACAAGCCGGGGTCACGCAAGACCAAATCAGGGAGATTCTTTTTCCCTTTTCATTATGTGGCAAAGCAAAATTATGGTTTAATGGTTTGAATAGAACTGCACTTGGTATTACTGACTGGGAAACTCTTGCTTTGAATTTCTATAATAAATATTATCCTGCAGAGAGAACAGCGGTGCTAAGGAGTGTTATTCAGAACTTCGCTCAAGAGGCCGACAAAACATTATATGAGGCTTGGGAGAGGTTCAAGGATCTACAGAGAGAGTGCCCCCACCACAATCTAGCACAATGGCAATTGATCCAAGCATTTTATAATGGACTTGGAAATTCTTCTAGATCAGTGCTAGATTCGGCAGCTAGTTGGAGGTTTATGAATTTAAATGTGGATGACGCAGGACAGGTTATCGAAGACATGGCAATACACAATTCTCAATATGGGAATCCGAGAGGGTTTGCAAATAAAAGAAAACATAGTGTCGATTCCGTATCCTTTTTGCAAGCTCAATTAACATCTATTTGTCAAAAATTAGATAATCTTACTGCTGCTCCTAACTCTGTAGCCAATGTTTCTGCTGTTGCTAACCATGAAGCTTTTTGTGAAAATTGTGAATTGTAGGTCATTAGGAGCAAGATTGTAGGAGCTCTATGGAACAAGTTAATGCCTTTCAAACCTATAGGCAAAATAACCCCTATTCTAATTCCTACAATGTCGGTTATAAAAATCATCCTTATCTTTCATACCGGAGCACCAATGTACAAAATCCTCCACCTCCACAACAACCACAACAACAAACCCCACCACAGCAAAAATATTATCATCCTAATTCCGGGCAGAAAATCCAAGCATCACCCTCATTATCTTCCGACCCTGCCTTAACAGAAATTAGAGCAATGCTTGCCAACATGCAAAAGCATATGGAGAGTAGGGATGCGCAAATTGTTTCTATCCTAGCTCGTAATAAAATCATGGACAATCAAATTGCACAACTGTCATCTACCCTACAATCCCGTCAACAGGGAGCTCTACCATCACAACCTATCCATCCTACAGATCATGCTAATGCAATCACTCTAAGGAGTGGTTCACATTATGATGGAGCTCCTATGCCAAAGGAAGATAGACCAGTTCCTGATCTAGATTCCTCTATACCAAATGTTAATCCTGCTAGCCCTGCAGGGCTACATATAGATACTAACCCCACTAATGTTTCTATGCAGGGTAAATCGCAGGATAAGGGAGGAGATGTGCAGAGCCCGGTTATCAAACTTCCATTCCCTAATAGACAACTGAAGAGTAAGTTTGATAAATAATTCGGTAAGTTTTTAGAGGTTGTGAAAAACCTGCAGGTAACAGTTCCTTTCACTGATTTAATCACTCAAGTTCCTGCTTATGCTAAATTTATGAAAGACATTCTGACTAGGAAAAGGGCCTTTGATGAAGTAGAAACTGTAGCTTTCACGGAGGAATGTATCGCTTTATTGCAAAACAAATCCCCCCCTAAATTAAAGGATCCCGGTAGTTTTTCTATCCCTTGTCACATTGGGAATGTTTTTATTGATAAAGCTTTGTGTGATTTGGGTGCTAGTGTCAGTGTCATACCATCGTCTGTCTGCGCTAAATTAAATATGGGAGAATTAAATATTACTAATATAACTTTGCAAATGGCAGATCGTTCGGTAAAATACCCCTTAGGTATTTTAGAGGACGTCCCTTTCAGAGTTGGTAAATTTTTCATTCCTGTTAATTTTGCTGTTTTAGACATGGCAGAGGACACACAAATACCCATTATATTAGGTAGGCCTTTCCTCCATACTGCAGGAGCGATTATTGATGTTAAAAATGGTAAACTAACCCTTTCTGTAGGTGACGATAATGTTACTTTCAATTTAGGGAAGGTTTTGAAAGGGCCTATGTTAGAGGAAAATTGTTGCTACATTGATATAATTGATATAATGGATGATATTTGTGATGATAGCTTGCCACAGGTTCTTGCGAAGGATCCCTTAAAGGAAGTTCTCTGCGGGAATTTATCTAGCGACAATGCAAGCGTTTGGGGTAATGAGGTACAGGATACTGAAAAGGCTCTTTCCTTAAAAGAGTTAAGCCCCAAGGAAACTGTTGACTTGAACGAATAATACAAGAGGGGGGGTGAATTGTATTGTGGGGAAACTAGGGTAATTTTTGCGGAATTTGTAAAGAAACTAAGCGAAAACTTAAAGTGCACAAAGAGATTTTACGTGGAAAATTTCTTGGCCCTAATCAAGAAGAAAAACCACGACCACAAGGGATTTTAAAACTCAACTCTTAATTATAATAGGGCAAACAACCTATTACAATCTAAGACTCTAACTCAAGTTCCTCGACAAACTTGAGTTCCCCTTCAACCGATCCCTCAATCAGTTGAACGCTCAAAACTCTCTCTATCTCCTTGCTTCACTCAAAGCAATAAACACTCTAAAGTTCACTCAAACTCTTACCCCAAATTACAACTCAATGAATTTAACTCTAATATAAATCACAAGGACACTTTTAGACTCAAGTGGAATAAGTAAGAATAAATATGCTAGAATGCTCAAGTGTATTTTTGCAAACTGAGGAAAGCGTTATTTATAGAGTTAGAAATGCATCCACTAAACAGTTAGTTAGTTCCACTAACTCCACGTTCCTCAACTTGAGGAGCACGTAGAAGTGAAATACTTGTGCTGCAAGTGAAAGCAACTAACCCACAATTTTTTCAAACTCCAAAACTGCTTCCTTAATTTTCTCAACCAATTTGACTGATTAAAACCCACGTTAAAATATTTTCCAAAAAAAATCTTTTTCTCAAAAATAAAAACCAAATCAGTTAAAAGATATTTTAGAAAGATATTTAATATTTTCCAAAAGATAATTATTTAAGTAAATAATATATAATAGAAATATAGGAAAATATAATTAATTAAAATAAGATAAATATTCCACTTGACTCCTACTAATGTCAATATAATTTATACGTATAAGAAGCTAAAAAGATAACCTATTAAATTTTAAACTCCTTGCTTTCTCTGAGGATTCTTCGACTCAAAAGATTCCACACTTTAGTTCCCTCGGGGAACTAATGTCTTGCTTTCTTGATTTTATCTTCTCACTTAGTCTTTAGTCTTCTTTGTCTTCCAGTATGCTCGTTCCTCCTCAGGTACATCATCACATACTTCAGTTTCCTCCTCGAAACCTAAGACTTACAATACTTAAAGATACTTGTTAAAATGTGTAAGTTTGCTTGAGTCATCATCAAAACACATAAGGGTCAACAGAAACGATGAAGGTAGTAAATTTAGTTCAGGAATCAAAACCTGCAGAGGTCAAGAAACCTGAGCTAAAACCTCTCCCTTCTCATTTAAAATATGTTTTTATGGATGAACAGGAACTACACCCCGTGATCATCAGTACTGCACTCACTGACCTACAATCTTCCCAACTTCTAGGGGTTCTCAAAACCCATAAGAAGGCTATAGGGTACAGTATTGATGATCTCAAGGGTATTAGCCCTGACTTTTGTATGCACATGATACGTCTAGAGGAAAATTACAAGCCCTGCATTCAACCCCAACGAATATTAAATCCCAACATGCAGGAACTAGTCAAGAAGGAGGTGATGAAATTACTTGATGCATGTATTATCTATCCTATTTCTAACTCCAAGTGGGTAAGTCCTGTGCAGGTAATGCCAAAGAATGGTGGGATGACTTTGATAACAAACGAAAAAAATGAATTAATTCCCACTAGAACTGTAACAGGGTGGCGCATGTGCATAGACTATCGTAGATTAAATATCGCCACTAAAAAGGATCACTTCCCCCTTCCCTTTATAGATCAAATGCTTAAGAGGTTAGCCAATCACAAATTCTTTTGCTATTTGGATGGGTATTCGGGATTTTTCCAAATTCCGATTCACCCTGAAGATCAGGAAAAGACTACCTTTACATGCCCTTATGGCACTTTTGCGTATCGTAGAATGCCCTTTGGTTTATGTAATGCACCCGCTACCTTTCAACGTTGCATGATGAGCATTTTTTTTGATTTCATAGAGTCTATTATGGAGGTCTTTATGGATGATTTTAGGTATATGGTTCTTCATTTGATTCATGTTTAATTAATCTCGCTAAAATTTTGAAAAGATGTGAAGAGTGCAACTTGGTCCTTAATTGGGAAAAATGTCACTTTATGGTGACAGAGGGAGTAGTCCTAGGTCACATTGTATCTGATAAGGGCATACAAGTAGACAAGGATAAAATATCAGTGATTGAGCAATTACCTCCCCCAGTTAATGTTAAGGGAGTTAGAAGTTTCTTGGTTCATGCGGGGTTTTATCGCCGCTTTATCAAAGATTTTTCTAAAATCGCTAAACCACTGACACGGCTTTTGCTCAAGGATGCCCCATTTATTTTTACTGACGAGTGTCTTGAGGCTTTTAAAAGGATTAAGCAGGCTTTGATATCGGCACCCATCATATGTGCTCCCGATTGGAACCTTCCTTTCGAGATCATGTGTGATGCAAGTGATTTTGCACTAGGAGTCGTGCTCGGACAGAGGAAGGACAAGGTTTTGCATGCTATTTATTATGCTAGCAAAACCTTGGACGAAACCCAAGTTAACTATGCCACTACGGAAAAAGAGTTTCTTGCTGTCATTTATGCTTTAGAAATTAGATCATATCTAGTTGGTTCTAAAGTTATTATTTTTACTGATCATGCAGATTTGAAATACTTGATAGCTAAGGCGGAATCAAAGCCAAGGCTACTCCGGTGGGTTCTCTTGCTCCAAGATTTCAACATCGAAATAAAAAGATAAAAAGGGAGCAGAGAACGTAGTGGAAGACCACTTGTCACGTATCAGGTATGATGAGGGTAAGGATTCTCTACCTATAGACGATTCTTTCCCTGATGACAATCTATATGCAGTTGTAGAGCAACACCCATGGTATGCAGACTTCGCCAATTATTTAGTGGGTGGTACTCTACCTCTTGACTTGTCATACCAACAAAAAAAGAAATTCCTTTTTGATGTTAAACATTATTTTTGGGATGATCCTTTTTTGTTTCGTGAGTGTGCAGATGGCTTATTTCGCAGTTGTGTTCCCGAATGGGAAGTCCACGGTGTGCTTACTAGTTGCTACACCTCACCATATGGAGGACATCATGGAACCACTAAAACGGTGGCCAAGATTAATGAGTCAGGATTTTATTGGCCTACAATGTTTAAAGATGCTAACATGTTTGTGAAGGCTTGTGACTCTTGCCAGAGGACTGGCAACATCTCACGGAGGCATGAGATGCCCCAAACTAGAATTCTAGAAGTTGATATTTTTGACGTTTGGGGTGTCGATTACATGGGACCGTTCCCTTCTTCAAAAGGGAACCGTTATATTCTTGTCGCCGTAGATTATGTATCCAAGTGGGTTGAAGCCATCGCCACTCCTACCAATGACGCCAAAGTCGTCCACAAACTTTTTAAGAAGACAATCTTTCCAAGATTCGGTGTACCTAGAGCTATAATAAGTGACGGAGGATCTCACTTTCATGAACGGAAGTTGGACACCCTCCTCAAAAAGTATGGTGTCTACCATAGGACAGGTTTAGCCTACCACCCCCAAACTAATGGCCAAGTCGAGGTTTCTAACCGCGAGATCAAGGCCATTCTAGAGAAGGTGGTGTCAAAATCAAGGAAAGATTGGAATATAAGGCATATTGGGCTATTAAGGAGCTCAATCTAGATGCCAAACTAGCGGGGGAAAAGAGGTTACTTCAACTTAATCAACTCGATGAGTTTAGGTTGACGGCCTATGATAGTGCTCGAGTCTACAAAGAGAAGACGAAGAAGTGGCACGACAAGATGATCCTTCCGAGAGAATTCAAAGAGGTTGATAAAGTGTTACTATTCAACTCACGACTTAAACTTTTCCCTGGAAAGTTAAGGTCAAGGTGGTCGGGTCCTTTTATCGTAAAAAGGGCCAACAAATTCGGTTCTGTAGAAGTTTTCGACGAACATGGTAACGAGTTCAAGGTTAATGGCCAAAGACTCAAGCAATATCATGAGGGGGCTACAATCAGTGCGGTTGATATACTTCACCTAAGTAGTTCCGATTCACTCTGAGTTTCACTGTGGTAAGAGGGTCGTGCGGGACTTAGATAAACCAGCGCTTTGCGGGAGGCAACCCATATTTCTTGCTTTCTAGACTAGTTTTATTTTATTATATTTTTACTTTTACTTTAGAGAGGCGAGGAGAGTGAAATTTTACCGTTTATAAGTGTTTTTGTACAGGTATAGTTTTAAGAGGTCAAAAGAGTTAGAAGAATTTGAAGACGAAGAAAAGCAAAGGAAACGACTGGACACGGGCCCGATCGGGTGAAGCTCGCCCGATCGGGCGCGCAAGGGAGGTTAAAATTTATGCCTTCTCTTGCCCGATCGGGCGTGGCTGCCCGATCGGGCGTGCAAGGGAGGTTAGAATTCATGCCTTCTCTTGCCCGATCGGGCGTGGCTGCCCGTTTGGGGGCGAGAAGATAGCTGGAATCGAGCCTTTTCTTTGCCCAATCGGGCGGAGCTGCCCGATCAAGCGCGCAAGTTCAGTCATAAACTCGAGCGAATTTCGCCCGATCGAGCGAGGTTGCCCGATCGGGCGCAAATCGAGTGAAGGAAAAGATATGTTGAGCGAAGCTCGCCCGATCGGGCGAACCATAGGGCAAATTTTTTGTTCGTGTTCGCGCTCGATCGGGCGGAGCTCGCCCGATCGGGCGGAGCTCGCCCGATCGGGCGTGCAACTCCGATTCTGGAATTCAAATTATCCGCCCGATCGGGCGCGTCTATTTTTTTGGTCGTCCCTTATATTTTTCTTCTTCTTTCTTTCCTCATTTCCTTCTTACTTCATCTTCTTCTCCTTTACTTTCTCTCTCTAAAACCTCCATTCTTACACTTTCAAACTCACTTACTCTTCAAGATCCTCTCCATTCCTTCTATCAAAACTCAAAATTTTTTACATATTTCGAATCCTTTCACCTTTCTCTACAATCTAAACCCAATTTCTACCATTTTCTCTCAACTTTTTCTAAACCCTAAGAGAGAGAAACCACTCAATCCCTATTTTTTCCACCATCAATGGCTTTCAAGAGGTCAAGAACGGTGAGGGGAGAAGGCTCAAGGAACCAAAAGGTGAGAATTGACCCGGACTTGCAAATTCCGGGATGGGAGAGGGTGGTCATCACCACCCAAGAGAAAAAACAGAGGATGCTTAACCTCATTACGAGGCAGGTAATTCCCACTCGTTTCATTCATCACCCTACCCTTATTAGACTAGGTATTGATAAGCATGTAGAAAAATTATTCAAAGGAGTTGGCATGAGCGGTTTCTTTAACATGCATTACGATACTTATGATTATTTAACTTTAGAATTCGTTTCTAGTTTTAATGTCATAAAATCAAATGCCTTAATTTCTCATGTTCAATTTCGGTTATTCAATAATGATATTAGATTGACTTTGAAAGAGTTTGGTAAAATTTTTGAGTTGAAATTGGATAGGCCTCTTGAACCACCCCAAGACAACATTGTCGTTGTCTATCAATCCCTTACAGGGGATCCTAACTTGAACCTCCAACATGCTAAAGGTACTTGGATACAACATCCCGTGCCAAAGATTTGGCAACGGTTTGTTGGCCTTACCATTTTTAGAAGGCATGAACCCGCCAATGTTAGGCGGGATGAGCTTGAATTACTAAGGTCATACATGATCCCTAGGAGTGAAAAGCTCAATATAGTCCATAAATGGCCAACCACTTCCAACGGGTGGCCAATGCGGCCGAGGCGGTTAGGTCTAGGGTACCCATTTACTTTGGTGGCCTAGTTACACATATAGCGGTCAAACACCTTATCTTTGTCCCTAACGATGACGGTAAGGTAGCCGGCCCAACTATTATGGACCTACCCTATCTAGGTGGCCTTAATTGGGTTAATGTCATGGGAGGGGAGACTTGGTGGGTGATTCAACGGGAATCGGGTAGGAGGGATAATGCTTTCACTTTACCCCACCCCACCTTGACCAAATTTGAGAACGGGAAGCCTTCTTACACTTTTGAGCTTAACGTTCAAGGTGAGGTGCAACCACCTCACCCTTCACCTCAACCCCATCACTCTCCCATTGACCACTCACCTCCTCACCATTCACCACATTATCCTCCACCTCAACCCTTTACATACGATATCCCCACTTCCTCTACCAACTACAACATAGACCCTAACGCCCCTTATGACTTCTCGGCTTTTAGGAGCCAACTAGATAAGATTGAGATGGGGCAAGGGAGAGTTGAGGGTTTGGTTTAGGATTTGGATGCTAGAGTAGGGTCTCTAGATAGAAGGGTAGGTCATGTGGAGAGGAACCTAGGGAGGGGTTTATACCCCATGTATGATGACTACGCCCGTCGGGGGGCTATTCCCCCCGATTCACTTGTCCCTGATTGGTTCCAATATCCGCAGGGTGGATATACGAACCCAAGTGCCTTTGGTACCTACGTCGACTACTCATCGGTCCATGGCTATGGGACCGATGTACCTTTTGGCGGGCTTGGGGGGAATGTGGACCCTAACTACTTTGCAGGTGGTTCAGGGTATGGAGGTGGTGGCTCTAGCCATGGAGGAGCCGGTTCTAGCCACAGAGGGGGCTATTCGAGGATGGATGAGGATGAGGAGTAGGTTACTCTCCCAAGTCAATGAGGGCATTGCTTGATTTGGCTTGGGGGGTGTTCTTTCACTTGGTAATTCTCTTCCTTTTCTCTTTTTATTTGCTTTCTAGTATAGTTTTTATTTATTTCTTAGTGTAGTTTTTATTGCTTTCTTATATATATGAAAAATACAAAAAAATTGAAAAATAAAAAAAATTCAAAAATATGTTCCAATGAATTATGAATCATACTTCTCTGTGCCCCGTACTTGAGAAAAATTTATTTTGATTCTTGGTTATTGATAATGAGCATTGTGGATTTGTTGGTCATGATTTGAAGTTTAATTGCCTGGATTCCTAAACATGAGTCAATTTTGCCCAACTACTTGTGAATATAGTGCTTGACTAGTTGATTTAGTTAGGAAATGTGTGATAGTTCCATAATTCATGGTATGTCAATGAATTTGAGTATTGATTTGCAACTATGAGTAGTGTTTCATGACTTATTATTATGCACATGAGGAGGACGAAGGCGTTCATTCTTTTAGGTAGCCTTCAAAGTATTTAGATACATTTGTTTCCTTCTTGTTACCCATGTTGTTGCTTGTGCCCTTTTATTGTTTATATTAGCCACATTACAAGCATATTTGAGCCCCATTGGTTACTAGTCCCAAGCTTGGCTTGGGGGACCTATTAGTTGGTGAGGTGAGGGAGTTGTGGTATGCACATTATTTGCACAATGTGGGAATAAAAGAAGAGTGTTTGTTCTTTGGTTTTTGATTGGAAAATATTGATATATTGTGTTTCAAAGTTGAAATTTCCAATATAAGTTAAAAATAAAAAAAATTAATGCTCAAATGCTCTATTTGAAGGTTGTTCTAAAGAAAAAAAAAGAAAAAAACCTCAAGTTAAAAAAAAAAGAAAAAACGAATGAGTTCAAAGTTTGTTTTTCACTCAAAGTTCTACATTATCATATTTTTATGAGTGATTGTTGTGAGTGTTGGGATTGTTTATGATAATTAGAGTTTTATTTGGTGGTTTTTGTTGGAGTTGGCTATGTTTATGGAGATGTATGATCATCATTATTTTGATCATGGGTTTATTAGGTTTTGGCTCCCTTAATGCATAGCTTTTCTCTCACATGATACCAAATATATCCTACCTTTACCCTAGCCTTACATTACAAGCTTAAAAGACCTTCCGACCTTGTGCATAGAAGTTATGTAAATGTGAAAGTGTTGTTTATCAATGCAAGTTATGACTTGGCATATTTCGAGTTGACATGTAGGATGAGCGTTCATTGTTCTTTTATACACACGAGAGTGTGAGTTGGGAGGGCATTGTTCACATTAAAGGGGTTGGTTGGAGAGCGATCGGGTACATCCTTTACTCGCCACATAAATAAGAGTTGAGTGTGTGAGCACTAGTCTTGAATTCTATATGCTCTTGTGGTTTGCTCTACTTGACAATTGTTGGGGAGGAAGGGTGATTAGATGAATTAGATTGATTGATGTTGAAGCATGTTCATTAGATTTGCCTTGAATCGTTGGTTTTTGATTTGATGATTGGGGTGAAGTATGTTTTATATGTTCATTGATGAGCTCTTTGCTTAGGGACAAGCAAAGGTTTGGCTTAGGGGAGTTTGATATGTCCATTTTATATAGTGTTTTACCCCCGTCCCTTGGTCGTTATTAGTAGTTTTTTTGGCTCTTTCGAGCCACTTTTTTTACTAATTTGTGTGTTCTAGTGTTTTCGTAGTTCTAGTTATATTTTATAGGAAACTGCACTCTTGGAGCATTTTCCCGGGCTTTATGGATCGACTACGGAAGCTAGAAGGACGTGACCACTTTTGGAGCCCAGGATCGGTGAGATCCGGTGATTAAGGGCTCGATAATTGGGGATCCCGAGGCAATTGGACCAAGTATTCGAGACCAGAGAGGAAACCCAGATTGGGCCAAGAAATCTAGCCCAATCGAAGTCCAAGCCTCAAGAGGAGCAAAGACCCGATCGGGCAACCTCTAGCCCGATCGGGCGCGGCAAGATTAGTAAGCTGAGAGTGCTGAGGCGCGCCCGATCGTGCAAGCATCTAGCACGATCGGGCGATGCTGCTGGGTAGGAACGCGAAGAAAAAGGCGCGCCCGATCGGGCGGCCCTTAGCCCGATCGGGCGCGTGTTTATGGAAGGCCTGATTAAGTTTAGTTTTAATTCTTGTTTTAGGAAACATTTAAATACGATTTTGTACGGAATTATTAGATTACCTTCTTTCTTAGATTGTCTCTCTCTACTTAGTATTTTTCTCTCTCTACTTAGTATTTTTCTCTCTCTTAAATTCTCTCTAAACTTTTGTTCTTAATTCTTCCTATAATTCTAGATTTATTTTTGGTAACAATTTCTTCCCTCTTAATTTCAGTTAGTTTATTTGTTTTCTTGATTATGTTTTTATTTACTTAGTTGATTAGTTTAGTCATGATGATTTGTGAGTAGTTTAATTTCTAGGGTTTATGGGGATCTAATAAATGATATGAAGGGGTAATTTTGTGTTTGTTAATTATCATTGCTTGGTTGATTTCCTATTGATTTATTAAATGCTATGCAATTAGGTTTGGCCAGATTTAATTATATGAGTTTAGCAATATTAATTCGATATTCGACATATGAGAATTGATGTTTAGGCTTAGTTTCAATAGGCGGATTAATTTATAAATGGTTAAGTCGAGATTCGACAGATGAGATTTAATACCGGTAAATTAACTCTGTGATTATAATACGTAGAGAAAGCCCTTTATAATCTGATTAACCAATGCTTAATGATTTCTTATTATGATTTGCCCTGGAATATTGTTTATCAGTAAACCTATGCCCTAGGCCTTTTAATATTTGATTTTCTCCCTACTTTATTTCTTTCGACCTTATTCTCCGTAGTTTAGATTTTATTTATAAAAATATTGGTTACTTAGATAATTTAGACTATAATAATTAATTAGAATTAAAAAGACTTGTTTCCCTGTAGAGTTCGACCCTACTTCCCTATCTACTTTAGTTAGAGATTTAGGTAATTATTTTTTATTAGGGGATACGACTTTACCCTGTCAATTACGAACACCCTAGACAGTGGGAAAATAGTTCGATATAACTACTTAACAGTCTGGGTCAATGACTAATCCGTTTGTGTGTTAGTGGACGACTGTGTACTTG
Organism: Chenopodium quinoa; assembly: GCF_001683475.1. NCBI lineage: Eukaryota > Viridiplantae > Streptophyta > Magnoliopsida > Caryophyllales > Amaranthaceae > Chenopodium > Chenopodium quinoa. The sequence goes on along the minus strand of NW_018743405.1, from coordinate 3,274,491 downwards.
GTTTTGGCAATCAATACTATGATTGATTGACTTACGAACATCTCATAATCTTTAAAGTATCAAAAGTTCCCAAGTCAATCAATCAAACTTTGAAACCAACCACATAGCCACCCAGGGGCAAAGTACAGCCGGTTCATCAGTTGCCGAATGCTTTAAATAAGTTGGGAAAAAATTCAAGTATAAATATGCAAAGATTCAAAATGCAAAAAACAAAAAAATTGAACAAACCGACTTAATCGGCACATTTCATAAACTTAACCCGACCAAATGGTCGGGCGATAATGTTAACCGGATATACATCCGAACAAAGGCAAAAGCAAATTTTTGAAATACTCGACTCCTTAGTCGGTAAAAAGAACAACGATACACAACATGCAGGCCGGAGAAAACATCTGGCATATTGCCACTAAAAGCCTAAGGTTGTTGGGGAAGAGGCATCATCTGGGTCTGGCTGGGTGGGAGGTCAGCTTTAGTCTGCTTGGGTTGAGCCTGGCTAGGGTCAATCAGAGCCTAATCGTTTGGCTCTTTCCCATCATCTTCCTCATCTGAGGCAATTTCAATGCCTTGAGAAAGGGCCCATTCCTTGAACGAAGGTGATGCCGTTTAGTCCAGCTGTTGGGCATCAAATACCTCGGTGGCATACCGGTACCTCAGGTTGAAGGACTCAGAATCAGCGTTAGGGTGGACCAGATCCCAAGCTAGCTTTAGGCGGGCCTCGATGTCCCTCTCGTTCTCCGCCACCAGCTGATGTTGCTCCTTAGAAATCTCTTCTAGATGTTCGCTCTTCCTCTGAACGATTTCATTCTTGAGCAGGCTGTTCTCATCCCTAAGTTAGATATTCTCCTTATCCGCCCCTTCTAAAGCCTTCAGATCAGACTATGCATTTTTTAGCGCCAACTCTAGGTTGGTGGTTATGTTATTGGCCTCCTCCACTACAGCCGTCAGAGTCTTGATCAGCTCCTCCTATTTCAACTCTTGAGCTTTAATTTCAACTTCACTCATTGTATTTTGGTATTGAGCAGAGTTGAGAGCATCCAGGGCTCTCTTTTTCACGTTATTTACCTCCTCCTTCTTCCGCCTAAAAAGAGTCTTGAGCCCATCTACCCTCATCATCTCCTTTAAAATACTAACGACAAATTAGAGGTTAGAAGGGAAATCTAAAAAGAAAAAGGTATTTTAGATAAACCCCAAGTTGCCTCAGCCAGCAGCGCAAGGATTTGATCAAAGTTGACCACCTGCAGCCCAGGCACATTGTCCTTCTCTAACCTGGTGAGGGTCCTTAGCATCCGCTTGGAAAATTGCTGGACATCAGGTCGACTAGTGGAGACATCTGCACTATAAGAAGTACGAGGTGAGAAGGAAGCATAGGCGACGCCTATGTTGTGTCGGCTGCTAAGCGAATCTCCATATGGGCTGGCTCGAGTCTTAACTCACATAAAGTCAAGCGGCCAAGGAAGTTCAAATCAATTAGTCTAACCTTGGTCTCTAGGCTAGGAAGTTCCTCCTTCCCCAGCCGCTGCATTACCAGTTGCAGCATCAAGTGGTGTAGACACCCATTTGTGTCTCCCCAAAACCAAACCCACTGATGAGTACCTTTCACGTCGAATCATAATCAAATGAAGTGAAAGTGTGGAAAGTCTAGTGTTGCGGAAAGTCTTTATTTTCTTTTCTCTTCTCTCTAAACTTTATTTTAAGAAAACAGACAATCCAGTTTGTTTGGTCCATGATATGGGTCCAATAGTAGTGTAGTTGGATGGGGCTTGGCAAGACCTTTCCAACGATATATTATAAGCCCAATTCCGATGAATATTGAGGAAGTTATGGCCAATTTACCAAACTCAGCCCGGTTTGAGCTTTATATGCGGCCCAATGATCTAGGGGAGGGCCTAATATGATTTATCATTCCTAATGCAATTAGGAATGGTTTTAGTCTTCTAGATTATTCTAGAAGGTTCTTTTCATTCCTAATTCAATAAGTATTGATAAATTGACTTTTGTTGACTTTTCAGAGTTTTATTTAAAATCAAATAGCATTTTCGAATAAATTATATTATTTTATCCTCCAGTACGGCAAACTTATCGGATTTTCGAAAACGCGTTAAATTTAAGCTAGGCGTCTGACCCCAGGCCTTGGCGCCTAGAACCAGGCCTAGCGCCTGGCGCTAGCCATTGGCGCCTAGCGCTAATGCTGGTGCCTGGCGCCAGCTAGCCAGGGTTGGCGCCAGCTCTGCTTTCTGAGCGTCAGACTCTGTTTTGTTAATTTATGTTTTTTGGCTGATTTTCTCTATAAATATCGTATTAAAAACTCCGTTTTCATTCACCATTCATCATCAATTCTCATCTACATTCATTCATCACCTATTCTCTCTAATCATCATCCAATTCTCCTCATTCACAAGATCAACAATCAGTTTTAATTAGCATTTATCTCTCTTTATCTCTTTCTTTCTTTCTTTCTTTCTAAACTTTGTTTTCATACAAAATTCCGCATTCGCAAGATCTAGAAACACCTAGCCATATTCGAAGTTGCCTTCGCCCTAGACGTGAAAGGTTTAATTTCTGAGGGTTTGGTCCCAAATCTCTCTTTCAATTATTTAATGTAATTATTTTGATTATTATTTTCCTTGAAGTTACTAACGTGTGTATTTTGTTATTAGAAAGAGGTACGAAGCATCAAAGTAAGTAATTTATTGATTAATTGGTATTATAATGTAGAAATCATGTTTTAATTGTTATTATGATATTCCTAGTATCATGTTTAGGGAAAAGATTATAATATCAAACATGCTTGTTATGATTTTTGCGATGCTTCCTATGTTCTTCCTAATATTTATGATTGTTAGTGTCATGTTAGGGCTAAAGATTTGATTTTTGTTGCTTAGTGACATGCTAGGATTTGTTATTAATCTTGTTAGTATCATGCCTAGGATCTTGCTATGTTTATTGTGCTTTGATATTAACATGAACATGATAATTATTATAATTGTTATAATTTATGATGATTATGAATATTATTATTATTATTATTATTATTATTATTATTTTATTTATGGTGATATTATTATTATTGTGATTATTATTATTATCATCGTTATTATTTATTTATTATGTTGCTTGATATTTATTTTTATTTCTTAATCACACCTTTTATGCATGTTAAAGGGAATTTGTACTTGTAATCACGCTTAATACGATAATTAATAATCTTGTTAGGTTAACTTTGATTATAATTCAATTGATCGCCAATAATAGTTTATTTGTGCATTAAATTCAACCAACATAGATTAAACAGATTTAGGGTAATCCTATTGATTGTATGTTAGTCAGAAAGCGCACATGAATATCAGCAGAATAAAGTAGAGGCCTATTATTAGGGCAGGTTCAATCTCTTTTAGGTTGGATTTGTACCATCATCCCCGAACCCTTATTTGGTTCATGACCATATGGAGTTGACGATCTCTTGGATCGTTAAGGGGTGTAACCTTCATCCTATGAACGGTTTACAAGTTTTTAAAAAAAAACTTGTTGGCGACTCTTTTGCTCTATCTTCTTCCCTTTTGGACGCCACCGTACTTTAGTGTATGATCATAGTGGGGTTCGAGCTAGTGGGATTAAAGCTTGAATTATTCCCTACAGTTTTTTGGCGACTCCACTGGGGAGGATTTCTATTTTAATTCCTGAATTTGTTTCAGCAATGATTTAGAATGAGTGGATGAGACTCGAAAAGTTCTAAGTATTTCATGTGCGTAATTTTGATTAACATTATTGTCATATGCATAAAAAATATCTCATTGGAAAGACCATCCGTAATGAGTTAAAAACATAAGGTTTTACACGTAGGAAATTTGAGAAATGTCTTTCACAACTAGGACTGAAATAACACCGCGCGAAACTGGAAAATTTTATCGAGCATAGAAAGCTGCTGAGGCATGTGGGAAGTAGCGTCAGGGGCCAGAGCTTGGCGCCATACTTTTAGCCGTAGCGCCAAACGCCAACATTGGCGCCAGGCGCTACAGTTAAAAACTGGCGCCAGTCTCTGATTGTTGGCGCCAATTTCCCCCAATACCGAGCCAGAAATATGCGTTCTAATTTCGACCTGTTTTTCGTATTGTTTGCTCGATCCTACTTCCTGATTGAATTTTTTCTCACTTTTCTGAAACCCATATGTGTTCTACATATGGACATAACCCTCTGGGAATTCATGCTCCATCTACCCGATTGAACGCTCCGTGCAACAAAGGGTACATCCGAGATTGTTAAATTCACCAAACCATGGAAGTGAGTTTTTTCTAAAACTCGCGGTGTCCCATCCACTCGCGCCAACCCTTCACGGTTAGGCTTCCGCATGGTGCATCCAGACAATTAACCATGGACCCTCTTTGACTAAACCATATCCCGAACTTTAGAGAACAAGAGCCATGGTTAGGTTGCAAACTCATTGCATCATATTGTGCCTACTTGACTAATTGTGCATTATTTGTTGTGCATACTCTACGTGGTTTTTTTTTCCTAACCGTTTGTTTGACTTGTTTTAAGACTAAATAAACCGATTAATGACTAAAGGACTTTGTTTAATTAATTAATTAATTAATTTGAGCTAATAAATAAACATAAAATCGAGTCATAGTTCCTTTAAGTCAATCCGGATTTTTATTCCCGTATACTGCACAAATGTCAACTTGTTTTGGTCATAGCCGGAGTTCTAGGAAGAACTACGAGTCTATGGATCTGTAGCCCCGAGTTTTTTCTTTAATTTGGCGTTGGTTTCATCCCAATAAGAGTCGCAGATCAAAAGTTATGACTAAGATACCACAGTCTGTCCAGTTTAATGTATATACGTGAAGTCTTAACTTAGTCTTTGCTTGAGTCTAGTCACATAGTCTAACCACATGGTCATGACACGAGTCTTAACATGTCACCTACACTCACTAGTTTTAGCACACACTTTGAGTATACATCACCATGGCCATGTCTTAGGTTCATGCATGAGTCGGTCTTTTCTGTCGTTTAAGTTGGGGGTACATTTTATTCCTAATTCTTCATATCCCTCCACCTCTATCATCTTATTCTTCTTCACATTCTATTCCATTTTTCTTCACTTCCTCCATCCATTTCATGTTGAATAAAGTTTGAGTCAAATAATTAACAATAAATATCCCCAAATTCCTTTTCCACAGTACTTGGTCGAGGAGAGAAGGGCGATTAATCAAGGACAACCTCTTTATTCAGGTCTCGCTTTTTGATAAACTAATTCGTCAAAAGAGGAAGGCTAAGAAGATAATGGCAACTCAAGAAGAAGTCAATGATCTTAAGAACCAACTGGCTACCGTAACTGAGACACTGAAGCTTCTCGCACTCAAGATCGATGACCCTGTGAAGCAACAACAGATGGACCTCATGCAAGAGAGCTTAAGCAAGTTGTCTAGCGATTATAAGTTTCAAGAGCTTACATCACAAGGGGTCTCGGTAGACAAAGATCTTCTTCCGCAAAAGTTCAATGCCAACGACATCCCAAAATTCAAGGCAACAGATAATCCTTACTTTCATCTAATAGCTTTTGAAACCAGAATGAGTATTAAGGGTATCGATAAGAAGGTTTTCCTCTCCCTGTTCCCACTATCTCTTGAAACCGTTTGCCAACAATGGTTCTTCTCCCTTGACAAGGAGAAAACCTCTACTTGGGAATCGATAGTAAACGCTTTCATTGATAGGTACAAGTGCAATATCCAAGTTGAAAACCGACCATAGACAACTTGAGATGCTAAGACAAAAAGAGAATGAAGGCTTTACTTATTTCTTTAATAAATGGAGGGAAACTTCCGCCAAGATGATTGAGGTCCCCACCGAAAAGGAGTCTGTGAGGATGTTTATCAAGAATCCCCAAGAAAAGAATTCGAAGCACTTAAAATATCAACACAACTTGAATACTTTCAAGGCCGTTTATGACATCGGAATTGAAATCGAAGACGACCTCGCAAAGCAAAAAGCTACTAACAATGGTAACCACGGTGGCTGGAAAGGAAAGAAGAGCGACAATCCTTCTTCTTCTGAAAACGCCCACTCTAGTAATAATGTTAGTACCTTTGACCATAATGGTGTCTTAGCCATGGACAATCAGGGATCTAAAAGGAAACCCAGGCGAGAGTTCACACCCATTGGAATGACCTACGATGCTGCTTTCGATCGTCTCTATTGTTTCGGGGTTTTCTGATGTCCTGCGGGAGAGTTACAATTCCGAGACTAGAACCGGACGCCTGTACCTGCAAAACAAACGGATGCTCCGGATGGTTGGAATCCGCCTCCGACGGTCAAGTTAGTACTTGATTAAGGAGTAATTAATGCGGAAATTAAAGTGATTGGGTCTCTCTAGGTGAGAGTGTTTAATGTGTGTAATCTGCGTTTTTAGCGTGTTCTCCCCCTTAATAAGGATTAAGGGAGGTATTTATAACCTCGGGAAACGTGTCAGTCTAGGTTTAGGTTAACCTTGGGCTGATTGGGCTTCCCTCGGAAGTTGGGCCTAGGTGACCGGTTATCCCAGGTGTCATGGGAAGGACACGTGTCGTGTCGTAATTGGTCCATGGTGGACGGATCATTGCTTGACACGTGGCAGGCTCCTATTGGCCCATGTGACGGACACATGGCGGAACCTGATTGGTCCACTTGTCAGATGGTGATTGGTGGGGAAAAATCCCCTAATCATTTGCCCCTCACAGGTGGCACGTGACTGGTCACGTGTTACCTGTGACAGGTATCGCCCTGTAACAGGCGACGACCTGCTACAGGTGTCACTCGGCGAGAGGCCGAGAGATTCTCCCGCCAAAATTTTGAATTCTGGAAGTGACCCTTCGCCTTCTCACTTTGCCTATATAAAGGAGTGTTGACTTCGGTCATTTTCACACTTGAAAACTTTGTGAGAGAACATTCGGACCTCTGAACTTGCTCTGACATTTTGGACCCTTTCTGCCTACCGCCTGCTCTGACAAGCCGACTGCAAAGGATTTTCAGAACTTCATCAATCGCCACTCGTTCAGGTAACCGTCGGTTCTCTTACTCTTAATTTTCTCTTTACTTTATTCTTTTTTGAAATGACACCACGGAAGCACACGACACGACCTAGGTTAGTGATCAGCCGGTCACCGGGGACGGCTGAATCTAGGACTAGGAGTGCCGCCTGCCCTTTGCCCTTTATACAAAGTCCGACTGTATCTGTGTCTATGCAGAGCATGATGGCCAGAACAAAAAAGACTGTCAGGATCTCAAACTCGGACGGCTCCTCCCACAGGGTGCCGATTAGTGAAACATCTGACCAGGCGCCAGATGTGGAAGTGAAACAAAGCGGCTTGAAAGCCGGCAGTTCTGAGGGAGGAGTCAAAGTGACCCCTTCCCATTTTAAAGTTGATAATTCTACATTCTCTCCTGCTCCTTTTAAAGGAGAGGAGGCGGGCCCCTCTAGGAGAGGGGAGGAGTCGTCCTCTTCGGACTCGTCAGAGGACGATTCCGAGTCTAGCTCTTCTGGCCATGCTTTTCTGGACACAGAAGAGAAAAACAGTCGCCTGCAAGAGGCGAGGCTTTCTCACGCAGTTGAGAAGGGGGACGATTGGGCGGAGCCATCCGCCTCTCACCGAGAGCAAAATACCCCCTACTACTGCACGGTACCTCGGGGCCGGATCACAGCCATGCAAGAGAGAGTGGAGAGCTTTATCGCAAACCACAAAATGGTCCCCGGCTTTTTAGTGTTCGTACCGGATCCAGAAGACACAGTCGTCTGGCCGGCTGGTACCAGTTATGATGGCGCCTGCTTTGGCTGCTACGAGGCGGCCATCAAGGCTGGGTTGCGCTTCCCACTACATCCGGCTGTTCAGCGGATCTTGGATGGGTATGAGTTGGGGTTATGGCAGTTAGCCCCGAACTCCTGGGTCAACGTACTCGGCTATGTGGCCGGGTGCGAACTGCACGGGGTGGAGCCGAGCTTCGAGGCTTTCGCCCACATGAACTACCTCAGCCGGACCCCTAAGGCAGGCGGTACCGGCTGGTATCAATTGACGAGCCACAGGGGCTACCTCATGACGAGAGCTAAAGCAAACAAATGGAAGGACTGGCGGAGCACCTTCCTCATCATTGAGAGTTCAGACACAGAGCTGAACAAGCGCTTTAACAGGTGGAACAGGAATCCGCCCCTTCTTGCAGGCGGCCGCAGCATGCCGCCTGTTCCCCCCAAGGCTAAGAAAGAGATCCTAGATAAAGGACTCTTCAAAGTAGAGTCGAAGGTGAACTCTACTTCAGGGGTACGAGAGCAAGTACCCCTGCACTGCGTCCCGAGCTTCAAATGGCTCTACGACGAGTACTTTTTGGCCGCCTGTGGCCTCAGCAGTCGGTGCTCAAGAGGTAGCCGGCCTGTCGAATACTCTGCTGTTCCGTTCATTTCTTGTTATGACTTTTATTAACTTTGCTATTTGTTTTTGCAGCGGACGCCATGAGCAAAATTACCGCCTTCAAGACTGCGGCGGCCATGTTGCGGGCCTCTATCATGCAACAGTCTTCAACCGACTCCCCCAACAAGGGGGCACCTTTGGTGGGCTTCGAACCTTTCACCCTCTTTTTGGAGTTGTGTTTATGCATATACTGACTCTTTTCTTCTTTTTTAGACGGGCGCTCCAAGAGCTTCTTCTTCCCAACAGCCGGACCCCAAGGCCCGGAGGACGACTGTTGCGAGCTCTCCTGGTTCTGCCAGGAAACATGTGGCGGCAGAGAAACAGCCGGCCACTTCTTCTAAAACTCCAGCTGGGCCACCTAGAAGTATGAAATTATCCTTGTAAATTTTAGACTTGCTCCCTTCTTTACTAGGTCTAATCCGTTTGTTTATGCTTGATGCAGCCGGTCCTCAGGAGCCTGACTTGGTCGAGGTGGCCAAGTCTATGATCAAGGTCGTTCCTCCGGCTGAAAGGGAGGCGGCCAGGGGTGTCGGCACCCTTGACCTAAACGGGATTGCAGGGGTCCTTGCTGAGGTATACTTAGCATATTTTTGAGTATTTGAATTCCAGGACGCCTGTTTTCTTTTTGTTTGGAAACTGACGCCTGTTCCCCTTTGTACTGAGGCCCTGCTCCGAGTGAACGGCCTTCGCAAGCCGCTTGACCGGAAGAACAAGGAGGTAAAGGCTGCAAAAGCTATGGCCGCCTCTGACTGTGATAAGGAAATGTTTCAAATTGCCCAAAATGAAGTTCTTACCATTGATATTCTTTATTATCAGGCGCAGGCTACCGCCGCTATCCGGACTCAGTTAGAGGCGGCCCAGAAGAGGAATAGCGAGCTGGAGGCGACCATCAACAACCTCAAGGCCGAGTTGAGACCTCTTCGCCAAAAGATGTCCTCATACGAAACCTTGGAGAAATCCTTGGCGAGCGTAAAGGTACGCCTGGTGACCCAGGAGAAGAGTCTTACTCAGGAGCTCTCGGAAAAGGCCGAGCAAGAAAAGAAAGAGCTGGTCCGGGAGATGATGGAAGACTCTGCTCAAATCCAGCGCATGACTTGGGGCCGCCTCTTCCCCAATGCCGACTTTGCCTCATGGGAAAAAACGTACCGCCAGTGTTCTGATAGATATAATCAGGAGATCCTGGCGGCTGCTGAGGAAGAGGCGTTGGAGGAGGCGTTGGAGGAGGAGGAGCAGCCGGTAGTGGCGCTTGTGCCGCTTGGGGGTAATGCATCAAATAAGGATGCAGCTGAAGCCGAGTCCAGCAAGAAGAGTGCTGACCAGGCGGCAGCTGCTGATATTGAAGATCTGCCCCCTTCTTAAGCTTTATGTCTTCTTTCCACGGCCTGCGTGCCGTTTGTTTGTATTTACCCGGCCAGGGGGCCGGGGCTCTGAATATTTTGCCGGGCTTTAATGACCGGCTTCTTTTTAATGAATTTTTTTTGTTTTGCTTCAAATTTGTTTAAGTATTGAATATTCTGATATCCAATTGTACACTATACCGACTGTTTTACATGGCCGATAGTTGCAGACAGGTACGGATAGTTAGTCACGCCGCCTATGCCCCTGGACGACTGGTTGTCTGTTTCCAGGCTAGACGATCAGTCGACCATTTATCCAATCGGTATTCGAACCATTTTAAAGACTGGATCCCCTTTAGGCAGGCGGTCCTGTCATTTGTAAAATTAACCAAGTAGGAAAGTGGTTTGACCAAGTAAACATGATTGTTACCTAGTCGCCAAGTAACTGAGTAGTAGAGGTATCAAGCGGTTGGTACCGGTTGTTCCCCTTTATTCGCCAATGTTTGTTGGCTTTTAACTCATAGGTTGTTAACCTAGCAGGAGTAGTGGTTGAGAGCCCCTGTTTGCTAAAAACAGGCGGACGACTCATACCTTTTAGGCTCCATACTAAGTTTGAGAGAGTGACTATGAGTTAACTTTGGAGTTACTCAGTCGCCGTCACTCCTGCTTGAGTAGTAAAGGTACCAGGCGGCGGAGGCCGGCTGAACCTTTTGATTCGCCAATGTTTGTTGGCTATTAACTCAAGAGGTACCCCCTGCATTTATCCCAAGTAATACAGGCGGTCATCTGACTCAGATGTCAACTGCTACCACTGGTTTGGTTAGTGATAGAGTTATCCTTGCCTCAAAAACGGCTACGTGGTTGCCCTTGGGGACAGTCGTATAGGTGCCGTGTAATTAGTTTATAGAGCAATGTTCCACCCAAAAGGGAGCTGCTCTCTGCGACGAATTTCATCCGGAGGGATGCCGCCGGACGCCTGCTATGATGTTGGGACAGGTCGTATTAGTTTTGAAGATTGGATCAGTTGGCTTGGCGCCTGGTCTTATCATTCGGCCTGTGGCCTTGGTTAGTTCTTGGTGAACGTAGGTGCTAAGTAAAAGGAGGGTAGCCGCCTGTTTAGGCACAGGGTCGGCCAGGCCCTGATCATTTTTAGTTAAGTATAAGGGGGGGTGGCTGTGTGTTTGTAACCAGTCGGCCCTCTTTTATGGAGAGTAGCCGACTATATGTCCACACGGCATGCCCCTATGGTGATAAGAGTAAAATACTCAATGGAGAGTAGCCGACTGTAAAGGTACAGGCGGCATGCCCCTCTGAAGATAGAGTAAAATACTCAATGGAGAGTAGCCGACTGTAAAGGTACAGACGGCATGCCCCTCTGAAGATAGAGTAAAATACTCAATGGAGAGTAGCCGAATGTAAAGGTACAGGCGGCATGCCCCTCTGAAGATAGAGTAAAATACTCAATGGAGAGTAGCCGACTGTAAAGGTAAAGACGGCATGCCCCTCTGAAGATAAGAGTAAAATACTCAATGGAGAGTAGCCGACTATAAATGTATAGGCGGCCTGCCCCTCTTAAGTAAGAATAAAAATTAAACATGGAGAGTAGCCGACTGTTTGTTAGTAGGCGTGCCCCTCTTAGTACAAAATTGAATATTAAGTATGCAAACTTTTATTAAGTAGCCCTTGACTATTTACATCATTCAAAAGAAATATTTCTTAAGATTATCTACATTCCAAGTTCGAGGCAACGGTTGTCCGTCTGGTGTTCCCAGACGGTAGGTACCGTCCCTGACCTCTTCACAGATTCGGTAGGGTCCTTCCCAGTTGGGAGTTAGTTTGCCAGACTCATTAGCCCTACCAACTGCTTCCATTTTTCTAAGTACAAAGTCCCCCACCTTGAGTGGACACCTGTGTACTTTTTTGTTGTATGACCTAGTCATTCTCAGGCGGTAAATTTCATGGCGCAAGACAGCATTGCCCCTCCTTTCAGGAAGTGAGTCTAATGCCAGGCGCATGGCTTCCCAGTTTGCCTCTTCGTCATATAGCATTACTCGAAGAGTCGGCTCGTAGTGTTCAATTGGAAGAACAGCTTCCGCACCATAGATTAGGAGGAATGGAGTTTCTCCAGTCGCCCCTTTTTCAGTCGTCCTAATGGCCCAGAGAACATGTGGTAATTCATCCGCCCATAGGCCGCCTGCACGTTCAATCTTTTTCTTGAGACCGTCTGAGATGATTTTATTAAAGGCTTCTACCTGGCCGTTTGCTTGTGGACGGCCGACAGATGCAAAGTAATGTGCAATTCCTTGGTCACCCAACCAGCTTTTGAGAACAGACGTCTCAAATTGGGGACCATTATCAAAAACCATAGACATGGGAACCCCGAACCGAGTGATGACATTTTTCCAAATGAATGAAATTACATCCTTCGTCTTGATTCCCTTTACAGCCTCCGCCTCTACCCATTTAGTGAAGTAGTCTACGGCAACAAGTATGTACCTCCTTTCGCCTGTAGCAGGCGTATATGGACCCAGAATATCCATGCCCCACTTAGCAAACGGTAGTGGGCTATGAAAGGTAGTGAGGTCAGTAGCCGGACGGTGAATTAGTTTGCCAAACCTTTGGCAATTGTCACATTTTTTCACCATCACCATCGTATCTGCTTCTAAAGTAGGCCAAAAGTAGCCCTGCCGCCTTGCCCGTTGAGCAAGCGTCCTACCGCCTATATGGGAAGCACAGTAACCAGAGTGAAGATCGTCTAGTATCTCTCGTCCCTTTTCTGGAGTAACACACTTTAAGAAGGGTTGAAGGTACCCCCTTTTGTGAAGTTCTCCCTTTATTATTTCAAAACTGGTTGCTCGTTTTTTCAGTGCTGCCGCCTGTTGATGATCATCCGGCAGGGTACCGTTTGTCAGATATGCCCTGATTGGATCCATCCAGGTTGAGCTTCTGTCTAGGATTCCAATAGGGTCTTCCTCGATGCTTCTCTTCTCCATTACTTCCCAAAAAACAGTTCGAGGAGTATCACAGGAGGCGGATGATGCTAATTTTGACAGTGCATCCGCCTGGTTATTTTCTGATCTCGGCACTTGGATCAGATGGAAATCCTCAAGGGAGCCGACTGCTTGTCGGACCGCCTGTAAATACTTGATCATGGCCGGATGGGTTGCTTCGTATTCACCATTGTACTGACTCACTATCAATTGTGAATCGGAACAGGCGTCTATTTTTCTTGCCCCTGCCGCCTTGCACATGCGGATTCCGGCTAGTAAAGCTTCATATTCTGCCTCATTGTTTGAGGCCTGAAAACTGAAGCGTAAAGCATACTCGTACCTGTCGCCCTCTGGCGACTGACATATGACGCCTGCTCCACAACCATTTGAAGTAGAGCTTCCGTCCACATATACCTTCCAGACTTGGTCTGTAACTTGAGAGTCCGGAGGACGAGTCATCTCAACAATAAAGTCAGCAAAGGCTTGCCCCTTCACTGCTTTTCTAGGCTCGAAAGTAACTTCGAGGCTCTGAATTTCTATGGCCCATTTGATCATTCGGCCTGACGACTCCATGATGGTCAGTGGCCGCTTGATAGGTTGATCTGTATACACGACGATTGCATGTGCCAAAAAGTAGGGCTTCAATTTTTTAACAGCCATGAAGAGTGCAAGACCAAATTTCTCAACTAAGGGATACCTCAACTCGGCATTTTTCAGTACATGACTGACAAAGTAGACCGGGAGCTGACAGCCGTCTCTTTCAGCAAGGAGAACAGCGCTTAACGCATGATCAGAGACGGCCAGGTACATGTAGAGTACTTCTCTGGGCAAAGGGCTGACCAGCCTCGGCAAGGAATGCAAGTGAACTTTCAATTTCTGGAAGGCGGCCTCAGCATCCAGCCCCCATTCAAACCTTGACTTTTTCTTAATTGCCTGGAAAAAGTATAGGCATTTGTTGCCTGATCGGCTTAGAAATCTTCCCAAGGCCGCCAGACAACCTGTTAACTTCTGAACCTCTCGGATGGTACGAGGCGACTGCATGTCAATGACCGCCTGCACCTTCTTAGGGTTCGCCTCTATTCCTCTCTGATTGATAAGGAATCCGAGAAATTTCCCAGACTCAACTCCAAAGACACATTTCTTGGGATTGAGCATGACATGGTGCCGCCTGAGTGTGGCGAAAGTTTCTCGGAGGTCCGACAGATGATCTTTCTGAAGTTTAGACTTGACAATCATATCATCAATATATGCCTCGACATTTCTCCCAATTTGATCAAAGAACACAGTGTTTATCATTCGCTGGAAAGTGGCCGGGGCATTCTTAAGACCAAACGGCATGACCGTGTAACAGTATAACCCCTGATCAGTGACGAAGGCCGTCTTCTCCTGATCTTTCTTCCATAAAGGAATTTGATGGAAACCAGAGTAGGCGTCCATAAAGCTCATCAAAGCATGGCCGGCTGTTGAGTCGACCAAGTTATCAATTTTAGGCAGAGGGTAACTGTCTTTGGGGCACGCCTTGTTTAAGTCGGTGTAGTCTACACACATTCGCCAGGTGCCATTCGGCTTTTTAACAAGCACCACATTTGCAACCCAGTCTGGGAAGTAACATTGCCGAATGAACCCTGCGTCAAGTAATTTTTTAACTTCGGCGGCTGCCGCCTGACTTCTTTCTTCGCCATGGTTCCGCTTTTTCTGCCTTACCGGCTTCTTTTTCGGATCCACAGCCAGTTTATGTACCGCCAGATCAGGACTAATGCCTGACATTTCGTGGACTTCGAATGCAAAGATGTCCTTGTATTCTTTCAATAGTGTGTGAAAGTCGTCACCCAGGACTCTCAGAGCAGTCGTCCCAACTTTGACTGTTCGCTCAGGTCGTGAATCGTCTAAGATCAAGTCCGTATGCTCACCAGCCGGCTGAGGGCGGAATTCATCCGACCGCTCCTCTGCCAATGATTGCTATTTTCTGTCTTTTCTTGCGGCCCCTGTCTGGGATGCCTTTCTCTTCTTGCCGCCTGCTTCTTGAACATGCGCACTCTCCTTGACATTGTCAAGGTCTGTTTTCCACCACTTGACCCAGTGGCCATAACAGTGGGCTTGACATCCGAGAGATAGCACTCTCGGGCCATCTTCTGATCTCCCCTTAGGGACCCAACTGTTTCATTATCCCTCTCAAACTTGAGCAACATAAGAGATGGGATTATAACAGCCTTGGAATTATTCAGGGTTGGTCGTCCCAGAATCATGTTGTAGGCCGAGAGTTCTTCTACTACCAGGAACCGGACTACCATGTGTCGTCCTTCCCCTTTTTTGCCCAGGCGGATGGGTAAATCCACTCGTCCCACTGGGTGGACGACTCCTCCTCCAAACTCTACTAAAGAGTGGGATGCCGGATGTATGCAATCAGTCTGATATTTTAGTTTCGACAGACATTTGCTACTGATGAGATCTGAGGAGCTTCCGGTATCTATAAGGATTCGGCCAACTCTCTGGTTGGCCACTTTACATTCAATAACGATAGGGTCGTCATGCGGCCCTCTTACCCCTCCTAGATCTTCTTCAGTGATGACAATCTCAGGAAATGAATATTTGGAGGGTCGTTCTTGGTGAACGGAATTTACATCTAACCGTCTGATATTGTCTTTGTTGCCCCTAATAGTGGGGCCGCCTCCTGAGAAGCCGCCTGCAATGGTGTAGACGACTGCATCATCTGTATCGGAGCTGTCGGCTTGTTGATTCTTTTTGGCCGACTGCTTTTTCGAGGAAGTGTTCCACGTAGATTTCTTGACATAAGTGTCAAGATCACCTTGCTCAGCCAGGCGGTCCAGATACCGCATGAGACTGATGCATTCATTGGTGTGATGACCAACATCTTCATGATAAGCACATAATTTTTCTTGGTTCCGGTTGTTTGCAGAACCCTTCATGGGGACCGGCTTCTCAATTGAGATCCGTCCCTTGATTTCCTTTAGGATAAACTGGCTATTCTTGTTAAACGCATACTTTGGGGAGTATGGTTTGAATTCTTTTTTCTTTTTCTGGGCCGGCTGTTTAGAGGAATCAGCCGCCCAGACCTCTTTTCTCTTCTCGTCTTTGTTGGACGACTGCTTCTGTCGTCCTTCTCTTTTGTCGGACCTTTTCCCGTCTGATTGTTTTACCGTACTACAAAGATCAGTCGCTTGTATATAGGCTTCCGCTTCAATCAAGGCCTCTTGAAGAGTCGCCACCCTCTTTCGGACTAAATCAAATTTGAAGGTCGACCCGTCTTTGAGACCTCTGAAAAAGTCAGTATAGGCTACTTCATCCGGTAACCCTTGAATCTGTATTCTCATCAGGTTAAACCGCCTGATGTAAGAACGAAGCCCCTCCTTCTCGCCCTGCTGAATTGTTCCTAAATCAAGGGTCGTCTTCTTCGCAGGGATGTTCATGGCGAAGTTGGAGGTGAATAAGTAAGCAAGCGTCCTGAAGTTATTTACACAACCAGTCGGCAGGTTGCCGAACCATTGTTGTGTGATTCCTTTGAGAGTCGCTGGGAAACACTTGCACCAAGTGGGATCATCCAACCCTTGAAGGTACATCAGGTTGGTGAATGCCATCAGATGGTCTTCTGGGTTAGTAGTGCCGTCATAGGCGCCTACTAATACATTTTTCACTTTGGTCGGCTGAGCGGCTTCAGTAATTTCCTTGGAGAAGGCCGACGGCTGTTCACCAAGTCTAAGCAACCGTAGCTGCCAGTCCATAGGTTGGACATTTTTTGCAGCATGTCCACCAAACGGAGGTGGCTGTAAAAAATACTGTTGTTGCGGTACAAACGGTAAGTTTGGTACCGCCTGGTCGCTATGAAAGCCGGACTGACGGGAGGTGCCGCCTGACTGACTCTCATGATACGACTGAGTATGCCTCATCGAGGTATTTCGCAAACTGTCTTGGAAGTTTGAAGTAGAGGCCGACTCTGACAATCGGCTACTCTTCTTCTACTCTAGCAGTAGCCGAGCGTCTGTGTATGTTTTCCTCGACCCGTCCGCCTGAATATGACGAACAGGTTTCCTATTTCCTGGAGTAGGAAAACGGTATTTTGTGAAATCAAGGGCAGGTGGCTCCCACTTCCTAGATTTAGGATGAGGGGTCGCCTCTCGCCCTTGAACTGATTTCCTCTTCCGTGAATTGGAGGGTTTCTTAGCCGACTGCTCCTTGTCCAGAGCAGGCGGCTTCTTGTTGATCAACTCTTGAATTTCTCCCTTGAAGTCCCTCATGAAGGTCATGAGTTCGTTCCTTGTGATGGGAGCAGACCCATCAGTCGGCTGCTGCCGAACAGGCGGTGCGCCTGCTGGCTCGCTTCCAGTTTGAAGATGTTCCCGTTCCCTCCTTTCGGTATGACGGGTACGTCGGGCCCTTAGGGTCCCGTCTGAAGCTGTGTGAGCTTCAACTTCAAATTCATTCTCAGTATTGTGGTCCGACTGAACTTGAGGGTCGTCTAGGGGACGTCTCTCTTCAGGAGTCGGTACAGACGTGGATGCCATCTCAGAAGTACTCTCCCCACAGACGGCGCCAAATGTTTCGGGGTTTTCTGAGATCCTACGGGAGAGTTACAATTCCGAGACTGGAACCGGACGCCTGTACCTGCAAAACAAACGGATGCTCCGGATGGTTGGAGATCCGCCTCCGACGGTCAAGTTAGTACTTGATTAAGGAGTAATTAATGCGGAAATTAAAGTGATTGGGTCTCTCTAGGTGAGAGTGTTTAATGTGTGTAATCTGCGTTTTTAGCGTGTTCTCCCCCTTAATGAGGATTAAGGGAGGTATTTATAACCTCGGGAAACGTGTCAGTCTAGGTTTAGGTTAACCTTGGGCTGATTGGGCTTCCCTCGGAAGTTGGGCCTAGGTGACCGGTTATCCCAGGTGTCCTGGGAAGGACACGTGTCGTGTCGTAATTGGTCCATGGTGGACGGATCATTGCTTGACACGTGGCAGGCTCCTATTGGCCCATGTGACGGACACATGGCGGAACCTGATTGGTCCACTTGTCATATGGTGATTGGTGGGGAAAAATCCCCTAATCATCTATGATCGAGGATTAATCAAACCTATTGGCCCTACCGAGGATCCAACACCAGAAAATAGATCTTCGAGATGGAATCCAAACTCCTATTGTAAGTACCATCGAGGGCGCGGTCATACTACTGATGAATGCTACAGGCTTCAAAATCTCATTCAAGATCTCATAGAAGCTAACAAGATCCCATTGCCTCTAGCTAGCGAGAAGACTGGGTGATGATGAAGCGAACAACACAAGACAAGAGGCGAGCTGCAACGACAAGATTGCATGACCTCTTTTTCTATTTCTTTTTTTTCCTTTCCCCAGTAAGTCTAGCATAGGCACCTTGTCTTTTCCCTTAAGATTACTTTGTAGATTCTCCATTTATTTTTCCCTTTTAATAAAATGAGCATTTATTTCCTTACATATGATCATTTCATTATATTGCATTTAAAAAAAATGTCGAATTAAACACAAGGTATACCAATGATTTAAGGCAACCCTTGTAGCCACATCATATCTCCTTTCACCTTTCAAATATGCAATCCTTTCTTCATAAACCACTTTGAGCCTCGTCTAACGATAAACCTTTCTTTTTTCAACCTACATCTATCTATCCTTGGGATGGGATGGTGTGCAACTTTTGCAATTTTAAAGAAAGCTTGAGCAAATTCAAACGATTAAAATAGCAAAAATAGCAAAAAATAAATAAAAGTGTACAAAAGGGCAAGTGTTCCAATGTCATTGATATGAAAATGTCTTCGATATGAACACGTCTCAGATTGCGTCTCTTATCGAGTGCTCGGTACCGTGCCTGAGAAACATGAATGCCAAATGAGTGATAGATCGCATGATCGGGATTGCCCACACTTATTTAAATGAAATAAATGCTAAAGCAAAAGAAAGAGCTAAAAAAGAGTAGAAAACCTCAAGCATGAAAATACAAATATTCAATAGCAAAGTTGCACACCTTGGGGGCTTATCGTGGGTCTTGAGCTTTTATCCCCTTCTTCTTCAAACCCTTAGCCTAACCACGTTACAACCCTTAAAAATACCTTTTTGAGGTATACACACTTGTGCGAGGTTCGGCTAGATCTACGTTCGGCCTGATTCCTAACGGATACGTAGGCAATCTCACATCGAGGTGCGGCCGTAATAAACATGCATTCATATTCACATTCACACACTTACACCATGATCATATCAAGGGTTCTCCAATGCTCATCCCTATTCACTTAGAGCTAGACTTGGGGGCTTGATCCCTACATCATTAGCTTACCTAGCCTAAGAGTCACCACCATTTGATTCTTTTAAAAAATAATATTTTTCCACACACTTAGCTCTTGAGGCCTAGCTTTAGTGTCACTATCACACACTATACAGATACATGACCAAATATACTTCCCTTAGGAACCCTTTGTCATGAAATCTTAATACACTATTGAAGCATGCCTTGTCATATCAACTTCATTCATCAATCATAATCATCATTTCATCTCGGAGTATGAAGTGCTTAGCCTCCGTGCCTAAGTTACCTAAATGCTTTCATCATTGAGTCAACAGTTAAGATAGCCTAGTATGGATTAATCCTTTCACCTTGAGAGATAGTATCAAATGACATTTGACTAAGCTCGTTCAACATGCATTCGAAAACTTCGATTCTTTTTTCACGTCTTTCTTTTTCGGGAGAAAGTCGGTACCCTCCACAAAAATGACAGAAAATTTTTGTTTTTTGCATTTTCAAGTCGCACGATCACACTACAATACACATTGAGTCATGTCGTGTCATCACTTTGATTTGAGTCTAACACATGTGTCAAACACTTCGAGTCGAGTCAACCTCGAGTCAGTCGATCACATCGAGTCAAGTTTATACCTTGAGTCGTGTCAAGTCAATGAGTTAAGCAACGCTAAACCTTAGGTCAACCCTAAGATAATTAAAAAGATTAGCAAAGTTCTATAGTCAAAATAAATACAGGTGCAGCAGAATAGGGAGGACCCTACTCCAATTCCTGGCGCCAGAAATATCTCAGCAACGACAGAGCTCGAAGCCTCTCAGAAAGGTGATTTCGACCTCTTACAGGAATTTTGGGTTCCTTGGTACGCCAGTTAGCCCCTATAAGCAATTTGACATGATTAGTAGTCGGCTCGATTACAATCGTAGTAAGTGATTGACCTGACAAAAAATCATCTCACTTAGCTTAAGCGCCTAAAACACTGGCTCATTACAATTGGTTCAAAAGCAAGCACTTAAACGACAATTTTTCCAAAAATTGGATTGTCATCCCCAACTGACAATATTTCCAAAAATGGATTGTCGTGCATCTTCTTCAACGACAATTTTTCCAAAATTGGATTGTCATCTCTGGCAAAGATTCCAAGCGTGGATTGTCGTGCTCCTTCTTTGTTTGGCAAGTTTTTCCAAGTTCGGATTATCATGCATTCATAGATCGTTGGCAAGTTTTCCGAGATTGGATTGTCATACACCCAGTTCCCTATGGCAAAATTTCCCAAAGGATTGTTGTAGGTTTCTATTCATCATAAATATCGGCAAAAGTTCCTCAACGTGGATTGTCTTCAGCAAGTGGCAAATTTTCCCGAAGTGGATTGTCGGTCGACTCTTTTTTGCAAATGTTCCAAGACGCGGATTGTCAATAGTGGCAATATTTTCCCAAAAGGATTGTCGCATAGCGTTGGAAAATTTCCAAGGTGGATTGCTTTCAAGAGTTATATTCCAAGATGTGGATTGTCGATCGTAGCAAAGTTCTTATGAAAGATTGTTACGAAGCATTGGCAACTTTTCCAAAAATTGGATTTTGGCAAATTTTCCGAGATACGGATTGTCGCTTCATCGTGACAACATTTCCAAGGATGGATTGTTACGTGGCATTGACAACTTTCCCTAAATCGGATTGTCATACATCATACAAGAGTTGTGTTGGCAACTATTCGCAAAGAAAAGAGGATTGTCATCACAGCAAAAGGCGTCGACGTACAGGTTCAAAATAACAGAAGCGCCGACGTACATGCATAGCGGAAGCAAAGTTCAGGCGAACTTTTAAAGATCGACAGGTGTGGGTCTTCGGTAATTTCCTTAGAAAAATTATCGCATCAAATGAAGATGACTTCAAGTAAGGATATCTTCAACGGCATTTCCTAGCTTGCGGAGAGTTGTCACAAACAACTGGAGGTGATTTCGGGCGAAGTTGTCTTCGATCATATTCCCTTAGGCATGGAAGATGGTCATAATGCGGATGGAGATTGTTTCAAGATAAATAATCTTCGATAGTGTTCCCTTGGACGTGGAATATTATCAATGCGGATGAGGATTTGTTTCAAGAGAAGCAATCTTCGATGATATTCCCTTGGACGTGGAATATTATCAATGCGGAGGAGGATCGTTTTAGGCGAAGCAATCTTCTAATTTGGAATCAGTTACAGGCGTAGCGGTTTTCAAGCGGGATGGCATTATCTAGCTTGTAGGAGGTCATCAAAACAATCGGTTACTTTCAGAGACGTGTGCTCGACGGTGAAAGATACGCGTTTCTTAACTCTTTTATCTGTTTCACTAACACTAGTTTTGCAGGTATCGGGGTTACAAGATTGATTTAGGATCGCAAAACGTTCTGAATCATTCTCCGTCCTTATCGCTACTTTGACTTTTGTTTTCGAAACTTGCGTTTCTCCAAACTCAGTCAAAGTGGGGGCTTCTGTAGACACCCATTTGTGTCTCCCCAAAAACAAACCCAGTGATGAGTACCTTTCACGTCGAATCATAATCGAATGAAGTGAAAGTGTGGAAAGTCTAGTGTTGCGTAAAGTCTTTATTTTCTTTTCTCTTCTTTCTTTTTTTGAAAACTTTATTTTGAGAAAACATCCAATCCAGTTTGGTTGGTCCATGATATGGGTCCAACAGTAGTGTAGTTGGATGGGGCTTGTAAAGACCTTTCCAACGATATATTATAAGCCCAATTCCGATGAATATTGAGGAAGTTATGGCCAATTTACCAAACTGGGCCCGGTTTGAGCTTTATATGCGGCCCAATGATCTAGGGGAGGGCCTAATATGATTTATCATTCCTAATGCAATTAGGAATGGTTGTAGTCTTCTAGATTCTTCTAGAAGGTTCTTTTCATTTCTAATTCAATTAGCATTGATAAATTGACTTTTGTTGACTTTTCAGAGTTTTATTTAAAATCAAATAGCATTTTCGAAGAAATTATATTATTTTATCCTCCAGTACGGTAAACTTATCGGATTTTCGAAAACGCGTTGGTATCAGGCTTGGCGCCTAACCCCAGGCCTTGGCGCCTGGAGCCAGGCCTAGCGTTAGCCATTGGCGCCTGGCGCTAGTGCAGGTGCCTGGTTGGCGCCAGCCCTGTTTTTTGTGGGTCAGACTCTGTTTTGTTTATTTTATCTTTTTGGCTGATTTTCTCTATAAATATCGTATTAAAAACTCCGTTTTCATTCACCATTCATCATCAATTCTCATCTACATTCATTCATCACCTATTCTCTCTAATCATCATCCAATTCTCCTCATTCACAAGATCAACAATCAGTTTTAATTAGCATTCATCTCTCTTTATCTCTTTCTTTCTTTCTTTCTTTCTTTCTTTCTAAACTCTGTTTTCATACAAAATTCCGCATTCGCAAGATCTAGAAACACCTAGCCATATTCGAAGTTGCCTTCGCCCTAGACGCGAAAGGTTTAATTTCTGAGGGTTTGGTCCCAAATCTCTCTTTCAATTATTTAATTTAATTATTTTGATTATTATTTTCCTTGAAGTTACTAACGTGTGTATTTTTTTATTAGAAAGAGGTACGAAGCATCAAAGTAAGTAATTTATTGATTAATTGATATTATAATGTAGAAATCATGTTTAAATTGTTATTATGATTTTCCTAGTATCGTGTTTAGGGAAAAGATTATAATATCAAACATGCTTGTTATGATTTCTGCGATGCTTCCTATGTTCTTCCTAATATTTATGATTGTTAGTGTCATGTTAGGGCTAAAGATTTGATTTTTATTGCTTAGTGACATGCTAGGATTTGTTATTAATCTTGTTAGTATCATGCCTAGGATCTTGCTATGTTTATTTGCTTTGATATTAACATGAACATGATAATTATTATAATTGTTATAAATTATGATGATTATGAATATTATTATTATTATTATTATTATTATTATTATTATTATTATTTTATTTATGGTGATTATTATTATTGTGATTATTATTATTATCATCGCTATTATTTATTTATTATGTTGCTTGATATTTATTTTTATTGCTTGATCACACCTTTTATGCATGTTAAAGGGAATTTGTACTTGTAATCACGCTTAATACGATAATTAATAATCTTGTTAGGTTAACTTTGATTATAATTCAATTGATCGCCAATAATAGTTTATTTGTGCATTAAATTCAACCAACATAGATTAAACAGGTTTAGGGTTAATCCTATTGATTGTATGTTAGTCAAAAAACGCACATGAATACGAGCAGAATAAAGTAGAGTTCTATTATTAGGGCAAGTTCAATCTCTTTTAGGTTGAATTTGTACCATCATCCCCGAACCCTTATTTGGTTCATGACCTTATGGAGTTGACGATCTCTTGGATCGTTAAGGGGTGTAACCTTCATCCTATGAACGGTTTACAAGTTCCTAAAAAAAAACTTGTTGGCGACTCTTTTGCTCTATCTTCTTCCCTTTTGGACGCCACCATACTTTAGTGTATGATCACAGTGGGGTTCGAGCTAGTGGGATTAAAGCTTGAATTATTCCCTACAAGTGGCACGCAACTCTTCGACATCGAAGAGGCGTTCGACAATTTCCAAGCCGTCCCCGAGCTTTCGCTCAAGGCCTTAAGCATAGTCGGACTTTTGCCACTGGTTGTAGGGTGTTGGGGATTTGGTTGGGCGGAAGAAGTTGATTGGGAGGGATTTTGTTTTCTCGCCTTAGCTGCGGTTTTCTTTAACTCATCCCTAGGCCACTTGAGCAACTTGGAGATGGAGCGGGAAATGGTCCCATTGCCACTCTACAAATCAAGCGAAGGGGTTACAGCTGACAAATAAGAGCAATGTGAGTCAAAGCAAGAAAGCATTGCAGGCGGGTCTGACCTCCTCATTTTTGGCGTCCAAGACCGCCTTCTTCTTTTCAAGTTGCTCCTTCCTTAGTAGAGAAGCCGATTTGGCAGACATCTGATGGGCGTTAAAACGGTCGCACATTCCACACTCAATCAAACTCACTTATAAACAAACATCCTACAAACTAAGCATAATGACAAGTAAGAGTTCGTTCCACAAGGAACGAGATATGGTTGCTAAAGATCTTAACACTTAAGCTAATTCGAAGTCTATGATGAATTGGGGTTCGTCAAGTAGACAAACATACTATGGTTCTAAATCAATGGATTAAAGACACTAGGGAATGGGATCCACTCAACCAAGGCAATTAGGCAAACGGGGAGGAAAATAGACAAGGTATAGCAAGGACTATATGTAAAATCGACCTCATGCGATTAGAAAACAACTCACACTACCAAACTTAGATTCCTCATTAGTTTAGCAATAGAAGATACATAATCAAATTGCAATAAGTAATGACATACTCGATTTACATTTCCATGTCAAACTAAGCATATCATGCTATCAAGCTCCTAAGTCAAGGGTAGCTAATCCTTTCATGAAGATTTAACAAGCAATCTCATATGATCAATTTAATTGCAGTACAAACATCGTTGCTTCTCCCACATTTGCATAATCAACCCAAGAGGTTGAGCTTCACCCAACCCCTAGCAAGAAGACTACTCACAACTCATGTTTATCAACTTGCAAACAAGTATTAGGGTTCTAACTACTTCAATAATTGGGGAAAAGTGGTTAACAATTGAAATAACCATCATCCAGTAACAAATTATCAATAACTAAAGGGATTCAAGCGACATGCTAGAACAAATAAAATCAAAAATTAATTGGAGAAAAGTAGAAGGAAGTTACTAATTGAAGCTTGAAAATGTTGAATACAATGTGCCAAACCTTGAGAATAATTCTCGAATTTCACTAATACAATGATTTGATTTGATGAAAACTAAGCTAAATTAAAGAAGGGGAATGTTTCTTTAACACCCGTATTTTCATACGTATTTTCAAATTAATTAATTAGGAATTATTTTATAAAAAGGGTATTTTAGTAAATTTATTAATTAGAGCCAAAATAATATTTGAATTTTGGAGCCAAAATTATTTTGAAAACTAATCATTATTTTGGATAAGATTTATTATCCATTTATCTTATTTTAAAAACCGGATTATTTACATATTTTGGATATTTTAATTAAAGCAAAATAATATTTTATTAATTAATTATTATGGCCGAAAATTCCCAATAATGAGCTAAGGGATTTCGGATTTTCCATGCATGGAAAATATGATTTTCTTGGTTATTTATTGGTAAATAATTGATATTTAATTATTTAATTATTCTATATTATTTATACAATTATTTATTCCTTAAAAACCGAGCAAAATCTTCCTAAATATATTTATAGGAGTCCGAAAATTTGAGCTACGATAAGATCAATATTTTCGGCCTTATTGAATTATTTTGGGGGAATTTATTTGGTAAAATTATATTTTTAATTATCTCCCAAAATCTCTTATTTTCCTTAATTCTATTTCTCATCTTTTTAATATCTAATCATCATATTTTCTTGTCATTCATTCTTCTTAATTATTCCCCAAGTAATTCCAATTTCCTTATTATTTTTCATGACATACATACATTCCATATTCAAGTATACACAATCACCTTAATATCCAAACTTTCCTTAATTCTTTTACTCACTTCTCCAAGTAATCCCTTAAACCCTACTTACCATAATTCTTCCTACATTTTCTTACCACATATCATGCTTACACTATCCTATAAATACCCCTTCAATTCATGATCAAACCTCACACAAATTCTCATAATTATCTCTCAAATTCTATAATTAGTTTCTTATTCTTTTTCTTTTTCTCCTTGCGCACCACCACCTCCATCGTGCACCACCACCTTTCGGCCGCCCACCTGCCTCCGCTCTCCACCTCCGGCACCACTTGCTGCCGCCGACAGCCCCTTGCCGCCACCTTCTCTTTCTCTTCTCCTTGGTTTCTTACCTTTTCTTCTTCTTTTCTCTTATTCAATTATTTAATAATTATTATGGGGAAATTTATAAAAAATTATTATGACATATTTTAATTATATAAAATAATATTTTTAATAATGTTTATGATAAATTAATTTAAGAGGTTCATGTACATATATTTGGGAGGTTTTTAGTTTAATTATTGTGTTTATTTATTAACCTTATATTAATTAAGGTTATATTTATTTGTAGGGTGTGTTCGAGCAATAATTTTGAGATTTCATTTGTGTGTTTTAATAAGCAAGGATCAAGGTATGTCATGTGGTTAGATACCTTGAAAAAAAAGTTGATTTGAATGAGCATGTTTGAATGATTTCTTGTTATGATTGAATTAAATTGAATTGAATTATGGTTCATGAAATAAAAGTATGTTTAAATAAATTGGTTTTAATAAATAAATTGGAGTATTGATTTATCATGTTTTAAATAAATTAATTATTATTCATGTTTAAAAGGGTTTTATTATGAAAGCATGTTGAATTTAATAAAGAGGAGTTTTGGTATTATTATTAAAAGTTGGAAGTATTGGATTTAAAGAGGATTTATTGAATGATTATTATTAAAGCTTTATAAGCATGTTAGTAATCCCACTATGCGGATTTGGTTTATTTGATAAGTGTAGACACCCCATTTGTGTCTCCCCAAAACCAAACCCAGTGATGAGTACCTTTCATGTCGAATCATAATCGAATGAAACGAAAGTGTGGAAAGTCTAGTGTTGCGGAAAGTTTTTATTTCTTTTCTCTTCTCTCTGTTTTTGAAAACTTATTTTAAGAAAACATCCAATTCAGTTTGGTTGGTCCATGATATGGGTCCAATAGTACTGTAGTTGGATGGGGCTTGCAAAGCCTTTCCAACGATATATTATAAGCCCAATTCCGATAAATAATGAGGAATTTATGGCCAATTTACCAAACTGGGCCCGGTTTGAGCTTTATATGCGGCCCAATGATCTAGCGGAGGGCCTAATATGATTTATCATTCCTAATGCAATTAGGAATGGTTTTAGACTTCTAGAATCTTCTAGAAGGTTCTTTTCATTCCTAATTCAATTAGCATTGATAAATTGACTTTTGTTGACTTTTCAGAGTTTTAATCAAAATCAAATAGCATTTTCGAAGAAATTATATGATTTTATCTTCCAGTACGGTAAACTTATCGGATTTTCGAAAACGCGTTGGTATCAGGCTTGGCGCCTAACCCCAGGCCTTGGCGCCTAGAACCAGGCCTGGCGCCTAGCGCTAGCCATTGGCGCCTGGCGCTAGTGCTGGTGCCTGGCGCCAGCTAGCCAGGGTTGGCGCCAGCCCTGTTTTTTGTGCGTCAGACTCTGTTTTGTTTATTTTATCTTTTTGGTTGATTTTCTCTATAAATATCGTATTAAAAACTCCGTTTTCATTCACCTATAATTAGTTTTCATTCACAATCATTAATTCTCTAATTCTCTCTTAATCATTCACCAATCCTCATCAAGTTTTCTTGATTATTTCATCTCATTCATCTTTTTCTAAACTTTTTGTTTTAATACAAAATTCCGCATTTGCAAGATCTAGAAACATCTAGCCATATTCGAAGTTGCCTTCTCCCTAGACGTGAAAGGTTTAATTTCTGAGGGTTTGGTCCCAAATATCTATTTCAATTATTTAATTTGATTGTTTTGTTTATTGTTTTCCTTGAAGTTACTAACGCGTGTATTTTGTTATTAGAAAGAGGTACGAGGATTCAAAGTAAGTGCTTTAATTGATTTATTGATATTATGATTTAGAAATCGTGTTTATACTGTTATTATGATATTCCTAGTATCATGTCTAGGTTAATTTTAATATTAAATATGATTGCTATGATGCCTTTTTATTCTCTTCCTAATATTTATGATTGTTAGTATCATGTTAGGGTTAAAGATTTGATTTTTATTGCTTAGTGACATGCTAGGGTTTGTTATTAATCTTGTTAGTATCATGCCTAGGATCTTGCTATTATTATGCTTTAATATTAACATGAACATGATTATGATTATAATTGTTGTAATTTATGATGATTATTATCACTATTATTATTATTATTATTATTATTATTATTATTATTATTATTACTATTTTGATGATGATTATTTTATTTATGATGATTATTATTATGGGGATAATTTTATTGTCATGGTTTTTATTATTATTATTATTATTGTTGCTTGATATTTATTCTTTATTGCTTAATCACACCTTTTATTGCATGTTTAAAGGGAATTTGTACTTGTAATCACGCTTAATAAGATAATTAATAATCTTGTTTAGGGTTAATTTGATTATAATTCAAGTGATCGCCAATAATAGTTTATTTGTGCATTAATATTCAACCAACATAGATAAACAGGATTAGGGTTAATCCTATTGATTGCATGTTAATTAAAAAGCGCACATGAATACGATCAGAATAAAGTAGAGGCCTATTATTAGGGCAGGTTCAATCTCTTTTAGGTTGGATTTGTACCTTCATCCCCGAACCCTTATTTGGTTCAAGACCTTATGGAGTTGACGATCTCTTGGATCGTTAAGGGGTGTAACCTTCATCCTATGAACGGTTTACAAGTTCCTAAAACTTGTTGGCGACTCTTTTGCTCTATCTTCTTCCCTTTTGGACGCCACCGTACTTTAGTGTATGATCACAGTGGGGTTCAAGCTAGTGGGATTAACGCTTGAAATTTATTCCCTACAATAAGAATTTGGACTTTGTATGACCAATTCTTTCCTCAAGAATAGCCTTGTAACATAAGGAGCTAGCTTGGGGGTGTGCACACTTGGGTGAGTAATTGGAATTGCTTTTGAGTAATTGGAATTGGTTTTAAAGGAATTGGATATTTATGAGGAATTGGTTTTATTGAATTGACTATTCATTATTATTATTATTATTGAAATTGGTTTTTGAATCTTGAGTTGAGATTATTGATTTAATTATTGAAATGGATGAAATTGATTTTAAAAGCATGTTTATGAATAAATTGAGTTTAATTATCTCACACTTATCGTACTTAGCATATTTTGCTAATCCGTATTGCTTATTTTGTTTAATTCGTCCTGTTTACCTTAATGGTAAGCAGTGTTGACTAATTTCAGGTGAAGTCATAAATGAGCATTTGGAGTCCCGGGAATGGTTCACCTAGATTAGGATATGTTGGTCCTTGTATTTATTTTTGAGTACTCATAACAATGGTTACTATTTTGGTATATTATTAAATAAAGAAGAGTTTTGAAGTTTCCGCTGCAGAGTATTGGTTTATTTTAGTAAGTTTGAGTAGCCTTGCGTAGTCACGCGACGGTAATACACCTAAGTCTATCTCTACGGTATATTATACTAGTATTTCCGTAGAGGGAGATTTGGGGGTGTTACAGTTTCAAACTAAGAGGAGTTTCTTAAAACTAGGCTATTTATGTCCCTCTTTAAAAGAGCTGAAGGGGAAGTACATATACTCCCCGAAACACATAGGGAAATCTGTCAAAATAAACGGATTCCCAGCGAGGAGTGCCTGCTCCACAATGAGGAGCGCCCGCTCCTGGATGCTTCACGCCCTCTCCATTTTTCTTCAGAGAATAGGCAGATTTGAAGTGTCAAGGAGGAGCACTCGCTCCTCACAGGGTGCACGCTCGCTCCCCTGTTCCACAGCATAAGGCAGATTTTGGTCTTCAATGGGAGGAGCGCTCGCTCCAAGGTGGGAGCACGCCCGCTCCTCACAGGTCTGAATTTGGGCAGAATGTTGCTGAAGATGAGGAGCACCCGCTCCTGGAGAGGTGCACACTCGCTCCACCAGGAGCGACCTCTCCTTTCTCTATTTCCTTGCCTTGAATGCGTTCCATGCATCGAATGCTTGTCAAATTGAGTCAATAAACCTGCAAAACATGGACAAACATAAACAAAGAGGGGGCAAGGCCGAGATAAAACATTTTCATTCAAAAACGGGTTAGAAAGAGTGGAAATGATTGCAAAATCGGGTTTAAATTAACACAATAAGTAGTCAAATAAACCACTTATCAGCGTCTTATTGGCGTCCACCCTACTTAGATCTTCTTCTGCAAAAGGGAACCGGTTGGTTAGATATGTTGTAATAAGTTTGTTTAAAACAATCAAGACAATGACAACCGTGATAAGCAACATACGTCTCTCAAACATGGTACTCAAACCACGCACTACTACAAAAAACCCCTAATACGTCGGACTTTTAGAGTCACCTGTACATAAGGTGCGACTTATCAACCTATCGATCGAGTCGCCTCATATTTATTAGGCGACTTGTTAAGTTTGAGTTAAAATCAACAAAGCACCTAACGAGTCGCCTAATATATATGAGGTGACTTGATAAGTTAACAAGTCGCCTCATATATGCATGCAACTCTATAATCCGACTTATTTGGTGGTGTAAATTAGATTTTCAAAGTCACCTGTACATAAGGTGCGACTCGAAACCCTGTCGAGTTGCCTTATAAATATTAGGCGACTCAATAGGTGAGTTTTCTTATCTACGACTCTCACCTAATGAGTCGCCTGATATTTATAAGGCGACTCGATAGGTTAAAAAGTCGCACCTTATATACAGGTGACTTTAAAAATCTAATTTAAGCCACCTAATAAGTCGGGTTATAGAGTCACATGCATATATGGTGCGACTTGTAAACCTATCAAGTCACCTCATGTATATTAGGCGACTCATTATGTGCTTTGTTGATTTTAACCCCAACATAACAAGTCTCCTAATAAGTATGAGGCAACTCGATATGTTTACAAGTCGCACCTTATATATAGGAGACTCTAAAAGTCCGACTTGTTAGGTGCTTTATTATATGACCAATACCTAATAAGTCGCCTAATACGTAAGATGCGACTCGATAGGTTAATTCTAAAAATGTATATAAAATAGTTACAATATCATATATATATATATATATATATATATATATATATATATATATATATATATATATATATGAAAAGTAACTTTTGGCGTAATGGCAAGAACTTCAACCTTCCATGCAAAGAACCAGAGATCAAGCATGCTGAGTGTCATAAACACTGACACTATATGAGCTAATAAAAATAGTTGTAAAAAATGTTGATTTTTTACGTGTCGCCTCTTTCAACACAAGCGACACAATAGATTAACCTATGGAGTCGCCTCTTTCAACACAAGCGACACAATAGCTTAACAAATAGAGTTGTCTAACAACTAATAGGCAACTTATATAAAAGCTATCAAGTCGCCTCAGAGGCGACTCCTAAAGTTGGAAGCTATTGTGTCGGTGGCTGTGGAGTCGCCTTTAAAGCGACTCGTTAGGTCATTTACAGGCGACTCGATAGGGTTTTTTTGTAGTAGTGACGGGCGGAGAGAAACGCCTCATCTTTCAGAAAATCCGGGTGAGGTAATGTAACACCCCAATAATTCTCCCTTTTCCAAACCACTTACATTAAATAAAAATAGAGGAGAATCATTGGCATGTTACCGCCACGTGTTAAAACGTTAAGGCTTTATCAAAGTATCGCAGCGGAAGTCCAACTTAAATTTTAAAATAATATAATTTAGAAAACCAATAAGTCAAAGCTTACAAATTGGAACCATAAAGGCCCTTATTAAAACCAAACCAATATTCAAAATCCCAAACATAAATGAAATAGAAAAACATAAATAAGTTTAACACAAAGATCGAATACTCTTAATCACACCAATCTCTTGACTATGCGTATGTCAAATCCTCGAACTTCATATCATCAAGCTAACCTGTGCAATACTGCTTCCCAATAATACAAGTGTAATAATTGGATCATCATATGGTCATTGTAAGGCGAAGGCCATGACCAAAAGTAACATACACAAAAGCACGCAATTAGCAAAGCTGAGTACATACAAGCTACAACGTACAAAACCTAGAATGCTCAATTAATTAAAGTAAATAAACGTACAACATGAATTCATTAATCAAGACTCCACACTTAGACAATTAAATTGACTCAACATACTTACTAACCAATTCCAAACACTTAATTATTTATATTTAGTTTGATTACTTTAATTTGGACTAAGCAATAGATGAGGTTGTCCAAACCACCAAATCATTTTGGTCCCAAATGGCCATTTAAAATAAAAGTTTAGTGCAATGCAAGAATGGGCGCGACTCCATCCTCACAAAGTTAGTCTAGGATCCCATCTAACTTTCATTATAAAATAAAATGTAAATACCAAAAGAGAAGAGGACAGGTTGATCAAACAAGCCTCCCAAAGCCACGGGCTACCACCGTGTACCCCAACCCATAATTGTCAATACTCTAGAAGTGCATACTTTCTAGAGTTTTATTGCTCATCCTTGTTTCACTTTACGTGATTACAATTTTAATTAATATATGACTCATTCAAGAAGACCATACATAACAATCATACATCAATTCACTTTTAATCTTATTTAGGACAATGGTGATCACATCACAAGTTGACCTTTAATTCTAATAAACTTCCACATTATCCAAAATTGTTGAACATAGTCAACCCACTTAGCCATTTTGGCTTAATCCACTTTTACTCAACATATTAACAAGTCATGCTTGAGTAATAAATAAAATAATAATAACTTGTGGAATAATTAATAAATTTCATTATTCCACTTAAACCATTTAATACCTATCCTTCAATACTCCAAATATGGTTAATAAACCAATCCAACATGCTTGTATCAACATTCCATACAAACAATTAATCCAATATTATTCAACATGCTTGCATCCATAATTCCATACAAACATAATTAATTCACCAAAACATGCCTCATAAACATAAGCACATGAATTAATTAAATGTATAACCAAACAATTTCCATCCAAGAGTTCCCTAAACATGAAACTAAGTTCATTCCTTTTGGTACCTAAAGATGATACTACTTATAACGAAGTAGACATGTACGTACCTCGTGTAAACAATCCTTTGTGCCACTTTTAATCACTTAAAAGTCTCTTGGGGAATAATCACTTCCTAGAAAACAACCAATAATCACAAATTAATACTTAAACAAATTTCCAGCAATATAAATTTGATTAAAACTCCTTAAAACTTCCTTTAAAACATGTCTTTATGATTAATTAATCATTAGAAATTCAATAAGAACAAAGGCCCCAAATTAATTGATCATTAGAACCCTAAAATCCCAATAAATAAATTAAAACCCTAGATTTATAATTCATTTAAATCTGAAAATTAAAACATGTATATAATATGAAATTATAATCTCTTACGATCAAAATATAGATTTGTACTAATTTAATTAATTTCAAACAATTAAAACTAAAACCCAAAACAAAACAAATAATTTTGAAGCAAAATATAAGAAAACAAAGGAAGAGGAAAGGGGCAGCCAAGGTGGGCCGTCGGCGATAAGAGGAGCGGCATTAGGGAGGCGGGTGTGCGCCGGAGGTGGCTGGGCGGTAGCGGTAGCAAGTAGAAGGTGGGCGGCAGTGAGGACTTCTTCATGTGAAGGAGGAAGAAGAAAGAAAGAAAAAGAAAGGAAAAAAAAGGAAAAGAAAAAAGAAAAAAAATAAAGGAAAATAAAAATAAAGAAATAAAGAAGAAAGAAAATAAGACTTACCTTTTGTGTGGGAAAATTTTTGGGGATTTATGGGTATTTATAGGAGAGAGAGTTGTAGGTTAGGTTGGAAGATTGGGCCTTATAAAATAATGGGCCAAATGAATGAAATGGAGTAGGCTTAATTTGTATTGACATAAATTGTAGAATATAGGTTCATAAAATAGTTTGTACTAAAATAATTTCCGACCCAAATTAATAATTTGAAACTTTTAAAATTAAATTATGAAAAAATACCAATAAACATTATAAATGAAATAAAATTTCATTTATAAATTATTTAAAAATACGGGGGATTACAAGTACCCAATTCTTGGGTACGCTTATCTGAGTCTCATCATCCAAAGGGATGGTGGTTGTCTAAAAAAGTCCCGGCTCAATTATTTGTTCTCAAGCCCTGGGCGGAATGCGAGGGAGGGCACACTTCTTTTCGAGTAAAGCCGGATCCTTATTGTACCGGCGTAGGAACCGGTTGTGGCCTAGAGAGGGCGAGGAGATCTAGTAAAACTTCTCCTTCCAGCCGGTTCACTTAGATGGCTTATCCAGTGTCATCATGTATTGCAGGTGCGTGGTCAAAGTATACCACGCCCCCTATCCGCCTGGAGCCCGACTCATGTAGTGCATATGAGCAAAAGCCTTAAAACTTAGCTCTATGTTTTGGAACTCACAGGCGACAATATAACTTAGTATATTTATCCATGAGTTGGGGGTGGGTTTCCAAATGCCTAGCTTATACCCCATCAAAATCCTTTTAATCCCTCTATGAAGAGGGAAGCGAAGACCGGCTTAGATCGCAGCATCATAGCAGCCGAAATAATTGTCGGCGTTCTCAATGTCATCATCCCTTGCCACAGTCGCGTCCGCAGGCGAGACTTTAATCACCTAATCAGGCCCAATGGGATATTTGTCCTTAAAAGCCCTAAAGGTAGACTCCAAGGTCTATGTCTAAGGCGGACATATGCGCCTCGATGGGTTTGGAAATGGACGGGCCTTTAGCCGTCTGTTGAACCTCATAGCCAGCCTCCGCCTTACCAGAGCTTGAAGCTTCGGATCCAGACCTGTTGGAGGCTTTCTGACCATCCTCTGGATCCGAGTCATTCCGATCAGAGGTAGAGGCGGGTCCTTCACCGCCTGCCTCTTCTAGGATCCCGTCACTTGGGGTAAATGGGGTGCTACCCGGCGAAGATCCTGCTTGCTCCTCAGATTCCTCATACTCCTCATCTAGAGTAATTTCATCCGCGGGCAGTTCCAAAGCGCTCCTTCTTTTTGGCTTGGTAGCTGTATGTTTTACTCTGGTTATCGTGTCCTTCATAGACACATAGATGGAGGGATTCGGAGATGAGCAAAGCAGGTCCAAATGTCCATAGACGACACCTCCAGCTCTAGACTCAACCGTACCAGGAGACCGACTGATTGACCTAGGATGTGTCGTGTGTGTCGATGATAAATCCATTTTATTTGAAAAATTGTATATACAAATGGAAAAAAATTGAAAGTGTTGAGAAGAGGAGAGACAGTTACCTCTGATTAAATTCTGAAAAAATTGCCTCAAACGGTGAGCGGTTGTGTCCACGAACGCTGCAGACAAAATTTATTTTGGAAAGCAGCTACATTCAGTAATAGTGTGTGTCTCTCTAGAAAATTGTCTCTCTCGATCTTTCTGTCTCTAGACTTATGAAATGGTCAAAGATGGGAGATGGGGGGGGGGGGTGGGTAAAACCTTATTTATAGAAGGGTAGGTTAAAACGGGGGCATCCCCGTCACTTTAATCGAAGGTGAACTGTTTGTTACCATGACCTACCTATTTGAAAAAGGTCCAACAAATGGAATGACGGCCTTCAAGGCCCAATTCCCGATAAAAGCTGCAAAAGCAGCGCAATCCATTAGGTTAGAATGACCTAATGAGCGCGTATTCCCATGATCCTATAAATAGGGAGATTTCCCCATTTTGGGAACACATTCATTTATTACAACATACCTACATTATCTTACATCAAAGAAAACACCTGATTTCGGAATCCGAAAAGATCTCACTTTTACCTTTTCCGCACCTTTTCATCTTCTACGACCAATATTAAATTGAACGTCGGAGGCGGAGCTCCTACCAACCGAAGCCTGTGTGTTTACAGGTACAGACCGCGTGGAATCAGTCTTGGTGACGTAACTCTCCCGAGCGACCAAAAAACACCCAAAATAATATTAACCGGGGAAAGCTCTTTGATTTATTTACGAAAATGTCAGGTGATTCAGTATGTTACACTTTAACTTTTTCATACTAGTAAATCAAAACAGTACAGTAAGGATCATGCTCATGTTTTCAGAAAACTCAAAGAAAAGTTGAAAGCTCACAAAGTCACACTTTTCGATTTTTCTTGTTCAAATGTCAACCCTTTGAAGAACACGACAATTCATTCATTAATCAATCATTCCATCATTTTCAACCCATTAATTAAATAAACCTCAAAATATAAACTTGATCACAGAAATCATAGTAAGACAATAAGGGCAACAACCCCTTGTTCCAATCCAACAACATTTCAATTTTTTTTTGATTTTTTGACAAATTCAATTTTCTTACCCAAAACCCACGAAAATTTTATATTCATAAATCACGATCATCCTAAATTGTATAATTCTGTATTCAACTACTTGCATGTTTTCATTCACAATTTTTATTCAATTTTTGGACATTTTTCAAATAATAGACCATGATAAACAGATCTCTGAATCAATTTCCTTGACTTCAATGAGGTCTTTTATGGAGATTTTGGTGTTCTTGGTAACTTTTTTGAGTTTAGGTACAATAGGGCTTTCAGAGGAGTACAGAGTTGGGGAAGCTCCTTGGAGAATCCACACATTATTCTCAACAGAATGCAACGATTATTTCGATTGGCAAACAGTTGGAATTATGCACAGTTACCGGAAATCGGGTCACCCGGGGCCGATTACCCGGCTTCTGAGCTGCACAGAGGAGGAGAAGAAACGGTATCGAGGTTTCGACTTAGCTCCGACTATGGAGGTCCCTTCTATGAGCAGACATCCAAGAACTGGTGACTGGTATATTACCTTCTTTTATAATGTCTTTGGCAAGTTTTTTGTCAGTTGCTATTCTTATTATTATTTTTTTTTTTCGGGTTGAGGGGCCGTTACAAAAGACAGTGACATAGACATGATTTGATCTGGGTACCACCACAATGCTATTA
This sequence comes from Chenopodium quinoa, assembly GCF_001683475.1. NCBI lineage: Eukaryota > Viridiplantae > Streptophyta > Magnoliopsida > Caryophyllales > Amaranthaceae > Chenopodium > Chenopodium quinoa. The sequence continues at coordinate 3,237,689 of NW_018743405.1, read as the reverse complement.
TTGAATAATGATTATGTTAATTGCCATTTACTCCTCAGTTGCAATTGTTTGTATGATGAGTATAAGTAATGTACTTGGATTGATCTTAATTAATTGGTTGAGTGCTCATTGGTAGCCACCGTATAAACAGCTGAAATATGGATGATTAACATAAATTTGTTTATCTTTAATAAGAAATTGGATATTATTTGCTATTCTTTTGTTATAAAGTAATTAGTCTTTGGGTAATCCTTTTCAATTCAAGGGTCTAATTAAAAAGCAACTTCCTTGGTCAGATAGGGCAAGGCACTGGATTGTGCTTTAATTAAGCAACTATCTGGTTGGTGTTGAGTTCTTGAGCTTGTTTTGTAATCCTAACGGAATTTGTTGCCACCTTATTCTAACCCTAAATGGGAAATGATATTTCAAAATAGGCGGATAATTTCTATCTTCTCCTCTCCGGTCCCAAAAGATAAGTTCCAATCAATCAGCTTAGGTAGTGGCACATTGGAAAATCTCATCAGAGTACAATAATATATTACAAAAGGTCACAAAGTTTTTTTGTGAATATCCTAAAGTAGTCTGTGTGTGAGTATGTGACTGTTATTTCTGTATAGAGAGATTGTGTTGTACTTATATTTGCTTATTGGATATGCTTGTTAAGAAAGCAAGAGATCAATGCATTGCATTTTCATATATTATGATGCACATCAATTAATGGAGTGTCCTGTTTCCCTGTGCAATTCCATTTCATTCATATTGTAAATCAAAAGATTTGAGATTCCTACTGAGGGTTTGGAATCTACTTAAACAAAAATGTGTTAATAAGGATATTGTGATGAGTAGAAGTTGAGTAAATAAGATTGGGGTTTGGAATTAATCGAACTGATGGCTTCCACATCATTGTGTATACTTATAGGTTTATGGCGTGCACACATATATTGTCTATAAATGTGCTTAATTTGCTTTTGTTGCTTTCCAGTTTTGCTGCATTTTATCAATTTTCTTTTTGGTTTCTTCTAACTCTCCTGGAATCATGATATACTGAAACTAAGGGTGAATGTTGTTATTGCCTAGGTACCCTGCTATTAACAAGCCCGCTGGGGTTTTGTATTGGCTCCAGCATAGTGAGGATGCTAGGAATGTTGATTGGGTTGTAATTTTAGATGCTGACATGATCATCCGAGGGCCAATAGTACCTTGGGAATTAGGTGCTGAGAAAGGCAGGCCTGTTTCTCAATATTATGGGTATGGATAATTAACTCACACTTCTTGGTTATGATCTGCTTTACTTTACTGTTCTTGCATTCTTTTTGACATCTGTTTGAGGCTTGAGTGCTTGACAGAAGTTGTGGTAAAGTATATCATTAGAAGAAACATCAAAATTATAAATGTACTATTTGGCATAATGTTAAACAGATCATTCACTTCTAGAAGGTGCAGATAATTTTGATACTATAATTAGCTTACCTGAAGTGCCTAAAGATGAAGTCAACTACCAATTATTTGAAACTATATTTAGAGGGTAATTTGGAATATGAACCATAAAACAAAAAAATTCAGCAAACAGGTTTGGATTTAGATGAATAAAAGGACTCCTATAGTACTTTAGGAATGATGCCCTGGATTGTGCACAATCCAGTCCAGACCTGTAATTGAACCTGAATTATGAACCATACTAGACTGGTCTCAGGTGCTTCAAATACCTGGATTCGGGGTAATTGGTCCAGTCCAGAAAAAAAACTGAATATTCCAGTCCAGATCAGTGACTAGATTTCTGTAAAACTCTATGATGGTCAGTGAGCAATGGTACTTATTTTTTCTCAGTTGCTGTTCTTTTTGTTTCCCAAAATTCAGAAACCCCCATTTCCTCTATTCTTTATCCATTTTTTTTTCCTTTTCTTGCTATCTCATTTTTATACTTTCTTCTTCAATTTTTCTTTCAATCCCCTTTATTCGTGCTGTCTTTTTATCATTGACTACTACTCCCTCCATCCCTTTATCAAATGCTCATTTCTTGTATTTCGCATGTTTTAATGAAAATGGATAAAGCAAGTAAATTTTTCTTAAAAGCAATGATAAGTGTTTGCCAACTCATTTACTTATTTTGTTTTACATGCATAAGTACAAACCAATAAAAGAAACCAAGTACAATGTAATAATTATTGGGGAATTAAATTTTAAAATAAGGGTATAAAGGTCCAAAAAAAAATCTATTAAAAGAAAATTGGCACTTAATATGGGACACTTAATTAGGAAAACAGGCACTTATAAGTGGGACGGAGGGAGTATGTTGTCTATAAGACTTCTTTATAAATCTTTTACATTGCTGAGTCATCTCAACCAATTATAAGTCTATAGTGCAAGGTTTAATTTTCCATTGGGATAAGTGATTGATGAGCAGTGAGGATTTTTTTTTTAAAATCCTACTATGGAAATCATGTGAGTTATTGTTTTTGGAATCTTATTGGAAACAAATTTTGTTTCCCCATTAAGAATTTATGACTGTTGAAGTAAGATGTTGCTCTTTTATTTGTTTTTTGAATGACAATATATATATGTCTATTGTCTACTACAGTACTTGTCTACTTAAGAAATTTTAATTTTATAGCTAATTGGAATTGCTGTCCAGTCCACCAAAAAGACTGATCTGGTTTACTGGTCGAATTAGTGTTAGACCAGTGTACCGCCCAACGTCTCACTCTTAATTTATTCTGGAAATCTAAACTTGTCATCTTTTCTAAACAAGTTTCTGTTCAAACAGTTAATTAGTTAAATGTAATTAGCAGATCCAAAAATAAAGCAACGGAAATATTGAATTATACTTTCCAACCTTTGGTCGGTCTGCTTAAAATACTCCCACTTTCAATTGACTAAGACTAATCCCACTTTTTCTTGGGTATCTTCTTTAAATGTCCCTTTACCTGAAAAGACCTCTTTAGCCGCTAAGATATACCTTTTTTACACAAAAATAAAATAAAATAAAAGTTGTATTTTGTCTACTACTCTCCGCTTATAACACCTCCGCTAATGACACCACCCTTGTCTCATCATCCACCTATTTTTCTCAAATTATAATGTAGTCATGATATTGATGAACAAGCAATCGAATTATCTAAGCGGAGTCATGGCCATGATTGATCCCCATTAACACAAACATCCACCACTTCTTTGTTCCATCAAAGTCATGGCTGTGATTGATCCCCATTAACACAAACATCCACACTTCTTTGTTCCATCAAAATCAACTCGTAATTATCCAGTTCCATGAGAATTATCCTCCATATTCCCTGGCTACAAACTCAGTCTCAATCATTTTATTCCCCTCCTTGACACAGATCCAAGTCTAGAATCATTCTCTTTCCTCTAATCCACTCGCCCCCACCTTGTTGTTAAATGTTGTTGAGGATTTGCAGTAATTGGAAAATACTTATTCTATGCTTAGAATTTAAAAACACAAACTTATTCTGCCACGTGTCTCCTCTCTTTTTACCTTTCTTTACATTCTTTTTCTTTAATTGGCCTTGTTTATGTTTTTAATCATCATTAGTTTTGGTGGAAATTCTTTAGCTGCCCCCTTTATTTTTCAATAACCCTTTAAATTTTTGTAAGCTCTACCCTTTAATTCAACAAATTGAATTCCCTTAATCTTCTCCTTATCTCCCTCCATCTTTCAAAATCAATTTAATTGAATTTACTATTTAATTCATTAACCCTTTATCATCTTCCTCTAATCCCTTTCCTAATATAAATTTCTAAGAAAACCTTTTTCATTCACCTTAATAACAAGCCCCCCAAAATATAGACATAGAAATATCTTTAAAGACCTATGCAAAATGCAACAATCATGATGATTGGAATGGAAAGGTAACAAAGAAGGAAAACTTGAATAATAAGGAAAGGGACAGGTGTAAGAGTATTTGTGAAATTCGATTATATGGTGTTGCTTGCATGTCATAAGGCCATTACTTTCAAGATATTTAGAGTGCTCTAAGAGAAATAAATTTGGTGAAGAGAGATTTTATATTTGATGTAGAAATGTAAATTTATAACAAGGGTTTTGGTCTTCAGTATGAAGTATTATGTAACCATCATGCATTTGTAATGTAAATTTGTTATGTTTTCAGCATAAATAATAACTCATGCATTGCCCGTGTGTAGAACGAACCCAAAAACTAGTTATATATGTGATATAGGTTGTTTTATATACTTCTTTCTTTCATTTGTCTCAGCATTATATATATAAGTATGACAGTTGGCAAGCAATGTATTACTCAATTAGTTATTAAGGCTATGTTCAGTTTAAATTAGTATTAGCTTATTGCATAAATAATTAGATCACACCAAATCAGTATGTCTTTTTAGTTGCGTTTAATTTTCATTAAATATCTTTAATTCCATTGTTAAAAAAGTTAAGAAATTTTCATATTTAATATTAATATGATTCTAATGACATCTCATTTGATGTTTTTAATTTACAGATTAGTGTACAACTAAGGTCAAAGTTTGGTCAAAACTAAAAACAGGGATAGATCATGTGAACTAAACATATCCTAAGTCTGGAGTACAGTGAAAGATATGTATAATGAGGAATGAACTAGGACTTGGTGGTGTCGTCATGGTGGGAGACAAAAGGTAGAAGATTAGGGAAGAGAGGAGAGAATGTGGTCTTAAATCTTGGATGTGGTCACAATCGCGGTATGGTCACATAGTCATTTCGCGGGCAATGCGGATGGAGTACGACTGTTGTGGCCTAATATATCGGCTACGATAAGCTCAAATTCCTTTACAATGCAGTGATGCGGCCGAGATTTTATACCATTGGAGAGAGAAAGGATGAAGATAATATTAGTAAATAAAGAAAGTATGGCCAATATCATAGTGACATGTGCCTAAATAAATGTGTTTGGAAGCTAATTAGGCTAGTTAAATATTATAAATCTTTGAAACCGGTCACTGGTCATTAGGACTGTTAGAAAAAGATACTCGAAAAATCTAGGATTTTTCTTAGTTAATCGAAAAAGGGGACTATATTAAGCATACTTCCCAATGGTTTGATTATTATAATCCATTTTTTCTAAGGCAGTAATAACTAGCTAAGTGGAGCTTCTCAAACCATTTTCCATCTTATCATTTTCTAATCAACTTAAGTAATTGCTTATATTTCATTTTTCACCAGTGTGGAAGATTTTAAATAACCCTCTGGTGTGTGTAATCATTAAAAATCCAATCCATATATCATAAAGTTGCTCACTCAATGACTTTGTTTTTTTTTTTTTTTTTTTTTTTGGGAGGGGGGCGGGGGTAATAAATCAAACAAATGCAGTATAGATTAATATATGACTTATTAATCAAAAAGGTTTAATGAAATCAAAGGTTTCAATTGATGTTACACAAAGTTTGATAAGATTGAGATTGTCGCCAAGATTAGAATGCTCACAAAGATTCAACATGTGAGAGAAATTCTAGCTCAATGATAATATCTAGGATTTGTTATTATATGTGTTTTTCCTATTATAAATCTTCGTAAGTAAATTTAAGAAATTCACACAGGAAATAGCTTCGCTCAACCACCAAGAATCGTGCCTAATTTGGTAATTGGGGGAAGAAAAACTCTTTCACATACTACTCTGGTAGAAGAACTTTACCTGACCCCTCAGTTGCGATAGAGAAGACGAAGGATGAAATAATTCTTCACATACTACTTAGGACTCAACCATACTACACCTTAAGAAGCCTCCATGAAGCCCATTTATCATGACATCCTCTAAGGTCTCCAAATCAACCAAGTCCAAGGCCCCCACATCAGCTATGATGTAATACAGATTTTACCATTCCTTTCTTCTGTTCATTTTCTAGGAAGGGTTAGTGTAGTCCCCTTTGATTCTTTCTTCATTGATGGCTTCCATTAACTCTTCAGAATGATTTGGCTTTCTATAACAGCAAGCTTGGATCTAAAACCCTTCAGAATTATGCTGTTGAAGTTTTCATCCTGTAGCTTTTGTGTCTTGCTTTTGGAATCAATCTTCTAAATTGGGTTCCTTTGTGCCTTTGTGGAATTATGGCAAAATCCTACTGATTTTATAATTATGATAACAAATACATAAAACAATCTTAGTAGTTATTACACCAAATGGGTTTGGATTTCCTTGGCTTCTTGCACTTATTATGCTAGTTGCCTACTTGCCTAGGTGGTTGGCTTCTAATAATTTGATCAGATGCCAGCTCAGTTATCACCTTATAGTGGTGAAAGTACACGGGGAGTGAGGACATGTATGGACACTTCTTCACTCCTTATTGATGCTTTGCAAACATATAAAATTGGGAAGAGGGTGCTTTTTTAATGGTTGGAAGTGAATTCTGTTTATTGTTGGCACTTCTATCATAAACAAGAGTCTTAATGTTGACATACTTTTAAATAAGGTATGTGCAATTCATTTTTTACATAAAGTCTAAAGATGTTCTAGTATAATTAAAAGTTAATTCGATATATAGAAAAACTACTTATGTTTTTAATTGCTCTTTTTAAAATATATCTACCATGTAAATATTAACTTTAATGTATTAAGGTAATTATATAATCCTTTCAAAAACTTTTCTCTTAAAATGTACCTCTTGATATACACTAAATATTTAATAGGTTAAAAGTTTCCCTATAAAAAGTAAGAAGTTAACAACTGCTAAAATGTTATCCTATATATCAGTGATGTTTGATGACCGATAAAATTAATGTACATCGAGTGTACCTAAATGTTTGTAAAAATGTTTTCTGATGTATTGCTGCCCTTCGGCTCTTGATAATTTCGAGGTTACATGTTAAATAAATTTATTCACCCTTGCACCAAGGACTTCGATGCTCTTGCTCATAGTTGGCTCAGTATGTTCCAAACATATCAGATAATTTCTTCATTTAAGCTCCCATACTTTCGGCTTTTGGGTATGTATGTGACCATAATCTGATATATTCCATCAGGTATTTAATTGGATGTGACAATATTTTGGCCAAGTTACATACAAAACACCCAGAGCTATGTGACAAGGTTGGGGGGTTGCTGGTTTTCCATATTGATGACCTTAGAGCAGTGGCTCCATTTTGGCTGTCTAAATCTGAGGAAGTGCGAGAAGATAGGGCTCATTGGGCAACAAATATAACTGGTGATATAGACGGTACGGGATGGATCAGTGAAATGTATGGGTATTCATTTGGTGCTGCAGAAGTAAGTCATACCCAATTTTCTGTTTTCTGTTCTCTGGATACTTGGGCAATTATTATTTTTGTGCTTATAATACTTTCATTTTCTTATCAGGTTGGACTCAGCCATAAAATTACTAATGACCTGATGATCTATCCTGGTTATGTTCCAAGAGATGGTGTTGAGCCAATTCTCTTGCATTATGGCTTGCCATTTGCAGTTGGGAACTGGTCTTTTACCAAGCTAGATCATCACCAAGATGGAATTGTTTATGACTGTGGACGGCTCTTTCCTGAACCGCCTTATCCAAGAGAGGTACTACTGAGATTATGTATACTTATAGGTGTATTGATCTTTCTGTTTAAAGTGCAGTATAGAGCTTTTTTCAACTCACCAGTAATGATAATCATTGACATAAATAATACTATTATTACTATGAATTTTGTTCTTGCTCGTATTGTAGATGTAGTACTGAGGACTTCCTTAGATAATTGGAAATTTCAACACCATCGGGAGGGAATAATTAGTATGTTGACTATGTTGGTAAACTTTTCTTATAGATATCAACTCACCGTGAATAGGAGAAAATAAGAGTTATAGTAATGCTATGAATAATCTTATAAGTAAATCAATGGATGATCTTGATTTTGAAGAGAGAAGTAGTAAATTGAAAAATCTTAATCTTTGATTAAATACCATTCCAGACTGGTTTCCAATTTTTTTATTAATTGATTTTCACTTTCATTATCATATAATTAATCTTGATTATATATTTTCTTGACGAATTTAAAAGATGTAAACCATTTAATGCGTGATCTGTAAATCTTTCATCGAAAGAGAATGTGTTGTGGGCTGTTAAAACATATAGGTTGGATATAATTTATTTTTCTTCTTCTTTCATTAATAAATTGGGTGATAGGCACTACTCCATCCCCTTTGAACTTTAAAGTCGTGGCAAGAAATTCAATGTGGAAATGAAAATTTTAAATCACCATTTTGTAATTTATGGTTTAGTTTTGATTAGATTAAACAGGTTTTGCTCGCCTGTTAGCAACTGATAAATACTCCCATTTCCTACGTAACTCTCTTCTATTAAGAAAATCTTTTTAATATTTGATTTATTTTCTTTAAATTTGCCTTTTTCTACTTTGTTTTATTTTTGGCAAGCGTACTATATTATATTATCCCTTTTACCCTATACTTTCTGTCAGTCTCTCAATTTATCCACCTCTTCTTACAACCAACCACCTTTTTATACCTTGTCTCTTACTTTACTCATGTATTTCTTACACCCACACACCTCTCCTAGAAAAGAGATTATGCAGAATTTGGTACGTTAAGGAAGAGAGAGAGTCTCTTACTTTACCCATGTATTTCTCACACCCACACACCTCTCCTAGAAAAGAGATTATGCAGAGAGAGAGGAGTACAAATCTTCACTTCACTTAACGAAATTCTTAAATTGATCCATTGTCAAATTTAGAATTTTTTTGGTTTCATCTCACCGTTAAAAAAATGAAATAATTTCTTACAAGAAAGTAAACTTTTCATATGAACTCATATCGGGATTTTATATAAAATCTAGATATAGAGGGGGATATGCAATATGTACGGGGAAGTGAAAAGTATGCCACTAATATCTCTCCAGTCTCTTAGAGGCTATGAATGAGGCGTGAATGGTTGCCTTCAAACAATTGTATCACTTGGATGGCGGTGTAAGTAAAATTGTTTCTATCCTTAAGAGTGGTGAACCTGGTGGGTGGTTGGGAAAAATCTCCCTTCAGACAAAGTTAGTCTAGACTCCAGAGTGGAGGTTCCAAAAAGAGATTATGAATCTATGATGTAGTAGAGAGAGTGAAAGAATAATTGAGATGGTGATTTTGACAGATTTTTTTGCTCTAAGGAATATATTGTCATGGTTTTCCATAATTTTGGAATTCTCATTGGTGGCTCTATGTTTTTTGTGGCTTTATAATTGTGTAGCCTAAAAATGATTTTTATGTAAGGGTCCTTTATTGATTATTTTTTATTAAGATTATTATGTCCAATGGTTAATTTAATTTTATACTTGGTCAAGTAAGAGAAACAGGAAGAAAGGGATTAAGAAAGGAATTTGATTAATTTTGGTTTGTTTTACATTAAGAATTGAGAGTTATCTCTTTTTAAGAATTTGGGCTATCAACTACAGTGTATATTTTTACAAAGACCGTTTTTTAATCTATCAACCTCAACCACTGTCATTTTTTCCCCCACAACTTCACCATTGCCCTCCCATCACTGCTTATTGTCTTTCTCACTTTCCTCCATGGCTCCATCATCATTATGTCTGCCATGCTTGAATATCACCATTTCATAACTTCTGTAAATTTAAGTTTGGCTTATTTATTAGTCATATTTAAATAAGTCATATCTAGTTTTATATTGAAATGGAAGCAACAATAAGAAATATCTTGAGACATTGGACTGGAGAAAGTTTCTTGGGTCATGATGGGTGATTGTGGAACATGAAGTGCCTAGAGACCATTACTCGAGTTGGATCCTTTTCGTTTATTTGATTCTTGGTTTAAGCATTCACATGGCATCATCAGCTTCCCATGAATAGGAGTCTTATGGATAGATAGGTAGAGGAGAGAGAGAGAGATTGTCTCTCTCTATATGGCAGTCTAGGAGGCAATCATGTGATTCATGTCTAATATGTCATATGTTGAGGTGAAAGAAGTGATGATAAAAAATTATTGAGAGGCCAACTTCCTGTCTCTCATTGTTTTTCTTCAGGAACAATCTAAACCATTAGGCCTGCCATATTGATTTCAGTGCATATGGATTGGAGAAGTAATTCTAAACTCTAAAGTAGGCTGAGAATCTAGAATACAGAACAGTCTGTTGGATTCCAATTGATGGACAGGGTTTCTAGTTTTCCTCCTTTTCATAGATGTCTGTGGTAATGAAACATATTCTTATTCTTTACGTGATTTAAAATGTCATTCCAGTGGCACTTTCTGTGTATCAGAATTTTGCAATTTCTAGCATGTCATTTCTGGAGCGTTTTTACCTGTTTCTGGACATTTTGAAATTCAAAACATTATAATATGGTGAATGTGGAGGGAATATTTTTTTATTTATTTTATTTTTTGGAAAAAAATGAAACTAATAATCTCACCTTTGCCTCATCTTCTCAAAACAATACCACCTTTGCGTATTCTAGAAATAATCCCACCTTTATTTCCCATATTATCAAAATGAGCCTTTCTACTTACAACCGGTTCAACAGGTAATTTTTTTTTTCTTTAATCTATTTCTTTTCACCTTCTTTCATGGCAACCCCTCCATCACCACCATGGGTACCACCGCTCACCCCCACATCTGAACTAAACTGTCCCTAACCCAACCACCCACAATCACCTGAACCGAACCTTAACCCCATCCTCATCACCACCCCAAATTTCCACTTGAGCCCACCAGTTACGCACTGGTTGTCGTTTGACAGGGAAGGGGAATCGATTTTTTCCTAGTCATTACCGATTAAATTAATTCATGTCAATTCAACAATGCATCATCTCAATAATTCAACAATCAAACCCATTCAATCCAATCAGCAAGCTAACTCCTTGATTAAAACCCAGGAAGAAGGGGGGAAAAAAAAACCCCTTCAAAACACCATAAAAATCAAAATTCAACCCCCATTCACTCTATTCATAGTAGAGTACCCCAACAATACATAGAATTCAAAATTATTAAACCACTCATAATTTCATATAAAAAATCTCATCCATTCATAATTCAACCGAAAACAATCCAAAATCATTTTACAGATCAAATTACATACCACTAATTAAAATTAGATAAAACAACTGAAGAATCTTGGAAGAGGTTCTAGATGGAGAAATCTCAGCAACTGACCCTGAATCGAGGAAGAAGAAAGGGGAAGGGCCACATTCCGGCTGGGGAGTGTTGTGGTGGGGGTTCGAGAAGGGGGATTTTTGTTTTTGTTTTGCTGGATGTGGTGGTGGTGAATCCGACGGTGCAAGGGAGGAGCTCGGCGGGGGAAGGAAGAAGGGTTATTACTTTTGTTTTATTTTTTATTCCTTTATTTAATTAAATAAAAAAAATAAAAATAACCAATTAGAAAACAACACCTGGCAAAATACCTTCTAAACAGGTTACCAATTTCACTAACAAGTAAATGGTTTGTTTTAAAAATATGGGGTATAAAGGTGAGATTATTTCCAAAAAACGCTAAGGTGAGATTGTTTTGAGAAGATGACCCAAATGTGGGATTATTGGTTTCAATTTTTCCTTATTTTTTTTATAATTCATACCAAAAATTCTAAGCCTTGTCTTTACTGCTTCCCTTTGCAAAGTATCCGAATTGATTAAACATTATAATATGATTAAACTCTTTTTTTTACTCAATTAAATAAAATGATTGTTAAAACTTTCTTTGTAATTATTTCTATCAATCTGAAAACATAAATCCAAGAGGTCAGACAAGGGAGGAGGCATTGCAGATGGAGGTTACGGACCTTACGGTAATTCACATGTTATTATGGATGTGTGGGAACACTCTAAGAGATAGAATAAAAAATGAGGTTATTCACAAGAAAGTGGGTGTCGCAGTCATTGCAAACCATCTAAGTGAATCTTCTGCGTTGGTTCGGGCATGTAAAACGGAAACCTGACGATGCACTGGTATGAAGAGTGGAAGAGTTAGACCATGGAGAGGTTAGACAATAAAGTGGGAGATTGAAAATCAATAGAAGAAGTTAGGAAGAATATGAAGCATATAGATTTGCATGAGAATGAGTTATTTCATCGTAAGGGGCGGAGGAGGAAGATTTTTGTTAATGACTATACGGAATAATCACTTTTAGTTTATTTACCCGACTCCGCTTATAGGATTAATGATTTATTGATTGAAAACATAAGTCCAAGACTTTTAATGATTGGATTTAAAATGCCTTTGTACAAAAAAAGTTAAGTTGAACACCATAATTGTTTTTAGCGGAAGAGTTAGTATCACTTACATTGGCCAACCCCATGATGTGGGGTGGATCTCGAAAGAATTGTAAGATCTCATGTAACACCCCCGATTACTAACCGAAAATAAATAAGAATTAAAGGAAAAATAAACAACCTTTAAATAAAATTGCGGAAGCATACTCCTAAATCGGAGGTATTACCGCCACACTCAACAACCTGTCGAGCATTAAGACTTACAAAAATCCCAATAATTACAACCCAATAAATCTAGGTGAGCTATTTATACAAATTTACAAACTCATGACAGCATACTATTCGAAACACTTGAGCTCCTTTAGCTATGACCACTTGATCAACCTGTTTAGACAAACTTGACTGCTCACCATTAAGAACAAATTCCAAAATAGATCGTCGCAGGGCCACCATAAGAAAAAGACGTGGCCGCAAACACAAGTAGCAAAACAAAATAACACACACGTCGAGTAATCACCACATATCAGAATACAAAGAATAATATAATAATTAACATTACTAGATCAATTAAACAATGTAGTTCGAAACTACATTACACATTGTACTCTGAAAATAACCTTTATCAACTCAACCTCGAATAATAATACAAACCTTTACTCAACTCATTTGTCCCATAAATGTGCCATGTTCTTTGTTTTATACCTAGCCTTGGACATGGGTAATTCGAATAACAAACCAACAAGTATATAAATTTGAATACTTTCAATAACTAGAAAAACACCTTGAACCAGACCACATACGGGCCAATTCCCACTGTAGGGGACCATAGAAAAAAATATAAATAAAGATTGTACCTCATTCTTAACTCATGATTATTACCCTCTTACCAACATGCCAAGGACTAAGTTATATAACGCCGAGCCTCAAACCAAGAACAAAATAATCATTCTCAACCTTTTGATCTCAATCAAATAATAATTCACAATCTAATAATAATAACTCAACAATGGCACAAGTTCCCAAATAATACAACAATTCAATTCAAAAACATCTCAACTCTTAAGGAAATAATACTAGCACCCAAAAATAGTTAATTCACAACCAAAAAAAATACTCTGCACTAGTAACCCTAAACCAAACAAATACTCCCTATAGAAACAATATTAAAAACCCTAGAAAAATAACACAATCAATCAATATCACAAAATAATACGGCAATTAGAATCATATTATACCACACACTAATCATGTATATATATAAATCATGATCATATATAATTCACACATTATAAAATTTACACATAACAATACGGAGTACAATTAATACTAACAATTTATAATCAAACAAATAAAAAAAATTAATTACCGTAGTGTGATTACCTTCGGCTACAAAAGTATTAAAGGATTGCTGATCTTGTGGTGTCAAAGTATCCGACTCATGCCAAATATTATTTCTTGGCAATGATTAAAAACAATATTTGATCATCATAGATAATGATGATGTTATGTGCATAAATTGGTGGAAGCTAAGTATGAATGGATAGACTTTCACCCACAACCGCAAAGAACAAATCAATATGAATAACAATAAAAACCAAACACACGGCTGCACAAATATTTTTGCATCAACAATTTAATAGGGTTATAATAGTTTATATACCCTTAAAAATATAGAATCCTATTTCAATTAAAAATAGGGTTTTAAACCTCTATCAAATAATAGGATATAAAATAAAAGATACGAAATAATATCTGATATTTACACTTTATAAGATACAAAATTTACAGGTTTTACAATGTACCCTCCTTAAAACTAGTTTCGTCCCCGAAACTTAAATTAGAAAATTTTAGGGTATTACAATCTACCCTCCTTAAAACAAGTTTAGTCCCGAAACTTAAAGTAGAAAAATTTTAGGGTATTACATCTCAAGAGTACATTTAAACTTGCAAAAGAAGGGCCCTTTTCATTGTAATTTATTTTAGCCAAGTCTCATGAGTATAGTGCTTCCCTAGTTCCTTGGTACACATCTACTAAAGAACAAAGTTGAGTTTGTTTGTTTGTTTTTGGTTTAAGTTGCATTTTTAGGAATTTTTCTTCACATAGATGTTTTATTGTGGAAGAACTACCCACTTTTATTTTCTATAATCACTCTTTTTTTTATTTATTTATAATTAAATTACTCATTTCAAGGTGTATGTGAAGTTTTAATTTATGGAGTGAGAAGATAAGGGAGAGAACAAACATTAAAAACAACAATGTCTTAGGGCCTGTTCTCATACGTTGAAATTCAATTCAGTTCAGCTCAGCTCCTAAATTCCTTCTCTTATAAAATATTGATTTCATTTCAGTTTCAAGCCACGCAGTTCAACTGAGTTCAGTCAATGAGAACAGGCCCTTAGTCCCAAAATGATTTGGGGCCGGCTAACATGAATTTTCATAAGAAATCATATGATATAAAGAAAAAGACATAACAAAATAATAATTTAAAAGAGTTTGAAAAAAGGTGAGTAAAGTAAGTAAACGAAAAAGCATTTAAGAAATATTAAGGGAGTTTTAAAAGAACCAAGAATAAAATATAAGAAAGTTTTAAAAGAGTGGTTAAAACGTTAAGGAAATTTTGTACCAATTAAAGCACGTGTTTTAAAAACAAATACCTAATAATTTTTTGTAAAAAAAACTGCCACAAAGTTACAAAAAGTTTAAATAACACTACCACTCTAACAATTTTAGCTAGAATCTCTCCGATATTTGGGTCTCACTTTTTACCTTGATGAAGGGTAATTTAGATGGTTATTTTATGAGTTAAAGGTAAAAAATGAAACCTACATGCCGAATATTCTAGTTAGAATTATTAGAGTGGTAGTGCTACTTAAATTTTTTACAACTTTGTGGTACTTCTTTAAAAAAAATAAAAAAATAAAATACGTAGTTGTTTTCAAAACACGCCCTTTAATTGGTAGTTCTTGACCAAATCTCCGCACGTTAAAGTAAAAAACATAAAGGTTTGATAAAACTTTAGGCAAGGAAAACAATGCAGTTTATAAACATTGGTGGGCTAAAAATAAAATTAAATACAAAAATAAATTTAGAAAGTATATATAATTATGACACGTTGACGTGAATTGCAAAATTAGATAAACATACCATGTAATAATTAGCAACCCTTAACTTGATGGCTATTCCTATTACACCACTAAAAAAGTGACATATTATTCTTTTGTGTCATCTGCATATATTGTTCTCTGCAGGTGAAAGTTATTGAAGCTGATCCAGGAAAAAGACGAGGCCTGATGCTGAGCATAGAGTGTATGAATACACTAAATGAAGCCCTTTTGCATCACCACATAGCAAGAGGGTGCCCTAAGCCAAAATGGACCAGATATTTAAGTTTCCTGAAGAGCAGAACACATGCAGAGCTAACAAAGCCTAAATATCCTGGTGGCATTAGATGGCTAAATGAAAAGGATCACGAAGAGGAGTTGATTGGTGAAGCTGGGAAACCATATCCGAAAATCCATACTATCTTTTCTACTGAATGCACCCCTTATTTTGATTGGCAGACTGTAGGCTTTATGCATAGTTTTCGTCTGAGTGGTCAGCCAGGCAATGTCACTCGGCTTCTCAGCTGTACAGATGAAGATCTTAAGCATTACAGTGGTCATGATTTGGCTCCAACTCATTATGTTCCTTCCATGAGTGTACATCCTTTCACGGGTGATCGGTAATTATTGTTTTTTTTTGCTCTTACTTTCTCATTTCTTTTGGAAGTTAAAAATAACCTTACGTCTAGTTGATTAATTCTGTTCTATGCTTGATGTGAGATTATCATGTGGCTGTTTCTTTTTGAATAGTGGTCTATGGTAGTGACAGTAGGGAGGGTAGAAAAACTCATGGAAAAATCTAGTGGTGTAGAATAGGAAGGGAATAAAAGAGTGGTGAATTTGGCCACAGTGGAGGTGAGGAGGGGGATGGGGTTGAGGGAGGACTTGGAAGCATAGAAAAGAGGAAGAGAGGTGCAGAGATAAATTAAGTAGTAGGTTAGGGTCATTGTTTGTAGTTTTATAATGACTAGCAGAAAATCGTGATTTGATACTCAAACCAATGACTCGTGTCTTATATTGAATGAAAAAGGGACCTTAGTTTATTTTGCACTTATGGATTAGAGAAAACACCTGTTTTCCTTTTGGTCTAGTGGCTGAGAGTGAACTTTCTAACCTCTAGATCCCAGCATCTTAGAAATAATCAAATCAGCACAATGAATATTAGCTGAGTGATTTTGTGTTAGGATATTAGGATTCACTGATCCAGTGGAGTTAAATTGGTTAATTATCTGTTCCAAATACTAAGAAGCCTATTAGCCTAGGCCCAAAGTCACCACTGCCATCTGGGATATCTGAGTAGCACTAGCACTATTGAATACAAACCAACCATGTAAGTTACCGCACTAGCACTATTGAATACAAACCGAGTTATGTATCTTCTTTTCACAAAGAACACAAATGATGCTTGGAGATTACACAAATTTCATCTGTTAATGCTTTCAAAGGCTGGAAAACAATCATTCAGCTGCTATATTGTTTGGAGAGTGGAGATAATGCATGAATAATTGGAGAATAATCTCTGTTTAAAAAAATTATTATCACAGTAACCCACTCGCAGCCATATACTTTATTATGGAAGAAATGTTGTAATTAATTGAAGTATACAGTATAAAAGGTAATTGAGATTTGGTTATTTTTGAAAGTTATCTTGTTTTGAAATTATTTATGGAGGATATATTGTCTACTTTTAAATTGAGTTTTGAATTGAAGGAGGGATGAGAGGGAGGAATGTGATTTAAAAGCTTCGGGGGGGGGGGGGGGGGGGGGGGGCAGGATTTAAGAGAGTGAGGTCCAACTGCCATATGTCATAGTCCAAGTGGTTTTTTCAGGATTGTGCAGCGTGCTCTTGCCTTCTGATGGTAAGGGCACAAACCTTGTGTGTAAGCGTGGTTTGTGAGCACGAAGTAAAACAATTGGACGTATGGATCTCAAGGGGGCAGTCCTATCTTTTAGCAACGAAGCATGGGTAGTCAGAGCTTGTGCTAACAAAGCTAGTTGAGGTGGGTACAAGCAGGGCTGAATCATGCATTTCTTATAGAATCTAGTGAGTTAGGGTGCGAAATACATGTGGTGGTAGTCACGGTACACCAATTGTTATAGTCTAACAACACACAAGCAAAAAAGCAAGAAACTTGTTAGGTATCTTTTGGATTTTCATTCATTTTGGATCTGCATTGTTTTTCTACTGAATACTGGATTGCCAAAAATGGATTTTGAAACCTTATAAAGTATAGGAAAGCATCTAAAATATGAAAAGGAGGTAACGTTGAGTGAAGATTAAGAACATGGGAGATTAATTTCCATAACCAAGCTATGTCAACCGAACAACTTTTATGCAGGTGTTTGGTTAGGAGCTTATTGGAGCAAAAATAATTGTTTGACCATTCCAAAAAGCTCTTTGGAGTGTTTGTTTGGAGCTTTTTTTAAAGACGAGTTTTTAGCTTTTTTGTTAATTTTATACACTAAAACACCTTTAAATTAACATCTACTTATCAAACACTTTTACTCAAATAACTAATTAGCCAACAGCTAAAAGCTAATTGCCAAACAGGACCTATATAATTAGGTGTCACGTGTCACATATGATACAACCCTTTCCTTTCAAAATGGGAAATGAAATTCCTAATCCAAGGTACGTCAAACAAATTACTAATAGCAAAACAAGCTAGTGAATATAATGCTAGTGCTTTTCCAAAAGGGGGATGTAACTTCGTTAATCCAGTGTCTTCCATTTTGGCAGATTTGTCTTTAAAAAAATATAAAGTAGGGACTTAAAAGTGTGCAGGAATTCGGACTTTTAAGCAGAAATATTGGATATCCAGATTCCTGTAATCTCCGCTTATTTAGTTTTAATGCTTTTTTTTTTTTTTTTTTTTTTTTTTTTTTTTTTGGGTGGGAAGCCCAAAAGGCATTAAGCCATTTCAGAAATGTTTTATTTGAATATTGTCTTTAGTATAACTTTTAAAAGAAATGCTTTATATATACAAGTAGGTATTATATACTGATAATCAAATATTAATAATAAAATAATCTAAGGAATTGTTTCTGCAAGTATTGTGTACATGGTTAAAATACTGATGTCAATCAATAATATAGGATATGGACTATGTTCTGCTTATTAAAAAGCAAAACAATATCTGTGAAGTTCTTTTCTTTTCTAATGTGGATACCGCACTGAATAAATCTTTATCGCTAACCTCTACATAAACAGCAGCCAACAGACGGTTGAATCTTTTCCAAAATTATAGGCCAAATAATACAGCCTTGGTGCCTCCTGTGTTATATATAGTTGGATAGCTGACCAGTGAACCATTATTCAGACTGAAATTATTTCAATTTTTTGTAAATAGAAGCTTGATACAGAATCATGTCTGCCTTTATAGGTACCCAGCAATCAATAAACCAGCTGCAGTTGTTCATTGGATTAATCATGCACAGATTGATGCAGAATATATTGTAATTCTGGATGCTGATATGATTATGAGAGGTGAAATTACACCATGGGAATTCAAAGCAGCCCGTGGGCGTCCAGTTTCAGCTCCATATGGGTAAGGCTATAGGATTTCCACCTGATTTAGCATTAATCATAAGTGGTTATTTCATTCTTGCTTATTTCTATCTGATTTTCAGTTACCTGATTGGCTGTGACAATATACTTGCAAAGCTCCATACACGCAATCCTGAAGCTTGTGATAAGGTTGGAGGTGTTATAATAATGCACATAGAGGATCTCCGGAAATTTTCTATGTATTGGCTGCTTAAAACTCAGGAGGTACGAGCTGATACAGAACATTACTCCACGAATATCACTGGTGATATCTATGAAGCCGGATGGATCAGTGAAATGTATGGTTACAGTTTTGGGGCAGCTGAGGTATGTTTTGCACAGAAATGACTCTAAATGTCATTGAATTTTGTATTGTATTTGCAAACAAGTTTTATGAGAACACTAGGAATTGCAAGGAAATTTAAGCATAGAATTAGGGAAGACCAGATACTATATTTAACTTTATCACTAATTATCATGTACTGTCTAGCCACTTTCAAGGGGTGGAGTCTAACCATTAGATGTTTTCCCCGGGGTTGTTTGGTTACACAAAGAAAATGGGGAAAGTGGGAAATCATGGGATTTTGAAAGATGAGTTTTTTGGTTGACAATAATAAGTGTAAATGGGGGAATTGCAAAATCATGGGAATTGTGACTTCCCACAAAACATGGGAAGTTAATTACCCAACCCCTCACCCCTCTCTCGGTAAGTCAAAATTCCCATGATTTGCAACTTCCTTCATGCCAACCAAACAACTTTATGCAATTCCCATAAATTTAATATAGGAATTTAATTCCCATGAAATACAAATTCCTATGGGAACTTGGAAAGTAAATTCCCATAGCAGCCAAATGACACCGGAATCACCGAGTGTTCTCCTCTACAAGCCTCCTGCAATATTTAACTAAGCCTCTCAAACATCCTCTCCGTTTTCTCAGTCCATTAAATGCAAATTCCCAAAAATACTCTTACAAACTTTATCTATAAATATAATCAACATCTTTGAACAGTACTCGGTCTCTCCAACCACAAATAATCTTCCTATTCTTTTTTAGGATGCCCTCAAAAAATCTTCTTGGTACTTCAAATGGATAAATTTCACATTCTACCCATGTGATGTTACTAGAATCCTTAATACGCGTCACTCCAAACATAACATGAAGATTATTTGTGGACGTAGGGATTATTAATAGTACTCTTCTGCCTTCATCTAGCATACATCAGCTAGGGGCCAGGGGATTATGCTGATTCCTTGCACATCTTAGTTTAACTTCACTTTTCCTCCTGTGGTTTCCGTTCCTCTCTAAATTGGTTCTCTATATTCCAATGATAGTCACTAATCATGGTAGTTTCTACTTTCTATGCATGAACATTATTTCGGGCAACCTTCTCTTTCTAGTCTGGATTCTGAGACTGGGAGTTCTTATTATCATTAACGTCAGTAAGATGGCTTTATTATGTGTTAGGGTTTCCGAACTTGAAATATGTCAGTTGTTGCATGCAAATATTCTGTTCTAAATATTTTGTACACTTTCCTTTTTTGGGTAGCCCAATATGTTCTTCACACTACTAAGTCTACTATGAACTGTTAAAATGAAAGATAGCTATGATAAGTGTATCTACTTTTATTCATTACGCCTCCATAGTATCAACCTTTTTGTCTCTCCATCCCAACATTCTATTTATATTTTATTTTTCTCGCAATCCCAACTCGATGATTGCTAAAATGATAAACCTACATATGATGTGAAGTAAGTAGTGTGGGGAGTACTTAAGTCCCAAGCTCCCAACCTTCGGTGAACCCTTGTAGGATTGACCTGTCTTTTTTGTTTATTCGCTTATTTTTATTTATACATTTCTACAGTTAAATTTGCGGCATCGAATAGATGGCACTATAATGATGTATCCAGGATATGCTCCCCAACTTGGTGTCAATTACAGGGTTTTCCACTATGGATTGGTTTTCAAGGTTGGAGATTGGACCTTTGACAAGGCTAAATGGAGAGATGTCGACTTAGTAAACAAATGTTGGGCTAAGTTTCCTGATCCTCCTGATCCATCAAATCTTGATAGAACCAATGAAGATGCGTATTATCGAGATTTGCTTAGCATAGAATGTGGAAGAACACTGAATGATGCTCTGTATCTCCATCATAAGAACAGAAATTGCCCTGATCCCAGTAAACTTGCCACATTAGATGAGGTGGTCATGAACAAGGAAAAGATATATAGGAAGTTTCGAAATATTATTGAAAGTGATGCCACAAGAAATAGCTCTAACGAAAGTAATGATTCTCCGGAATTACTGACACCTCCTGCATCAAACCAATTTAGTTCCATCAGGATTTGGCTAATGGTTTTATGGGGAGCTTGTTTTCTGGGTTTTGTGTCATTGCTGTTGAAAGTATATGTGCGTGGTAAAAAGCGGAAATCAAAGGGTAAGCATTACAAGAGCAAGAAAAGGTCATCGTACTCTGCATTGCATGATTTGAATTGAAGAAATGCTAATTCATCTGATAAACTGTGAATATCATTCTAATACTATAATGGCGGTGTTCTGAAATGTTCTGCATATCCCTACACTTATTTTTTCTATAAATGAAGATGAAAATAGTTTTGATTTTCTCAATCAAAATACCCTTCTTTTTGGCAGAATTCCTAATTGTAACGTTTATACTGAAGTTTAGGACTTTAGCAACCAATTTATTGCTGCAGGTAAAAGACAGAACTTACTGTTTTGCAGATATATCATAAGGTGTAGTTTTACATTTCAGATAAGTAAAGTATATGCATATATCTGAAGTATGCGGTTTTTTTTTTTTTTCCTTTTCTTTTCTGTATTTTAATTTGTATTTACATTTTTGATGATTTTAGGAATGGCAAATGTGTATACTAAAGGATTTGTACTGATTACTAGCTTGTGCCCTTGTTAATGCATGAGTTCTTTTCATAAAACTATTTAAACTCAATATGAGAATTTTACTTTAGTCTTTTGAAATATGATAACCATAATGTTTTAATAATTATAGTTCATAATTGACATATTTTTTCCAAGTAATGATTACATAACTTTATTAATGGTATTAAATAGTATTATCAAAAAAAAAATTATTTATCAAATTTTTAGTTTAATTTATGTAATTTTTATTCTTATTTAATAGTTTCTCAAAAAATATTTATTTTATGTTGAATTAAAATTTTCAAAATTTATAATTACATGGTAGATTTTATAAGAGTAATTGTGGCCATTTTATAACGTGAAAAAAATAAATCAATCGTTTTATATATCATTAAAATAATATGATAGTCTTTATTCAAACGACCGCTGTAAAATCATAAAATTAATTTTTTTTTAAAAAGTGTTAATATAGAAATGACTTTTGTATATTTCAAAAAAAAAATGACTTGTAAAATGTACTCATTTTAAATTAAAATTTGCTCATTTGTTGACATGAGCAAAATTAAAATAATATAAAGAGAATAGCAATAAAAACTTACCAGTTCCGAAAATAATTTAGCTTTTCTATAGTATTACATTTCATAAAATTAAAAAAAAAAAAAAAAAAACAAAAACAAAAACAAAAAAAAAAAACAAAAAAACAAAAAAAACAAAAAAAAAACTTCAAAAAATCATCCATTTGCTGTCAAATCTCTAATATGTGCCTTTGAGTTCTCCTTTGTGTGCCATATGCAAAATTTATGGTATGAATGCAAAAATACTGTTTTAATTGTCGAGTCCATTGTAAAAGCCTGATTTGTCATGGTTGTTAAAGAGCCGTTTGAAGGAAGCAATTTTCTCATTTAAGACGAATCCACATTCATACATGCAATTGTGTGTATGATTGTTCAATCATACCCACAAATGAGGGCGTGAGGCACAGATGGATTCGTATCTATTGGTAGAATATGTGATATAAAATATAAGATCGCCAAAAGTCACGTATCTAGTCCTTTTCGTGTCTAATAAATCAATGTTTTGGCATCATAGAGAGTGAGGTATAGCTCAAATGGGGAGAGCTTTTTTTTTTTTCTAGGAAATCCTGAGATCGATTCTTATCTTGTCATTTAGTTCCTTTTCAATATCTTGATTATGCATCTCCCATATTAAAATAGTGTTGTACTAGTAGAACTTTTTCCTTCCGATCTCAAATAGCGGAACCATTTGCAACATTGTACCATCACCATTCTTCTTCAATTCAAATAAGTATTATACTTCAGCTGGGGTAATACTTTAATGGGATTGAATATGGTGCACTAAACCATGGGGCAGAGCTACTCATGGTTATGTTCCATTTCATTTCTTACAACCATCAATCAATTATTTTGGTTCATTTCATACATCATTGCTTTGTATCCAATTCTTTAGCCCGTCTTTGTGTATAATTTGTCAACAATTTACCCTTCTCATGTTTAAAACCTTTGTTTCTTCTCTTTTCAAAGACATGTTTCAAATCCAATTCTAAATGATCTTTGTATAACTCATAAGCTACTCTTTCTAAAGCAACTGCTTTATCTAACAACTTTGATTGATTTACACGTGTTTTTGACATAAATTTCTAACTTTATATAATTTTCAAGAGTATATAATGCTTATACATAGCCCTTACTTCCTTAGGGCTACATATAGCATTACCCTTTAAACTAAATAAAAAAAATTAATTTGGTTAGTGTAATAAACATATCAAGTTGAATTATCATTTTTCATAAGAGAAGCTGAAACTGATAGTGAATTTAAGTTAAACTAGTGTAAGGAGGACAACCAGCTTACTGATATTTTCACAAAAGGCCTTCTGAAGGGCAAGTTTGAATCAGTTCAGGATCAGAAAGAAGAGTTCTAATAAATTTGTAATTCTAAATTCAGCATGTTGTATTATATCCTAACATAGAATGTTGGGATATTGGCATTTTTCTCATAACTAAAAATACAGTATAATATTTTTATTTTTTTTTTCCAAAAAAAAAAAATAAAAAAAAAATAAAAAAATAAAAAAATTGTATACTATATTATCATGGAAAAAAAGTTGCAAATGACTTGCACCTACTGATTCAGCTAAAATACAATGAAATTTCAATATTTTTGTAATGATTATGTATTCTGATGCTACTCTCGGATGCAAGACATCACCTTGCTTGCAGCAAAAAACACAACATACAAGAACAGATGATGTCATTGTTCTGATATTTTACTAATCTTTTTCGAGGCTTCCTAAATCTCCCAATCTAGTATCTATGCAAAACACAAAAGTTGTTTCAAACTATCAGCTCATCAAACACTGAGATGTGTTATCAAGTTTGCACATATCAGACAAAAAAAAAAAAACTAGCAATATATTACCCTTACTTAGCCACTAAAGTTTTAAGATGTTTTCTGCTTGTGGATGGAGATATCACCATGAAGATAGGCTATGCAAGCCAAGAAAAATAATGTCAAGATGGATACCAAGATCAGCGGCTCAACAAGCATGAAGGCAGGGTTGAAATTATAGTAAACCTGCATGGAGAAAATGGATGATCAGATAGCTTTACAGCACATTGACCAGTATTACAGCTTTACAACTAGAAGGAGCAATAAGCCTCTTTGTTAAACAGTGATGACAAAACCTTGATATATGTATGCAAGTGTAAGATAAAAGGAACATACATGCATTTATGCTGTATCATATAGCTGGGAGTTAAATTTCTAACATCCAGAAGACCATAAGCATATGAGGTGTGCAATGAAATAAATTTTTTTTTTAAAATAATAATAATAAAAAATAAAAACTAACTTTATGATATCTTTATCCTTTGTAGCACCTAGGCTCTACCGTTCTGCACATACCAAAACACATTGCCTGTTTGTAACCTACTAACTATTCAGAACAAGAACTGAAAATATGCAAGCATTTCTATTGTGACCAATATCTGGATGTTGACTTTCTCAAAAAAAAAAAAAAAAAAAAAAAAAAAAAAAAATCTGGATGTTGAACTTCCAGCAATACCCAGAAGCAGAAGGGTGTTTTTTCATTGATCATTATGAATATAGTGACAGAGTAGTTAGTGAAGGACTTTGGCAGCTATAGTTGACGAGGAAGATGAAAATCAGATACAACTAGAAATAGCTTACGGGTAGAAACTGCTCCACAACAGTATTGCAAAATCAAAGTTGGATGAGAAGAGCAGATGACATAAAGGTCTGAAATACTGCAAGGCTGAGATTTATAATCAATGGACAGAGGGTGCGACCGTGGGATACCTGATAGTAACATAGAGATCAATGACCCTATTACCATTGCCCCTAAGAGATACATATGAGATTACGATTGTTGAGGCACATAATAAAGAAGCATAATTTAAACCCTAAAGCTGTTTTCACATTTATAAAATCCTGGAATACTGACAAAATCAAAAGAAATTGATGGGGTTGGAAACTATGAAAGTGAGCAAAATGAGGTTTTGGTTGCATATCTTTCCACCAATGGCTTTTAGTTGGCTTCTGCTTCTCTATTCCTGATTTTCACTCGAAAATTTAATCCATTAACAGCTTTCAGTTGTGGTGCGTAGATTTAGCTCATGTATGGGTTTTGGTTGCATTTTAGTCATTAGATGTGATAGTGGCTGGGCGGTAACTGCGGTTTTACTTGCATGCTGATTGTTTACTAGTACTTCAATGACAAGGGGTCAACTTTCAGCATAGTTCCAGCTATCATAAACAATTTCTTATTCTTGCTTTGTTTAGCATAAAGCTGGTTCATATTGGCAATTTGTTGAACTTATTTACAATAATGATATAAAATGCTAAGACGATTTCATCAAAGGGGATTTTCTTTGAGATCCAAGTCCATGCCTTTTTAATACACATCAAGGTGTTGATACCAGAGGTTGGAGATGAAAATTTTAGTCAACCCTAAAACCCATCTGATGGAATTTAAGTATTTACACAATACTGTTACTTTAAAATGACCAGATCCAACAAGAAAACACAGTTTGATCCAATCTGACCCACCAATGTGCTACTCCCTCACAC
The DNA here is from genome assembly GCF_001683475.1 of Chenopodium quinoa. Taxonomy (NCBI): domain Eukaryota; kingdom Viridiplantae; phylum Streptophyta; class Magnoliopsida; order Caryophyllales; family Amaranthaceae; genus Chenopodium; species Chenopodium quinoa. The sequence continues at coordinate 3,211,908 of NW_018743405.1, read as the reverse complement.
CCTTATCAATACACTAATCTCTAGCCATTATTGATCAATGCACACTTGTATCAGACTAAGTCCCACACCACCCCCATAATATTGTTGTCAAATGCCCAATATATGCTTACACATGAATTATATATAGTGGTCTATGTTTGGAGGTAATTTGTATATACTACCTCCGTGTTTTTAGTTGACATGTATTCCTTTTTAGAAAGTTTATTTGTAGTTAACACGTTTCCTTTTAATATAAGTTTAATACTTTGCATTTACTAGTCTACCCCACTTGCTTCATCATTCTCTCTCCTCTCCTTAATAGGGAAGTACAAGACATTTGAATTGTGCTTTTGTTCCATATTGTCTGGTATTGCATTTTGAGTCGAAAAGGATTACTATGTTAGCTTTAGATAGTTTCCATTGTTATCAACTCGGATTTAAAAAATTTTAAATTTATGGGAATTATGAACTACGCCTCTATTTTTTTTAAAATGCTCCATTAGAGCTCAACACATGCTGATGCAAAATTTTGACCGATAATATTGTTAATTATCAATAAGTACAAATTACAACAACTGAATATAAACTGCGACGATTCCAACAAGTACCCACGAGACTATATTTTATTTTATGTATAATAAACAAACATTGGTCAAAGTGAGTCAAGTAAAATGGGGCACTTAAAAAAACGAAGGGAGTATTATCATTACTAAAGCATCATACATTCATTCGCATTAATGGATTGTATTGCTCATGGTCTCATGCCGAAAACAAGAGCCCTTAACTTGCTATGTTGACCCAAAGCTTAACATTTCTTATCATGTTCAAGTGATAATGCTTGCTTGCTAATGCTTGCTTGCTAAGTAGGGTTGGCTACATGGGCCAACACGAGGACTTCCCAAGAAACCCATCCTAGTACTACTCTCAATCATTGTGGCTCATCTCAAGAGATGTGATAAAGTTTTGCAATGGCTTATGTTCAAGTGATGATGAAATTATAAATTTAACCAACCTAAAAATGATCTAAACAAGGAATCACCAACTTGGGTCTAGTTTAGTTGGGACGCTATCATATATTCAAGTCATAATTAGACTGGCCACTTGTTATGCCCTCCATTATTAGAACAACATTACACTACTAAGTTTTAATAGCATCCTTGAAACCCATATGACTATTGAGGTTGGCAAAATCTAACATAAGCATGCTTTTAGAGCATTTCTTTGATAGTATAGCCCAATGGGCACTACTGGTGGTCGTGATCACTTGATGTAGAAAAAAAAAAATGCACCCAAAAGACGATAAAGCACACTTCCTCCATTTTCGAAAGTTTAATCCACTTTCTGTTTTAGGGTGTATCCAAAAATTCAACTCACTTATAGTATATAAGAACACTTTTCCCCCTTGCCCCCACAATATTTACACTTTTCCACTCATTCTTTCTTACATCCACCCACCTTTCAAACTAAAAGTTACTTTATTCTCCATATAGATAGAAATACTTAATCCTCCTTCACCATATTTATACCTTTCTAGAATTCCATTCACCTTTTTCTTATAACCATCTACCTTTTTACTTACTTTATACGAAGTATACCTTTTTCTTACACCCACTCACTCTGTTCAAACTTGATTCTCTATATAGGTTAGAATTACTTTATCCTCCTTACACCAAAATATTAACACCTTCCCATAATTCCACTCACTCTTTCTTACAACCACCCACCTTTTTGCTTACTTTTATACGTAGTATACCTTTCCATGATTATTATGCTATGTCCCTTTTTTTTTTTTAATATCAGACGGCTCCTTAAGACGATTCATTTTAGCTGACCCAAATCATTTTGGACTAAGGCTGTGTTATTTTTTTTTTTTTTTTTTTTTTTTTTTACGGGAGCTGTGTTGTTATTGTTGTTGCAATTGTTGATACTTTTTTCTTGCATACTCTATTCAAACTTTATACTCTATATGGATAGAAATTCTTTATCCTCCTTTCCCCACAATAATTACACCTTTCTACAATTCTACTCTCTCTTACAACCACCCACCATTTACTTACATAATACAAAGTATACCTTTTTCTAATTCCCACTCACTCTTTTCAAACGTTCCTAGGAACAAAAGTCTATTATGACAAAGTTAAACCTTCACGAACATATGTTGTACAAAGAATTTATTGATACATTCTCGATAAAGACAAGTAGTTTTAAATTAGAAAAATTACAAAGAGCCTTAGATAAGGCACGGTATTTCATATACTGTTTACACATTTACATAACTTGTAACTGTCAAGATAACCAACAGCCGAAAAATAATACGAATGCATACACAAGATACACAAATGTTTAATGCTAAAATTTGTTACCACTAGGATTCTTGATACAAAGTATAATTCATTGCATTTTACATCAAAATAATCATTATTAATATATTTTTTTAATTACCACAAAAAAAAATAAAAAAAAAATAAATAAATAAAAGAAAAGAAGAAAGTTGTTACCTGAAAAGGTGAGTTGTGCTCTGGCACCACGTTCTTCTTTTCCAAAACCACAACAGTTCTTCCAAGTACATCAAGATATGAATAAGTGGTCTGCAAAGTGTGCAAACATCAGAAGAATCAGGAATCATGAAATGAGCCTGTTAAGTAAAAATGTCTCCACAAAATAAACATGGACCAAGTTTTCCTCCCCCACCATGTCCTTTCATTTCCTATCCTTCCCCCACAAGTACCAAAGATCCAATTACATTCACATCTCAGCTTTTACAGCCTGTTCAACGGTTGAATAGCCTCAAGGCATAGGGAGCATAGATTTCCAAAGCACAACATGAAGTGCATACCTTTTTAAGGTGCTCCTAGATGCACATTTGACGCCTCATTAAAAATGCCTAGCCCAGACCAAATTTTAATGGCTTTAGCACCTAATTACATAACTGTCAAGTGGTCATAGGATGACTAGTTAAATGTATACTACAAGAAAGTTTCTTTCAATGTCTTCCACTCCCCTTCACAACTTTATCTCTTCAGATTCTCCATTTTTTGTTATCATTGAACAGCAGAATTACAACTAGATGAATTTAATTAAACCCAACAAAGGAATATTTTATATATCACAAATAATACCCCTTTGTTGCACGTTATAAGAAACGAGGTAGTATATAATATTTGAATGTCTCTACTTTATTATTTTAATTTTCTATTTAAATGAACTTTAGTCGATTCTATTTTAGAAATTTAGTTAAAAAAAAAAATAAATTCTGTCAAAAAAAAAAAAAAAAAACACCGGTTTCCAAAATTACTGAACCCGTCAGAACTGGTTCCAAAACCAGTTCCAATTTTTCGGACCCAATTCTAACCAGTTCTGACAGAATACTGGATTATGCTCACCCCTAGTGAATAGGGTAAAAGTCCAAATGTTGCACTAAGTAAAAAGAGTAGAAAAAGGAGGAAGTATTTGACACTGCCACATTAGCCTTATAGGCACTAGATCAACATATGAACCATTAAAGTATAATACTAAAGTCTTTTCTTCGTGAAATTCACAAATGAAATATGGAGTCATACATTGATAACTATAGGATTGTTAAAACCTTGTAATTTCTTATAAATAAGTCGAGGTTCTCACTATTTCTTTCCAACACTACAAAAATACAATCTCAACGTAACCATATGTGATTGACTGATTTCCTATCATCTTTGCCTATTATTCCGGAAACTACATAAATCAAATAAGTATCATGTTTGTCTAAGTTGAAGCATTGTTCAACAGCTAATTGATAATCCATGAAGTTGATAAATGATAAATACAAAAGATATAGAAAGTTCTAGATATAATTAAAAATACATAACTATACAGAAAATTAAAGGAAGATGTGCCTATTGAATGTATATAGTATATACATGAAAAAAAAAAAATGGTTAAGTGTCACAGTCAGATTAATTTCAATTAAACCACAAAGAACAAAAAAGAAAGGAAAATTTGTGAAAGTGTTGATCTACCTCCAAATGTTGTTCCACTGTAAAAGGCGCCGAAACTGTAGGATTTTTAGAGCCCTCTGGCAGAGCTACCTAAAATTGAGAAAGAAGGTGATAAGAGATATTCAGTAGGAAGATTGGATAGAAGCAAACCACAAGATTTGGTCAATTAAAAGTTCAATATACCTTAATTGCTAGCTTATTCACAACAGCCTCTGCCATAGGGCATCCAAAAGTGAAGTTTAAATAACGCTGCTTGCCATCAGTTGACTCATAAAGGAAATCTTCCAAAGGTAATCTATACCCAATAACAAAAGTAGCTCTCCAACCACCAAATAAAGGATAGCGAGGCTCTATTTCCAGTTCTGACTGCATGAATACAAGCATACCCTTAAGAAAGTTGTATTATTTACAAAATGATGTTGTCAAATTCAATTTTTCCTGATACATAGAGCATACAGCATGCTTTCTATGTACAGGAACTGTATTACCCTAACAGAATAATAAATCACTTTGCAGAAGTAATATTATTTAGTCAAGCGCTTACAATTAAAACACATCCAAAACATATCATTCTATAATTAAATTTTGAAAAGAAAAAAATATATATTATAAAAAATAAAAAAAACCTTCAAGGGCCATGCCTGCACCTTGTGTTTTCCTACAACTAATTCACTTTCCACCTGCTCTCCAAAGGGAGAGGATGCTCCAGATAAATTACAAGCATAGAAGCACCTCCATGTTACTATCACCCATTGAATGGTCCAACACACACACACACACACACACACACACACAAAAAAAAAAAAAAAAAAAAAAAAAAAAAAAAAAAAAACAATAATAATAATAAAGGTGGGAAGAGAGAAGGCAATGAACATTCTGCAGCACATAGCTAAATTGCAGAAAAGATCAAGGGCTGGTTGGACAGAATTGTTTTCAATTTTTCCATTTTGTTGGGTTTTAGCCAATGTCTTAGCTTAATTATAAATATAGTTCATGAGGGTTTGGTCATGGCTTCCACTTTGTAATGAGCTTGCTAGTTTACTCTTAAGGTTTTGTTAATGAATTAAATATCATAGTTTAGGCAACTGATTCTGAACCTAAATAAGATTAAATTCCTTTTGACAATCCATTAAACATTGGGTAACTTATGTCAGCTATGTATAAATCTCAATATCCCACAGCATGCGTAGCCACACATAAGAGGAAAAATCCTGTTTAAATAAAGAACAATACACACATAACCTTATTCATCAACTAAATTGTCTAAGCATACATTTATTGTATTACCTTCTTCAAGTTCAAACGCAAACGTGATGTTGAGATATTTCCTATTTCATCTCTGTAGTAAACAGAGTTTACCCGAGGAGGTAGTGTTGCAAGTAGCTGCTTAAATGAAGCTACACCGCTCACAGAAGGCTTAGATTGATAGTCCACCCTGCCACATAGATATTTAAAAAAAATTGCCTTAATACGTGTTCGAGCATCAAATTATGAAACCATCAAACCATTGGAGCAATATTTAACAGATTAATTTTGAACAATAGCATTAGAGCCAAGATTTTAGGCAGGACCGTGAGAGACACAAATGCCTATCAAAATAATATAAGGCGCGTCCTTAAAATACGACTACAAATTTTACATCAATTTTTATCATGAGGAAACATATTATCGCATGTCTGCATCATCTAACAAAGAAATCTAGGGTTCACAAGTTTCTATTTTATTAAGATCATAAGGAAATCCAGAGATTACCACATGTCTGTAGAGCGCAAAGCGTCACTTATGGTGAAGCATCACGAGGTGCTTGCCCAGCAATTATACAAGATTTAGCTAAGAGGCGTGCTTGTAAATGCATAGCCAACTATACAACCATAACCAACTGTTTAGCCATGTCTGATGTCTCTATTATGGTTTAGTGTTCAATACAAAAGATAACTAGTGCCATTAATCTAAATCTAAAGATGGATCTTTGGCATTCCATCTTTACGCTAGTATTCCATGTATTAAGAGATATTAAATTCTTCCCAAGGTTAGTTCTTCACATCATTTTTAATTTTAAACAGTAGCTAAAAGCACCGCTATAAGGTCTGTGGGAAATTGACTCACCTACAAACCTCAATAGCGCAAATATTCATTACCTGGAAAATGCACCTTTCAGCCGAGCACCAGCATGAGCCAGTGTATATTGTTCTCTAACTTGTATGCTTCCCCAATGTGAAATCTCAACTTCACGTACAAGCTCCTCAACAACAACAAATGGGTTGTTGTTTTCAAAGTGCACAATAATGGGTGAAAATGAGTGCGGAGGCTGATCAGCATATGGACCATATTTCACCTCAAGACCAGCACGGTTGGTAGGCTCCACATGTGTGAATGATTCCACTCTATTACTTGCAGTCCTTATAAAAGTCGTCTGTTGATCAATATGATATGGAGACAGGATGATTGCACTATCACGGTAGTAAACCAACTGAGATTCCGATTGGCTAATTTCTGTTGGGAATGGCTCAAGAGACTGTGTTAATATGTACAGGACCTCAAGTGTTACAGTTTCACCTGCCTTCAAAGGACTAAGCAAAGTGGCAGAAAAGTATTTTGTTCCATTCGGCCCATCAGGTAGCTTAGGACTGACATCAAGAGATGTGTATGTTTTTCTCTTTTTCTTTCCCACCGGTACAGCTGCTTTTAACAATGCGATATGATCAATTTGGGCTGGAGGAAAAGCAAGGATGACTTCTGAACTGGGAGTCGTTCCTTTATTTTCAACCTGAAGCACTTTAGCACATCAGATATGGCACCACAAATTATAATCAAATGTGCATAGCATAAGCATATGTGTGCGTATTGTCTTTTTTGGACGTCTTGTGTGAACCACGTTTACCCTTTATAAAAATACAGCTCCAACAAGATAAACCTTTTGGCGTTATAAGATACAACAGAAATATACAAATTAAATTTACACACATTATAATATCAATACAATCAAAAACATGCAGAATTCAATCTGAGAATTAGATTTCAAACAAAATTGCCATCGTGACATAGCTCAATTTTGTCAGAATGCCCATAGTAATCTAATTTTAAAGAATTCATTTCATCTTTTCAAGGTTCAAATCCTGCTAAATTTACAGTCCAATAAGCCCCTAGCATAGCTCTATTCCCGAAGCTAACCAGAAACAATAAAACGCGCTGCATGAACACTGATAACATCAAATTCACCCCACTCTATTTCTAACCGGAATTCGACTAGCATTTCAATTAACAGCAAAATTCATGTTAAAAATTGGAATAAATATACCTGTAGAGTCAAGAACACCTTGATGATGTGGGAAGTCAAATCGATCTGCAAAACCAAATAACAAAAATTGGCAACTCAAATACATCGTACAATACAAATCACAATGCCAAGCTATAAAAGATAGCAATAATTAATCAACCATTAAAAACAGACAGAACAACAATAATTTCAAAATAACAATGCATTTTCAATTTCATCCAGATTTAACAACCATTTATTCTTAAAATCGATCAAAATTACACAGTTTGATTAATTGCACTGAAAAAAAATTTAATTTTAATTCAGTATATACTTTAAAATTGAGGGAAAAAAAAAAGAAGCGATTTAAAGTGAATTCTTACTCTGCGCTCAGCATAAGTGATCCGCAGGTCATGTTGAGTAGCCGTTGAGGATGATCCAAGAATAAAAGAGAGAAAAAAGAGGAGAGAGAAAATTGAGGCGTTGCGAAGTTTGAGTTCTATCGCCATTGATGGATTCTAGCTCGAACGCTGCGAGAGTGCGAGGACTTTGAGAAGACCTGGAAATGGGGGAAATAGGGAGTGTTACTGAAGTGAAGGAACGATTCGGGGTTTTGGGTCGGGTTTGTTTGAAATCGGCCTTGTTTGGAAAAGAGATTTCTTTTTTTTTTTTTTTTTTTTTTTTGTGGATTTTTATACGAAGTACTATACAAGACTTCATATGATCCCTCTCCGTACCATTTCTTCCCATTATTTAGTGTCTCCATTACTTTTTAATTGCAATAAAGAGGCAAAGACGGACTCCTAGGTGAAAAATATTAAGGGTTAATTACTAAAATAAAGGGAATCTGATTAAGTGGAGATCACATAATTAATAATTTACCATATCACCACCACCACCACTCACCTCGCCACCACCAACTGTTTGTAAAACCAACACCCACCCCACCAGTCCACCACCACCACCAATTACCCAAAACCTCACTGACACTAACCCCACCAACGGTCAAAACACTACCAGCTCAACACACTACAACACAACCAATTAACTACTTGAACCCCCTTATCCCACCATCTGACCACCACCAACTACCCGAACTCTCCCCTTATCCTACCAAGGCCCTGTTCTTTAGAGCTGCTCTGCTCTATTTTCAAATAATATTTAATAATAACAATAATAATAATAATTAATATTCAATATTAATAATTAATATCATATTGATGATAATAATTTATTATTTTGAATAATTACAATAATTATTGATATTAAAAATAATTTTAATAATTATTAATAATAATAATAATTAATATTTATTAATCATAGTAATAATTAATAATAATAATAATTATCAATAATTATATTTAATAATTCAAGTTATTAAGAATTAATATTTAATAATATTATTAATTAATAATTTCTAATTATTATAACAATTCTTTCAAAAAAATAAATAATATTAATAACAATTTCTTTTTATAAACATTTGATATTAGAATCACAGTATGTAGAAACATTTTATGTGGGTATTGATTGTTAGTTCATTGAGTTGAATTAGTTTTCAAATCTTTCCATACAATTTAAGAAATAAAAAAAAGAGGTTGTTTTCAAGTAGTTGTAGGGAATATTTCAAGCATTAACCCCTAGCTCGAACCCCATTGTGATCATACACTAAAATACGGTGGCGTCCAAAAGGGAAGAAGATAGAGCAAAAGAGTCGCCAACAAGTTTTTAGGAACTTGTAAACCGTTCACGAGGTGAAGGTTACACCCCTTAACGATCCAAGAGATCGTCAACTCCATAAGGTCTAAAACCAAATAAGGGTTCGGGGATGAAGGTACAAATTCAACCTAAAAGAGATTGAACCTGCCCTAATAATAGGCCTCTATTTTATTCTGATCGTATTCATGTGCGCTTTCTGACTAACATGCAATCATTAGGATTAACCCTAAACCTGTTTATCTATGTTGGTTGAATTTAATGTGCAAATAAATCTATTATTGGCGATCACTTGAATTATAATCATATTAACCCTAACAAGATTATTAATATCTTGTTAAGCGTGATTACAAGTACAAATTTCCTTTAGACATGCAATAAAGATGTGATCAAGCAATAACAATAAATATCAAGCAACATAATAATAATCAATAAATATCATGACAATAAAATTATAATAATCAAAATAATAATAATAATAATAATAATAATAATAATATTCATAATCATCGTGAATTATAACAATTATAATAATTATCATGTTCATGTTAATATTAAGGCATAATAAAAATAGCAAGATCCTAGGCATGATACTAACAAGATTAATAACAAACCCTAGCATGTCACTAAGCAATAAAAATCAAATATTTAACCCTAATATGATACTAACTTGAATAAATATTAGGAAGAACATAGGAAGCATCGTAACAATCATATTTAATATTAAAGTTACCCTAGACATGATACTAGGAATATCATAATAACAATATAAACATGATTTCTACATCATAATATCAATAAAAACCATTAAAGTACTTACTTTGATGCCTTGTACCTCTTTCTAATAACAAAATACACACGTTAGTAACTTCAAGGAAAATAATAATGAAACAATTAAATTAAATAATTGAAAGAGAGATTTGGGACCAAACCCTCAGAAATCAAAACCTTTCACGTCTAGGGCGAAGGCAACTTCGAATATGGCTAGGTGTTTCAAGATCTAATGAATGCGGAATTTTGTATGCGAAAACAAAGTTTAAAGAAAGAAAGAAAGATGAATGATTAAGAGAATGAGAGAATTAATGGTTGATTGTAGGCGAATGCTAATTAAAACTGAGTGTAGATGAGAACTCGTGAATGATGAGAATTGGTGAATGATTAAGAGAGAATTAAAGAATTAATGATTGCGAATGAAAACTGGTTGTAGGTGAATATTAATTAAAACTGATTGTTGATGATTATCGGTGGGAATTGGTTTTGGGGAGACACAAATGGGTGTCTACAGAAGTCCCCACTTTGACTGAATTTGGAGAAACACAAGTTTCGAAAACAAAAGTCAAAGTTTCGATAGGGACGGAGAATGATTCAGAACGTTCTGCGATCCTAAATCACTCTTGCAACGCCGATACCAGCAAAACTAGCGTTAGTTAAACAGATAAAAGAGTTAAGAAACGTGTATCTTGCACCGTCGAGCACACGTCTCTGAAAGTAACCGATTTTTGTTGTATCCTTGTTGTTTTGATGACCTCCTACAAGCTAGAGAATGCCATCCCGCTTGAAAACCGCTACGCCCGTAACTACTTCCAATATAGAAGACTGCTTCGCCTGAAACGATCCTCTTCCGCTTTGATAATATTCCACATCCAAGGGAATACTATCGAAGATTGCTTCTCTTGAAACAATCCTCAGTTGTTTGTGACAACTCTCCACAATCTAGGGAACGCCACCTTGCTGTTTCGATGTTCACTCGTCTCTGAACAAAGAGCTTCTTTTTGATATGTTCAATTTCCGCTGTGATAGTCTTCGAAAAGATCACTGCTTTTTAATCCTTAATGCTTCCATGCCAGTACGTCGGCGCTTTGTTGCTTGTGAACCAGTATGTCGGTGCTTTTGTTGTGAAGACAATCCTCTTTTCTTTGTGAATAGTTGCCAACACAACTCTTGTATGATGTATGACATTCCGATTTAGGGAAAGTTGTCAATGCCACGTTACAATCCATCCTTGGAAATGTTGCCACGATGAAGTGACAATCCGTATCTCGGAAAATTTGCCAAAATCCAATTTTTGGAAAAGTTGCCAATGCTTCGTAACAATCTTTCATAAGAACTTTGCTACGATCGACAATTCACATCTTGGAATATAACTCTTAAAAGCAATCCACCTTGGAAATTTTCCAACGCTATGCGACAATCCTTTTAGGAAAATATTGCCACAATTGACAATCCGCGTCTTGGAACATTTGCAAGAAAGAGTCGACCGAAAATCCACTTCGGGAAAATTTTCCACTTGCTAAAGATAATCCACGTTGAGGAACTTTTTCCGAAATTTATGATGAGTAGAGACCTACGACAATCCTTTGGGAAATTTTGCCATAGGAAACTGGGTGTATGACAATCCAATCTCGGAAAACTTGCCAACGATCTATGAATGTATGACAATCCGAACTTGGAAAAACTTGCCAAACAAAGTAGGAGCATGACAATCCACGCTTGGAAACTTTGCCAGAGATGACAATCCAATCTTGGAAAAATTGTCGTTGAAGAAGATGCACGACAATCCATTTTTGGAAATATTGTCAGTTAGGGATGACAATCCAATTTTTGGAAAACTTTGTCGTTTAATAAGAATGCACGACAATCCATATTTGGAAATATTTGTCGTTTAAGTGCTTGCTTTTGAACCGATTGTAATGAGCCAGTGTTTTAGGCGCTTAAGCTAAGTGAGACGATTTTTTTTTTTTGTCAGGTCAATCACTTACTACGATTGTAATCGAGCCGACTACTAATCATGTCAAATTGCTTATAGGGGCTAACTGGCGTACCAAGGAACCCGAAATTGCTGTATGAGTTCGGAATCACCTTTCAGAGGCTTCGAGCTCTGTCGTTGCTGAGATATTTCTGGCGCCGGGAATTGGAGTAGAGTCCTCCCTATTCTGCTGCACCTGTATTTATTTTGACTATAGAACTTTGCCAATCTTTTTAATTATCTTAGGGTTGACCTAAGGCTTAATGTCGCTTGACTCATTGACTTGACACGACTCAAGGTATAAACTTGACTCGGTGTGATTGACTCGAGGTTGACTCGACTCGAAGTGTTTGACACGTGTGACTCGTGACCCGTGTGTGCATAGTAATGTGATCGTGCGACTCGAAAATGCAAAAAAGAAAAAGTTTTCCGTCATTTTTGTGGAGGGTACCGGCTTTCTCCCGAAAAAAGAAAGACGCGAAAAAAAGAATCGAAGGTTTGAAGATGCATGTTGAATGAGCTTAGTTAAATGTCATTTGATACTATCTCTCAAGGTGCAAGGATTAATCCATCCTAGGTTATCTTAACTGTTGACTCCATGATGAAAGCATTTGGGTAACTTAGGCACGGAGGCTAAGTACTTCATACTTCGTGATGCAACGATGATTGATAAGTGATGAGCGATGTGACAAGGCATGCTTTATGTTAAGATTCCATGACAAAGGGTTCCTAAGGGAAGTATATTTGGTCATGTATCTGTGTGGTGTGTGAGAGTGACACTAAAGTTAGGCCGCAAGAGCTAAGTGTGTGGAAAAATATTATTTTTAAAAGAATCAAATATATTGAAAAGAGTTAAATGGTGGTGACTCTTAGGCTAGGTAAGCTAATGATGTAGGGATCAAGCCCCCAAGTATAGCTCTAAGTGAATAGAGATGAGCATATGAGATCCCTTGATATGATCATGGTGTAAGTGTGTGAATGTGAATATCAATGCATGTTTATTACGGCCGCACCTCAATGTAAGGTTGCCTACGTATCCGTTAGGAATCAGGCCGAACGTAGCTCTAGCCGAACCTCGCACAAGTGTGTGTTTACCTCAAAAAGTTCTTTTTAAGGGTTGTAACGTGGTTAGGCTAAAGGATGAAGAAGAAGGGGATAAAGGCTCAAAACCCTAGATAAGCCCCCAAGGTGTGCAACCTCGCTTTTGAATCTTTGTATTTTTATGCTTGAGTTTCTACTCTTTTTTTTAGCTTTCTTTTATCTTTTATTTTTGCAAGTGTGGGCAATCCCGATCATGCGGTCTATCACTCACTTGGCATTCATGTTTCTCAGGCACGGTACCGAGCACTCGATAAGAGACGCAATCTGAGACGTGTTCTTATCGAAGATATTTTCATATCAAAGACATTGGAACACTTACCCTTTTGTACACTTTTATGATTATTTTATTTTTGCTTATTTTTATTTTGATCTTTTGAATTACTCAAGCTCTTTTTTAGAATTGCATAAGTTACACACCATCCCATCCCAAGGTTAGGTAAATGTAGGTTGAAAAAAGAAAGGTCTATCGTTAGACGAGGCTCAAAGTGGTTTACCAAAAAAGGATGTATAATTGAAGGGTGAAAGGTAATATAATGTGGCTACAAGGGGTGCCTTAAATCATTGGTATACCTTGTGCTTAGTGCAACATGGATTTTTTTTTAATGCAATATAATGAAATGATCATATATAAGGAAATAAATGCTCATTTTATTAAAAGAAAATAAATAATGATCCTGCAAAATAAATCTAAGGAGAATAAAAAGGGTGCCTATGCTAGACTTATTGGGGAAAGGGTAAATAAAAAAGAAATAGAGAAAGAGGTCATGAAATCTTGTCGTTGCAGCTCGCCTCTTGTCTTGTGTTGTTCGCTTCATCATCACCCAGTCTTCTCGCTAGCTAGAGGCAATGGGATCTTGTTAGCTTCTATGAGATCTTGAATGAGATTTTGAAACCTGTAGCATTCATCAGTAGTATGTCCGCGCCCTCGATGATACTTGCAATAGGAGTTTGGATTCCATCTTGAAGATCGATTTTCTGGTGTTGGATCCTCGGTAGGGCCAATAGGTTTGATTAATCCTCGATCATAGAGACGATCGAAAGCAGCATCGTAGGTCATTCCAATGGGTGTGAACTCTCTCCTGGGTTTCCTTTTAGATCCTTGATTGTCCATGGCTAAGACACCATTATGGTCAAAGGTACTAACATGATTACTAGAGTGGGCGTTTTCGGAAGAAGAAGGATTGTCGTTCTTCTTTCCTTTCCAGCCACCGTGGTTACTATTGTTAGTAACTTTTTGCTTTGCGAGGTCGTCTTCGATTTCAATTCCGATGTCATAAATGGCCTTGAAAATATTCAGATTGTGTTGATGTTTTAAGTGCTTTGAATATTTTTCTTGGAGGTTCTTGATATACATCGTCACAGACTCCTTTTCGGTGGGGACCTCAATCATCTTGGCGGAAGTTTCCCTCCATTTATTAAAGAAATAAGTAAAGCCTTCATTCTCTTTTTGTCTTAGCATCTCAAGTTGTCTATGGTCGGTTTCAACTTGGATATTGCACTTGTACCTATCAACGAAAGCGTTTACTATCGATTCCCAGGTAGCGGTTTTCTCTTTATCAAGGGAGAAGTACCATTGTTGGCAAACGGTTTCAAGAGATAGTGAGAACAGAGAGGGGAAAACCTTCTTATCGGTACCCTTAATGTTCATTATAGTTTCGAAAGCTCTTAGATGAAAATAAGGGTTATCTGTTGCCTTGAATTTTGGGATGTCAGTGGCGTTGAACTTATGCGGAAGAAGTTCCTTATCCAGCGAGACCCCTTGTGAACTCATGTACTGAAATTTATAGTCGCTAGATAGCTTGCTCAAACTTTCTTGCATGAGGTTCATTTGTTGTTGCTTCACGGGATCATCGATCTTGAGTGTGAGTAGCTTCAGTGTCTCAGTCACGGTAACTAATTGGTTCCTAAGCTCATTAACTTCTTCTTGACTTGCCATTATCTTTTTAGCCTTCCTCTTTTGACGAATCGGTTTATCAAAAAGCGAGACTTAAATAAAGAGGTTGTCCTTGATTAAACGCCCTTCTCTCCTCGACTAAGTACTGTGGAAAAGGAATTTGGGGATATTTATTGTTAATTACTTGACTCAAACTTTATTCAACATTCAATGGATGGAAGAAGTGAAGAAAGATTGGAATAGAAAGTGAAAAAAGAAAAAGATGATGGAGGTGGAGGGATATGAAGAATTAGGAATAGAATGTACCCCCAACTCAAATGACGGAAAAGACCGACTCATGTGTGAACCTAAGACATGGTCATGGTGACATATACTCAAAGTGTGTGCTAATACTAGTGAGTTTAGGTGACATGTTAAGACTCGTGTTATGACCATGTGGCTAGATTATATGACTAGACTCAAGCAAAGACTAAGTTAAGACTTCACGTATATGCATTAAACTGGACAGCCTGTGGTATTTTAGTCATAACTTTTTATCTGTGACTTTTATTTGGATGAAACCAACGCCAAATTAAAGATAAAACTCGGGGCTACAGATCCATAGGTGTACGACTCGTAGTTCTTCCTAGAACTCCGTCTATGACCAAAACAAGTTGACGTTTGTGCAGTATACGGGAATAAAAATCCGGGTTGACTTAATGGAACTATGACTCGATTTTATGTTTATTGTTTTTTTTTTAGCTCAAATTAATTAATTAAACAAAGTCCTTTAGTCATTAATTAGTTTATTAAGACTTATTTACAAACACAAGTCAAACCAAACGATTAATTTAGTCACATAATAAGTATGCACAAGTAGGAGATGCACAAGTAGTCAAGTAGTCACAACATGATGCAATGAGTTTGCAACCTAACCATGGCTCTAGTTCTCTAAAGTTCGGGATATGGTTTAGTCAATAGAGGGTCCATGGTTAATTGTCCGGATGCACCGCACGGAAGCCTAACCGTGAAGGGTTGGCGCGAGTGGATGGGACACCGCGAGTTTTAGAAAAAACTCGCTTCCATGGTTTGGTGAATTCAAAATTCTCGGATGTACCCTTTGTTGCACGGAGCGTTCAATCAGGTAGATGGAGCATGAATTCCCAGAGGGTTATGTCCATATGCAGAACACATATGGGTTTCAGAAAAGTGAGAAAAAATTCAATCAGGAAGTAGGATCGAGCAAACAATACGAAAAACCGGTCGAAATTAGAACGCATATTTCCTGCTCGGTAGTGGGGGAAATTGGCGCCAGCAATCAGAGACTGGCGCCGGATTTTAACTGTAGCGCCTGGTGCCAATACTAGCGTCTGGCGCTACGACTAAAATGCTGGCGCCAAGCTCTGTCCCCTGACGCTACTTCCCACATGCCTCAGTCGCTTTCTGTGCTCGATAAAATTTTCCAGTTTCGCGCGGTGTTATTTCGGTCCTAGTTGTGAAAGACATTTCTCAAATTTCCTACGTGTAAAATCCTACGTTTTTAACTCATTACGGATAGTCTATCCAATTCAATGAGATCTTTTTTATGCATATGACAATAATGTTAATCAAAATTACACACATGAAATACTTAGAACTTTTCAAGTCTCATCCACTCATTCTAAATCATTGCCGAAACAAATTCAGGAATTAAAATAGAAATCCTCCCCAGTGGTGTCGCCAAAAACTGTAGGGAATATTTCAAGCATTAACCCCTAGCTCGAACCCCATTGTGATCATACACTAAAATACGGTGGCGTCCAAAAGGGAAGAAGATAGAGCAAAAGAGTCGCCAACAAGTTTTTAGGAACTTGTAAACCGTTCACGAGGTGAAGGTTACACCCCTTAACGATCCAAGAGATCGTCAACTCCATAAGGTCTAAAACCAAATAAGGGTTCGGGGATGAAGGTACAAATCCAACCTAAAAGAGATTGAACCTGCCCTAATAATAGGCCTCTATTTTATTCTGATCGTATTCATGTGCGCTTTCTGACTAACATGCAATCATTAGGATTAACCCTAAACCTGTTTATCTATGTTGGTTGAATTTAATGTGCAAATAAATCTATTATTGGCGATCACTTGAATTATAATCATATTAACCCTAACAAGATTATTAATATCTTGTTAAGCGTGATTACAAGTACAAATTTCCTTTAGACATGCAATAAAGATGTGATCAAGCAATAACAATAAATATCAAGCAACATAATAATAATCAATAAATATCATGACAATAAAATTATAATAATCAAAATAATAATAATAATAATAATAATAATAATAATAATAATCATCGTGAATTATAACAATTATAATAATTATCATGTTCATGTTAATATTAAGGCATAATAAAAATAGCAAGATCCTAGGCATGATACTAACAAGATTAATAACATACCCTAGCATGTCACTAAGCAATAAAAATCAAATCTTTAACCCTAATATGATACTAATAACATGAATAAATATTAGGAAGAACATAGGAAGCATCGTAACAATCATATTTAATATTAAATTTACCCTAGACATGATACTAGGAATATCATAATAACAATATAAACATGATTTCTACATCATGATTGTAGGCGAATGCTAATTAAAACTGATTGTAGATGAGAACTCGTGAATGATGAGAATTGGTGAATGATTAAGAGAGAATTAAAGAATTAATGATTGCGAATGAAAACTGATTGTAGGTGAATATTAATTAAAACTGATTGTTGATGATTATCGGTGGGAATTGGTTTTGGGGAGACACAAATGGGTGTCTACAGTAGTACATATAATTTGTATATCATTATTATTCTGAGGGTTAAAAATATATGATTAAGACATATTTATAAGTAAAATTATTATTACTCATTAAATCATTTTATTTAAAAATTTTGTGAATAAATTTAAGTAAACTGTTGTCTTTTATCTTTCTACTATTAACATATGTTAAATATGGTACACGTTTATTTATGTTTTCACTCACCAAAATCAATGGTATATGCACTTAATAATAATAATAATAATAATAATAATAGTAATAATAATAATAATAATAATAATAATAATAATAATAATATGTTAAACCGTTGTTCTTTTTGGTTTTCCTAAATCGCACAGTCCTGCTTCTGAGGTATCTGATCCGAGGGTGCCTAGGGAGCCTCATTTAGCTTTTGATGTTGCTCTTCTTGATTGCTTTCTAAGAGATTTCGTTCGGTGAAATCTATCCCTCCTAAGTGTCGCTTGGGTTTTTCTCGGGTTCTCAAAGGTGTCCTTGATAAGGTGATTGGCAAGCCTAATGATATCTCTTGTTGGGTTCAATTGCTTGTGTTGCCTCTTTGTGTCCTTAAAACCTTTTCTCCTAGGAGTAGTCGAGAGTGTTCTTCAGGGGTTAGGCGACAGTGGCAGGAAGAGAGTATCACCGCTGTTATTCGTTCTTGGTGTGAGCCTGGTGGTTCTGTGCAGCTTGTGCGAGACATGTTGGTTGATGTGTCTCCACCTTTGTTGGATGCTGACGAGGACCATGATTTGTCCAAGTGTAATATTAATTAGTGTAAGAGAAATATTTCTGACGGACATTACACTGTTGCGGTTAGGGTTCTTTCATCTTCTGTTCTTGCCCCTTAGAATGATGTTACTCTTGCAGATTTGCACGCTAAGCACCCCTCCTTTCCGGCTCCTATCTTACCGGATATTCCCGTTGATCAGCACCTTATTGCTACTCCTGCTGTTGTTTTGTATCAGATTAGGGGTTTTCCATGAGGTACGTCATGTGGTAGGGACGATTTGCGTGGTAGACACCTTATGGAGTGTTTGAGTGGTGTTGCGGTTGCTATTTCAGATGAGTTGGTGGACTCCATTACGTAGGTGGTTAATCTTTTTCTCACTGTGAAATGTCCTGCTGAGTTGGGAGAATATATTGCTAGTGCTCCTCTTACACCACTTGTTAAGCCTGGCGGTGGTATTCGTCCTATTGCTGTGGGTACTGTTTGGAGGCATCTGGTTTCAAAGGTTGGGGCTTCTTTAATTGGTCTGCGTTTGGGAAGCTATCTAGGAGGTCTTTAGTTTGGTGTTGGGGTGCCTGCGGGTGGTGAGGCTATTCTTCATGCTGTTAATCGATTGGTTGAGGCGCGTGGTGACGATATTGGCCTCTCCATGTTGCTAGTGGATTTCCATAATGCCTTTAATTTGGTAGACCGTTCGGCTTTGTAGCGTGAGGTTCGTCTCCGTTGTCCAGCTCTCTCGCGATGGGTTGAATTCTGTTACTCTACTCCAACCAGCTAGGCTGTTTTACGGGAAGCATATCTTATGGTCATTTCAGGGAGTGCAACAGGGTAATCCTCTAGGCCCTTTGCTTTTTACTTTGGTTCTACATCCGTTAGTGTGCCAAATCAGGTGTTCTTTTGACTTGTATTTGCAAGCTTGGTATTTAGATGACGAGACTATTATTAGTGACACCTTAGTGGTAGGAAAGGTTTTGGAGTTAATTTTGGCGGAGGGACCTTGTCTCGGACTCCATGTCAACGTTGAGAAAACGGAAGTATTCTGGCCATCGGAGGATCCTTGTAGCCATCTCATCGGTGTCTTTCCTCCGAATATTGGTCGACCTGTGCATGGTGTTAAGTTGTTGGGTGGTCCTGTCAGTGCTGATTCCTCTTTCTGTGGTGATCTTGTTTCGCAAAGAGTGTCGAAGACTGCTGTGCTAATGGATGTTGTTGCTAAGCTCGATGATCCCCAATGCGAGTTGTTGCTTCTTCGTGCGTGTACTGGGGTTTCAAAACTCTACTTTGTTATGCGCACTTGTCCACCTCGTCTTTTTGAAATAGCACAAGTTTCTTTTGACGTGGCCCTTCGCGCTTCTTTGGAGCGCATTATAATAGCTTTGGGGCCTATTTTTAGTGATTGGAAATGGCGACTTGCCACCTTACCTTTTGCTTATGGTGGTTTGGGTGTCTATTCAGCGAGTGATGTTCGACATTATGCTTTCCTTACGTCACGTCTACAGTCTTTTGGTCTTCAAGCTACGCTTCTTCGCGATTCTGGTATTGTTGGTCCGCGACTGACTTTCGATGGTTCTCTTAGTCTTTTTAACAGGATTGTGCAGATTGAACTTATAAGTAACCCTAGTGAGATCACTACCCCCAAACTCATAAAAAAGTTGGTAGATATATATTTCACGAAGGTCACTACATATGCGGATTCCACTTTCTCCTTAACTTCGCGTCAGGTAGCCTTATGGAAGTCCTAGCAGGGGGATCACTCTTCGGCTTGTTTGCGGACAGTCTCAATATCGGGTTTGGGTCAGAATATGAATGGTAAGACTTACCGTAGTGTTCTTTGCTACCAGTTGGGTGTTCCTTTGTTCTCCATTTCAACATCGTGTTCTGCTTGCTCAAGGGTTTTTGATGGGGATATTTATGGGAATCATGCGGTGTCTTGTGATGGGATGGTGGGTATTAAACATCGAAACAATGTTGTTCGTGACACCCTTGTTGATATTTGTTTTCGGTCTGGGATTTCTGCTCAAATGGAGGTTAACATTGGGTTGACTAGAGAGAATGATGGGGCTCTACGACCAACAGATGTGTTGCTTTATTCCTGGGATAGAGGCCTTGATGTATGTGTTGACTTGACGGGGTCTTCACCTTTGACACAATTGGGGTTGTCTGACTTCGTTTCTTATCGTGTTGTGTTGGCGGCGGCTCAGCGGAAGCAGGACAAGTATGGGGTGCGTTGCAGGGCTATTGGCTATGGTTTTCTTCCATTCTCCTTTTCTTCGTTGGGGGAATTAGAGAAGGATGTTATTGCGTTGCAGTAGCGAGTTCAAGCGTTCGCTAAGACTCAGGATATTGGTGCTCATGCAGCTACTCACATCTTCAGTAGGATTGGGTTCGCTATAGCTAGAGAGGTGGGGCCTAGATTGTATCTCGGCTCTCCACCAATTTCTTGTAAATTGATTGACTTTGTAGGTTTTTTTTTGTTTAATAATAATAATAATAATAATAATAATAATAATAATAATAAGTAGTAGTAGTAGTAGTAGTAGTAGTAGTAGTAGTAGTAGTAGTAGTAGTAGTAGTAGTAGTAGTAGTAGGCAGGAGCAGCAGCAGCAGCAACAGTAGTAGTAGTAGTAGTAGTAGAATAGGGTGATCCCCTTGGTCCTCTACTTTTTTTATAGCGTGGTATTTAGATGACGACAGTGTTATTGGTGACACTTTGGTGGTGGGGAAGGTTCTGCAGTTAATTATGGAGGAAGGGCTTCGTTTTGGGTTACATCTCAATGGGGAAGCAGGATCGTGGGTGTATTTCCGCCTAAAATTTCTCGACCTTCTCATGGTGTCAAGTTGCTAGATGGTCCCGCTAGTTCCGATCTTGGTTTTGGAGGTGACCTTGTGCTGCAGAGGGTGTCCAAGACCATTGCTCTAATGGATAGGGTTGCTAAGCTCGATAATCCCCAGTGTGAGTTGTTGTTTCTTAGGGCATGTATTGGAGTTTCTATACTCTACTTTGCCTTGCGTACTTGTCCTCCTAGTACTTTTGAGTTAGCTCAGCGCACTTTCGACGAAACTCTTCAATCTTCCTTGGAGCATATCATTACTGCTTCGGGACCTAGGTTTGGCGATTGGCAATGACGGCTTGCCACCTTACCTTTTGCGTTTAGTGGACTTGGTGTTTATTCTACTGGTGATGTTCGTCATTATGCATTTCTTGGCTCTCTGTTACAGTCTGCTGGTGTAACACCCCAACAATTCTCTCTTTAAACTTGTGAGGACCCTGAACGAACAATACTCAAGAGAGAAATTTGGCATGTTACCGCCACATGTTCAAACGTTAAGGCTATATCAGAAATTAGTAGCAGAAAAACTAAGTCAATTATAAATAAGTTTCAAAACCAACAAACAAACCAAATCAAGTCTTACAACTTGGAACCATTAAGGCCCTTATTCAAAACTCAAACCAATAGAAGTAGTTTAAAAGTAAAATTGAGTTTAAGTAGCTTCAAAAGTAAATAGCAATAAAAATGAGAAAAGCAACTGTAGACACGCATTTGTGTCTCCCCAAAACCAAACCCAGTGATGAGTACCTTTCACGTCGAATCATAATCGAATGAAGCGAAAGTGTGGAAAGTCTAGTGTTGCGGATAGTTATAATTTCTTTTCTCTTCTCTTTGTTTTTAAAAACTTATTTTTAAGAAAACAGTCAATCCAGTTTGGTTGGTTCATGATATGGGTCCAATAATAGTGTAGTTGGATGGGGCTTGCAAGACCTTTCCAACGATATATTATAAGCCCAATTCCGATGAATATTGAGGAAATTATGGTCAATTTACTAAACTGGGCCCGGTTTGAGCCTTATATAATCTAGGGGAGGGCCTAATATGATTTATCATTCCTAATGCAATTAGGAATGGTTTTAGTCTTCTAGATTCTTCTAGAAGGTTCTTTTCATTCCTAATTCAATTAGCATTGATAAATTGACTTTTGACTTTTTAGAGTTTTAATTAAAATCAAATAGCATTTTTGAGGGAATTATATGATTTTATCCTCCAGTACGACAAACTTATCTGATTTTCGAAAACGCGTTAAAAACAGGCTAGGCGCCTGACCCCAGGCATTGGCGCCTGGACCCAGGCCTGGTGCCTGGCGCTAGCCATTGGCGCCTGGCGCTAGTGTTGGTGCCTAGCGCCAGTTAGCCAGGGTTTGCGCCAGTTCTGTTTTTTGTGCGTTAGACTCTGTTTTGATATTTTATCTTTTTTGGCTGATTTTCTCTATAAATAACGTATTAAAAACTCCGTTTTCATTCACCAATTCTCATCATTCACGAGTTCTCATCTACAATCAATTTTAATTAGCATTCGCCTACAATCAGTTTTCATTCAATTAATCCTCTCATTCTTTTGATCATTCATCTCTTTCTCTTTCTCTAAACTTTGTTTTCGCATACAAAATTCCTCATTCGCAAGATCTAGAAATACCTATCCATATTCGAAGTTGCCTTCACCCTAGACGTGAAAGGTTTAATTTATGAGGGTTTGGTCCCAAATCTCTCTTTCAATTATTTAATTTAATTGTTTGTTTATTATTTTCCTTGAAGTTACTAACGCGTGTATTTTGTTATTAGAAAGAGGTACGAAGCATCAAAGTAAGTACTTTAAAGGTTTTTATTGTTGTTATGATGTAGAAATCATGTTTAAATTGTTATTATGATATTCCTAGTATCATGTTTAGGGAAAAGGCTATAATATCAAACATGCAAAATATGATTGTTACGATGCTTCCTATTTTCTTCCTAATCTTCTTCCCTTTTGGACGCCACCGTACTTTAGTGTATGATCATAGTGGGGTTCAAGCTAGGGGTTTAACGCTTGAAATTTATTCCCTACAGCAACCAACACTCCACTCAAGATCTCACCTCCTAGATACGAATGTTGCATGTGTAAGAACCTGTGGTTAATCTGCTCCCCAATATTACAAGTGTAAGAATTGGATCGCCACAGGGTCATTAAAAGGCGATGACCATGACCAAAGAAAAACACACAAAGCACGCAATCAGCAAAGCTGAGTACATACAAGCTGCGAAACATAATAAGAAATCCCTAGCATGCTACTAATAATCAATCATCACACATTATTAGATTGTAGACTTAACACACGACTCAACTATAAATTTACTAAGACTTCACTATTTAAAAGTAGTTAACTCATCATTTTTATTCATTGGATTAAGCAATAGACAAGGTTGTCCTACCCATGCTCCATTTGGAACATCAATAAAAGAAAACCCCATGCGTCCTTTCGGAAACATCAATAAAACATCCAATGACCACGGGCGCGACTCCGTGACCAAAGCTAGTATGAGATCTCATCTAACTCCTAGTTTTTGAAAAGTATTTGAAATAAGAGACTCGTAGATTAGATGGCCCGAAGAAAAGTGCACGGCTAATACCCCGTGTACCCCAACCCCTGATTGTCATTAATCCAGATGTGCACAAATCCAGAGTTTTATTGCTCATCCATCTTGAACTCTATATGTTTACAAGTTTAGACTTGGTGATGACTCATTTGCAAAACAATTCAATCAATCCAATATCAATTCAATCAAGTAAAGCACACTTCCAATTTCAATTCTTGATTTATTAGTGACAAGAAACATTTATTATTTATTCCTTTAACTACCTCGGTGTATAAACACCTTGAGTGCATAAAGCACCCCACAACCTTAACCTTGTCATACAAGACTTAAATTCCTCCTTTACTCATTCTACACTACTACAAAAACGTGAATATAGAATGGTCGAATTTGGCCTTATAGAACGCCTCAGAGGCGTTCTTCTGCTAAGCGATGTGTAAAGCTTACAGAACAGGTGCAAGAGGCGTTCTATATGCAAGAGTAAAGAGAACGGTTATCTCATATAACTGTTCTCTTTTCTTTTTCGCATGCTTTTAAAAAAAACTAGAACAAAAGAGAATGATTGACTAAGATCGTTTTCTATGTCATTTTAAAAATTAAAAAAAAATCATGGGATTAATTTTGCTGGAATCACGGAAGTTGTATATTTACATCATCAATAAATAAATCAACTTGAATAGAAATTGTAAAAGGCAAAGTCAAATACAAAAATCAAAACAAGCTTTATTATCCTTTATATTTAATTAATTAAATATCAAGTACTTTTGATACTTTTCAATACAATTCAAGTGCAAAATTGAAGAATATAATACTGGAAAATGAATCCATGAAGATCTTTATTTGAATATCTTCTCCTTCATATTAGGGCCTTGTTTGGGAGAAAGCTGAAAGCTGAAAGCTGAAACTGATTAAGTTAGCTGATTTTGACTAGCTGATTTTATTAACTGATTTGACTAACTTATTGTGTTAGCTGATTGTATAAAAGTGTTTGGTAAATAGCTGATTACTTAAAGCTGTTTGAGTTTGCAAAATGACCAATAAGGACATTAGCATATTTAACTTTGAAGAAGTAGTTATTTCATAAATGATATATGTATTTATTGTTAACAAATTTACATGGTAGATATAATTGGGCATATAATTTTATCAATGATATTATGAGATAATTTTTGTACATAATTCATTTTATGAAGTTGTGAGATCATTTTTTATATTTTTTTTTTGAAAGAAGATCATTTTTTATATGAACATTGCAAGAATAATTTTATATTAACAATAGTGAATGCACAACATCAATGAAATCGAAAAAAAATATTACAAGCTGAACTTTGTAATGTTACAATGCAAACAACCTTTTGATATTGGAAAATGAGAATGTCTATTAAATTAAAAAAAATCTATGTCTAAGAAATACGCCGTTGTCTTCTGGATTGCCTATTTGCCATCAAACTAGCAGTAATTTCATTTCGAATTTTTGTCATCTCGCTGGTACTCAAATGCCTAGCCTCTTGCATGGAATGACAATCACCATCCACTAAGCCTTCAGGAGGAATGGAGTTTGGATCTTTATCAATGATCACAAATGTTGGGTCAGGGATTTTGCTTAATCTAATGTAATTATGCAAGGCACACGAAGCACAAATTATTTTGTTGTGATCTTGTGGTGTATATCTTGGCAATTTAGCTAATATTTTTCACCGAGCCTTTAAAATGCCAAATGCCCTTCAATACAACTTCTCAAAGATGAATGAGCTTGATTAAATATTTCTCGAGCCCCTCTTGGATTTGAACCACGAAATTCAGATTGATAATACCTTGTCTTATGGTAAGGTGTCAAGTACCCTTCTCTTTCAAGATAGCCTTTGTCTGCCAAGTAATATTTACCTAAACAAAATGGTATGCAATGAGTATTATGCTAATAATTTCATGTTAGTAAACTAAACTAATATATATATATATATATATATATATATATAATGAATAAAATTTAATTCTTACTACTGATAATAATTACCCGGAGGAGGCTTTGGAAAATTTAAGCTCGGATTACTTATTGTATCAAGGAAAATTCTGGAATCATGAGCGGATCCCTCCCAACTAGTTAGTACATACGTAAAAAGTAAATCAAAGTCACAAGCTGCTAATACATTAAGGGTAGGTGTCCCTTTCCTTCCTTGGTATCGCAATTGGTCTTCCTCAGGAACAATTACATCCATATGAGTACCATCAATAGCTCCAATGCAATCCTAATGTGACCAACATCAGTACTAAATTAGTATAAATTGTAAATTTCATTGATATGAGATAAGAACAACAATATCTAAAAAAATTGTTACCTTAAAGTATGGCATATATCGTGTATCATTAGCAATTTGGTTAGGAATCTCCTTGAATTCGGGATCTCTCGGTCTTAAAATATCCCTTGACAAACCCTGTGTTGCATCTAAAACTTCTTTAAAAACTCTACTTATGGTTTCTCCGGAATGTTGGAATCGTTCTTGAGCTTCTCGATTTGATGCTACTATACTAAGGACACATAGAAATATACCCAACTTCTCTAGTGTTGACATTCTCTCTGAAGGAAGCAACCCATACTTATTTTCCAAATCAAAGGCTAATTGCCGAAAAGTATTCTTAGTCATTCTAAACATGTTAGAACAACGTTTTTCATGTCCATTCATGAATCCGTCTTTCTCCGGTCATATAAGAAGTGAAGCATGGCTCCTTATGTATGTATTTTACATAATAAAGAGAAATATAACCCAATGCACAAGCCACTGAGTCCCAAAACAAATTATTTCTACGCCTCTTACGTATTGCATTACGTTTAACATGCAAGTCCATACCTATAAACAACCAAGAAATATATTTGTGATAAATACAACAAAATATGAACACATAAATAACTAACACATACATATGCTATTTTCCATGTACCATCTAAAATGAGCATAATTCATACAAAAAAAATAAACCATGCTCATGAACTACTATCCAAAAAATCATGAGACAAGCACATACGTACATATGCTATTTTCCATGTACGTAGTATCTTGTACTTAAACTTACATTCCGATAACAAAAGTAGAAAATAAAACTACCTAGTTAATACTAATAATATCCTACATTTCGATAACAAAAGGCTAATACTTACTACCTAGCTATGTTCCATGATGATCACTCTTTCTTTTCACTCTTGTCATATAAGTATTTTAACCATTGGTATCTTGAGTGATCATCCGGCATACCATCAAGAATTATCCTTTTTTGGGGATCCTCAATTAAGGTGCAAGCAAAGCAAAACTCTTGACTACCGGGTATTAAACCGGGCAACGATACTAACTTGGCCAAAGAATCGGCTAGTGAAGAAGAAGAAGAGTCAAGTTTTTGAGATTCAAGGTTCATTAATTCCATGTCCTTCATGTTTCTCTCCGTAACTATCTTCACCATTGCATCTAATTTCTCAAGTAACATTCCAGAGCCCTTTTTTTTTATGTTTCAGTCTTACAACTTTTAGAGCTCTCTGAAACATCATTACATTCAAGCACCCTTTTACTTCCTCTCCTAGTGAACTCATCACATGGTGGAGTAGGAGAATGAGAAGTAGGAGAAGGAGATGGAATGGAGGCATTATCATTCCAAACTTCTTGCCATTCCCTCCTAGATTGGATGTTGTTAAATGCTTCATTCTCACTCATCTCATCATCATATTGAAATGGTACATCACCAAAAT
Source organism: Chenopodium quinoa (assembly GCF_001683475.1). Lineage (NCBI taxonomy): Eukaryota > Viridiplantae > Streptophyta > Magnoliopsida > Caryophyllales > Amaranthaceae > Chenopodium > Chenopodium quinoa. The sequence continues at coordinate 3,184,586 of NW_018743405.1, read as the reverse complement.
TAACACTCGGAGGGGAAGGAATGTAAACATCTTCTTTTTCAATTTGAACCGGAGTAAACCTATGCACCCCTTGAGCAACTGAAACTCCAAACAGTTGGTCCATCTTTAAATCCAAATCTGGATCAATCCCTTCATCTTGAAATGCCTTATAATGGGCATTTTCCTATGGAAAAAAAAAAATCAAAACTGTTTTCCTAACATTGGCAGAATAAAAAATTGGTAAAAGGATTGTTTTCCTAACATTGGCAGAATAATAAATAGGTGAAGGGATGTAAGCTACTAACCTCAATCTTGTTTTTCCACCACTCCTCACTAGCACTTATAGTCCCTTTTTCATGATCCCATCCCAATCCGGTTTCTTTTCCTTTCAAAGCTTTCTAAAGGCTCCATCTACTCCTCATGTGATCCCACTTGTTTTTTAGTTTGTTCTTTTCATACACTAAGTTAGTCTTTTTTTGAAACTCTACCTCTAACACCTTCCATGGAATTCGTTGTGAGGTTGTGGAACCACGCTTACCCTTACTCCTCTCCGCAAATTTGATACACAAATCGCAGAACACATGTAAAGTTTCTTTAGACCAATTAGCCCGATTCACCCCACCTTTTGTTTCATCATTGTCTCTTTTGTTGTTGGGTGCCATCTATTCATTATAAGACGGCAAAATTTTCATTCAATTAATTTCTACATCAATTTCAAAGATGATAAAACATAGACAAACTATAAAATATGAAATACATAAATTATTCTACCAAAGTAAAGCAATCAAAAAAGTTGAATGCAATTTCCCACTTGAATACAGAACATGTTCTAATCTCATCATAAACTACATTCAAACCTTAACATGAAAATGATCCAATTTTTATTTCCCTACTTTCACAATCAATAAAAAGCACATTAATTCTTGATATAAACTGAAAGTAAATCAAATCAAATCACATAACTTACAAATTTTAGTAACAATATAAATAATCCCACTAAATTATCTATGCTAGAGTATAGGAACGAACCTTAATTGGCCCAATAGATAAACTTTGTCAATAGTCTTCAATACATGATGTATCTGACCAGAAAAAAAAAATCAGATAATTAATAAAATTCCGATGTATAATTTTTTTTCCTGATATAATACATATATAATTCAGATTAAAAAAAAATAAACGTATATATAATTCAAAAGAAAAAAATCACATAATTAAAAGCCAAAACAGTTAATAAGGCACATATATAGTTTAATTAAAAATTAAAAAAAAAAACAGAATTGTTCTGGGTAACAACTAACAAGGATTTCGAATTTTTGTTAACATGAGATAATTTTTGGGGAGGAGATAAGGATTGCTAAAATTTGGATTAAAATAGATAATTTCATTTAACAAAAAAAATGCATGACAAATATAATAAAATAAACTGAAAAACAATAATCAAAACAAAGAAATTAAGGAAAAAAAAAATACAAGTTAAGGAAAAGAAATTGATAAAACTAACCTTGATAAGTTGAGAAGCAGATCTGCTATGGAGTGGTGGACGGCTCAGAGAAGAAGTGAGTATACTAATTTGTCTTTGCTTCATTGTATGTCATAAGGTTTACAAGAGGGTAAAATTGTAATTTAATTTCCCCAAAGCAAATCAGCTCTTTGAAAACGTTGGGTTACCCAACGTTTTGGAAAACAGCTTATTGAGGTAAATAAGCTTATTCAATAAGCTTACTACCAAACACTTGTATTAACTTATTTGACTAGTCAATCAGCTAAAGTTGGTCAAATAAGCTAATATAGCCCCAATAAACTAACCCAAACAAGGCCTAGATGAATCTCTTGAAATAAACAAACAAACAAAAAGTTATAAGTCCATAAGAGACATTGATAATAAAAAGGAACTAAAATATGTTTAACAATAATACATTCAATCATAGTAACATAGGTTTGTCGACAATAAAACAAAACAATTAAACATTAAATTGTAGATCTTTGACATCTTTTGAAACTAATCAACAAATACAAAAAGTCATTAATTTTAATCATAAAATTTCACAATAATCAGATGAACAATCAACAAAAATTAAAGCAAAAAAATACATGATAATTAACCATGAACTATTGAAATCCATCCTAAAATCACAACCGTCACAATCACACTCATATGAATTCGACGTAATTCTGTATAAATCAATGCTCATATGAAATCAAAGAGAGGGGAGATAAGCTAACTCGCTTGATGAAATCGCTGATTTAAGGTCCATTGCTAGGAAGAGAATGTCGGTGATGTGAATGGCTTCCAACAGCCCGACACAAAATTGGGCAACCATAGTTGTCAAGGGAGGAAGAATTTGAGTTTTATCTTGGGTTCTTATCGTTTTTCCATTGTAGAAGCTCCAAATTAAGGTAGCTTTGACTGAGAACGAGATGGGTGTTTTCGCAATTAGAGAAGGTGATAGAGATTAGATAGTGTTTATTGGAGTTAAGGTTAGAGCAATGGAGAAGCTCTAAACCAAATCTAAGTAGAGGGAGAATGAAAAAAAAAAGAGAAAGAGGAAATTTTTAAAGAGAGGGAAGAGAAGTAAGCCAAGAACGGCTGTTGAGGACCTAGAGAAATAGTTGGGCGTTCAGGGTTTCAAACCCATACGGAATAGGGTTTGCCAGGTTTTTTTTTTTTTTTTTTAATATGTTAAAACCAAATAGAACGCTTATCTAAGAAAGGCGTTCTATAAAGTAAAGTCACAATTTAATAAAATATATAAATAAATTAGATAGAACGGTTAACTTAGATAGGCGTTGTATATAATCCTAGAGATCGCCTATGTAAGTTAACCGTTCTACATCTTGCGTTTCTTATTCCAGTTTTTGTAGTAGTGCTATCTCCATGAGCATGAATGAGTAATAAATGAATTATTTCACCAATCACATACCTTTGCCTCTAAGCGCACCTTGCATAATTAGAGCATAAACAATACTTGCAATATAGAATAGTGCATAACATATGGAAATCACAATGTATAACCAAACAATTTAGCCCAGTCTTCTCTATACATGATACTAAGTTCTCGATCTGTCCTTAAACATTCACCTAAAAGCAAGGTTTCATAAATTGTACGTACCTTGTGTAAACAACTCGGTTGGCCACTTTAGAAACTAGAAGTTGCCTTCTACAAAGTTCTCTCCTAAACCAAACAACGAGAATTAAATTAATACCCAAGAAAATAAATTTATAGCAATACCAAACTACTTTAAAACCTCTTAACCCATCAAAATAAAGCCTTTTAATTGTTCCCATTAGTCAAAGTTAATAATATGATATCCCAGCTATAAGTTTATATGTTCAAATCATGAAAATATAGTGTATAACATAAAATTCTAGCAACTTTAAAGTAAGTAAATAAATCTGAAAATTTGGTTTAAGTGTATAAAATAACCCCATAAACATAATTACTTAAAATAATCATTATTTAGTAACTTAGTGTGTTAAAAACCCAAAAATATACCAATTCAATGCAGCTAGAAGCTTCAAATTAAAAGTATACAAATCTGAAAATTTATCCTTGAAGTTATAATTTAAAGTTTAAAACTTTTTAATCATAAAATACCCACAATAATTATTTTATAGGCTTAAAAGCATAAAAACATGAAATTAACATTACTTGTTCATAAAATTTGAAACTTTAATAATCTGAAATTTTATACATAATTTTGATGTAATTTAAACATAATATGATTAGATAACTTGGTAACACGTTTTCAAGCCCTAAAACATGAAAAATCAATGTTTAAAACCTAAATTTTATACATACATAAATCTGAAATTTTTTTATTATAAATTAACATGTCAAACTCATAAATTCATAGTATTTTATAACCCAAGTATAATATCAAACCATAATAATAATAAAAATTCAAAAACGATTGAAGCTTTATGTAACACCCTAGAAATTCCTTTCCTTTAAATACCTATTCTACTCTTTAAAATACGATTTAGGAATATCTAAGACATTATCGCCACCGTGAAAACGGCTAAGACAATTATCAAAGATACACAGCGGAAGACTCAAAATTAAAAACTGTTTAAACAAGTCAACTCAAAAGTCAACCAAACGAAAGTAAAGTTTAAAACAAAACAAACAAAGTCAAATAAAATCAAACTACAACTTGGAACCATTAAAGACCCTTATTCAAAACCGTTCCAAAACCAAACCTTTGTGTTAGTCCACATAAAATATGTCATAAATAAATAAAGCATAAAACACATCGTAACCTAATGAAAGCTAGCAAGATTCACTCTTCTCTCATGCCCCATCATGATTATGCTTCAATACCTGAAAAGTTTATCTCTACTTGTTTCCACTACTCTCCATTAAAAATGGGTCATCATAAGGCCAAGGTAAAGACATGGCCAAATACACAAACACACACAATCAGCAAAGCTGAGTACATAAGCGTAAATTAAACACACTAACATGCTTTCACCTATCAACACACTTACCTTATTGCATCTGTTTACAAGTACACACATCAATCAACAAAACACAATGACTAGACACTAAATAATTCATTTAGCGTTGATTACGCATCGAACGGGTTTCCAACTATCCTCCCCCAAATAAATTGAGGTAAACTGACACAGGAGCTAACCGTGCCAGCGACAAAACCACTCAAAGGTGGCGGAATTCCTGCGCATAATAATAAATAAAAAGGAATGTACAGCGTCCTGTACTCCATTAGAAGTTATGGTTAAATATAAAACCCCATAACTCCCCCCATTGTTCATAGTCAAGATATATACGTTCCAAGAGTTTTGGTTCGTAATCTCTTTCACTTTACGTTATTTACATTTTATTGGACTTGGTGATGACTCTCAAAGCATAATAAAACAATCAACAATAATTATTCAATCAACCAAACATACCAAATTAATTCTTGAATAATTAGTGACCACATATTATTTAATGTTGAACCCTTTTTAATTCTACCTCGGTGTCAAAGACACCTTAAACGCATAATGCGCCAAAAATCCTATCCCTCGGTGTTAAAAACACCTTCAGTGCACAAAGGCACTAACATACAATTTATTCCTTGTGTACATAGACACTTATATAGCTCATTCCTCATGCTTAAAGCATCAATAAAAATTATTTGAACCATAATAAAATTCCTTTTCAATATTCCTAACATAATTAAACATGTAGTTTAATTGATCATGCATTCTAACATGTCATAAATAAAAGTGTGGTTCAAACACAACATGCCAAATATTAACTTTCCAACCATTAATCCATCTCAAATAAATCATACTTTCTAATTTAATCACCAATATCAAAAATCCACGATTCCAATCATAAATCTTAGCATGATACTAATTAGGATTAATTGAGTCAAGTCTAGCATGATACTACATCACCAAAAATATGCTAAGTACGCGTACGTACCTTGAGTACGATTTTAAAATTGCCACGACTAGTAGAAATTGCTTACTTCAAAGTCTCTTTGGGTTTTCTCCACTCTGGGCAAAGTTGAATTGCCTCATAAGAGGGATATTTATACCCCTTCTCTATCACCCCGTTTACCCTAAACTTTCCTCATTTAGTTTTTCTTAATCCCTTCCCTACTAAAACTTGTTAAAAATCATAATTTCTTAAAATAAAACCCAAACTTCTATTAAATAATTAATTAAACAAACTTTCCTTTAGTAAAATATTCCCAACTTACATGGGATAAATAATTAAAACATCATAATTAAAATACTAAAATTATTTAAATACCCTTGTAAAATACATATTTTAAATAAAATACGTATAAAAATACGGGGTATTACACTTTACACAAATTAATAAAACAAGGAGAAGTGAAGAAAAAGGTGGAAGAAAGGGTGAACTGTCAAAGGGGCAGCTGCCTGGTGGTGAAGGGTGGTCGGCGACGTGTAGTGGGTCGCTGGAGGTGGTGCGCCTGGCTGGCAGCGGCGGCACTTCGAAGCTTCAGGGTTTTTTAATTTTATTTTTTATTTACGTGAGAGAGAGAAAGAGTGTGAGGGTTTGGGGTTTTTATTTGGGATATTAGGAGCAGGAACTTGTAATTTGGGCTTGAATAGGAATTGAGTGTTTGGGCTAGTAACTCAAAAGGGATTATGATTTAAATTAAACACTTAACAGTTTTGGCTTGAAAATCTTATTGTGTTTACAACAAAATAATTCATATTATAAAATTAAAATAAAAATATTTGTATAAATAATAAATAAATATATTAAAAAATATGGGGGATTACAGCTGGGTTGCAGACAAAGCTTCTCTGGTATGCTGGCATTGATGGCCTTGGTCGAGCTTTCGCGGATGCGTTTCTTCTGTTTAATGGAACGATTGGGTTTGACATTTTGCGTATACCTAGTGAGGTCCTTGCCCCTAAACTCATGAAGAAATTGGCAGATATATATTTCACAAAGGTTACCGCATCTGCAGAATCCACCTTTTCTTTATCTCCTCGTTAATCAGCATTGTGGAAATCGCAGCAGGGAGATCACTCATTTGCTTGGCTTTGAGCATTTCCAATTTCAGGGTTGGTCAGACGATAAATGCAAGGACCTATCGATGTGCATTGTGCTACCGCTTGGGTGTTCCTTTATTCTCTTGTTCGGCTGCTTGTTTAAGGGTTTTCACTGGGGATAACCTTCGGTGATCACGATGTATTGTGTGCTTGTATGGTTGGTATTAAACATCTGCATAATGTTGTTCGGGATACTCTTATTAATATTTGTTAACGAGGATATCTTCAGTGATCACGCTGTATCGTGTGCTTGTATGGTTGGTATTAAACATCGGCATAATGTTGTTTGGGATACTCTTATTGATGTTTGTTATCGATCTGGGATTTCGGCTAGAAAGGAGTTTTACATTTGGTTATCTGGAGGGAACTACGAGGCCCTAAGACTCGCAGATAAGTTACTTTATTCCTGGGATCGTGGTCTGGATGTCTATGTTGATTTAACAGGGTCTTCTCCTTTGACACAATCGAGGCTATCTGACTTTGTCATTGGACGGGCTGTGGTTGATGCAGCTCATTGGAAGCGGATCAAGTATAAATCTAGTTGTCGAGCAATTGGATATGGATTCCTTCACTTCTCATTTTCTTCACTTGGGGAATTAGACGAGGAGGCTGTTGTGTTGCTGAAGCGGGTTCAGAAGTTCTCGGTGACTTAGAACATCGGGGCTCGTGCTGCTGCTCATATTTTTACTAGGATAGACTTTTCTGTAGCTAGAGGAGTGGGGGGCCCGGATTGCATTGTACCTCAGCTTCCCACTAATTTTTTGTAGGTTGTATGACTTTATCTGTTTTTGATATATAATAGTAATAGTAATAGTAATAATTCTTTCAAAAAATAGTAATAGTAATAATAATAGTAATAGTAATAGCAGTAATAATAATAATAATAATAATAATAATAATAATAACAATAATAATAATAATAATAATAATAATAATAATAATAATAATAATAATAATAATAATAATAATAATAATAATAATAATAATAATAATAATAATAATAATAATAATAATAATAAGAAGAAGAAGAAGAAGAAGAAGAAGAAGAAGAAGAAGAAGAAGAGGATGAGGAAGAGGATGAAGAAGAAGAAGAAGAAGAGGAGGAGGAGGAGATCGATGGTGGTGGTGGTCGGAGGAGACCAACAATGGTGTAGGAAAAGAAAAGAGCAAATGATGAATTAATTCACTTCGTTGATGAATTTACTTTGGGGTAAATCAAGTACTTTAATTAAGTTAGTTAATAACTTACTAACTGTTAATGTAGTGCAGTAATTGAATTTGGGAGAAAATTAAGTAAGGGTGTATTTGTAATTTCATTTTTTAAATTTTACTTAAAAAGTAAAGTTTCAATTTGTTGCAACTAATGTGTACCTTCCAAATTTAGTATATGTTGCAACTAAACAACTAAAAAGTAATCGAGGTAGTATAATATGTTAATAGGCTAAAATCATACGACCTAATCAAAAGTAATTCCTAAAACCACTAACTAAATAGATAGCAAAGTAGGGTCGAATCCACAGGGAACCAATGTTTTTTTTTTACTCATAATAAATTATTATGATCTAGATTATCAAGAAACAAGTAGGATTTGTGTGATTTAATTTAAGAGATTAAAACTAAGAGATAACAATTTAATAAAAGCCTAGGACATACGTTCACCAATGAATTGAATAATATTCCGGGATAACAAACAACAATCAACTATCAATGCATTAATTAACCAGACTACAACGAGCTTTCGCTACTTATTATAATCATATAATTAATATCACAGTATTAAATCGCATCTCTCAAATTTTAACATAGCCATTTATAAATTAATTTAAACTAGCCTTAATATTAATTCTCATCTTCCGAATCTCAAATCATTATTGTGTAACTCACACAATTGAACTAGGCCTAATCTAGCTAATTTCATAGCATTAATTATAACAATTAATTGGAAATTAACCCAAAATAGTAACAATCAACAATAATAAATTATCTCCTCGTATTATTCATGGATCCTTAGGACCCTAGATAGGATACTACTCATATATAATTATATATATCTAAACTAATCATAGAATTTAAAGAAAACATGATTAAAACTAATAAAAGGGAAGAAATAATTATCAAAATTAAGGAAAATGTGAATTGCATAAAACGAATGAGGAACAATCTTCAAAGAACAATTAACTAGAGAATCTTTAAACTAAAAAATCTTGAATTAAAACTAATGAAAGACATCCCTAATCACGTTTTGAAAAAAATATTTATACTTTAACAAAAACTTCCTAGAATAAAATTAATAAAAATTAAGCTTAAACATCTAGAAAAACACGCGCTCGGTAGGGCACTCCATCACCCGGCCGAGCACATGTTCGGGATCTTTTACGCTCTTATCTCGCCCGGTCGGGCGAGTCTTCAGGAACTCTAATGCTTCTCTCTTGATCGACATGGTGAGAACACTAGGAAACTTTAAATACTTCTGTTTGGGCTTCCTCTCTAATATATTTGCTGGGCCCATTTCTCAACTCTTTCTTGGACTAAAAAACTTTGGTCCAATAGCCCTAACCCGACTTGCTAATATGGCCACAGGTCACAGGTCCTTCTTCACCAAGCCCTTAATCATCGGGCTCGATAATTCTTAAAGGATTTATGACTTTGACATGTGCAATTACTAAATATATATAAATGGATCAAATTATGGAGATAATTAAGTTCGCTCATTTGGGTCTTCAATATATCATAGCTAGAGGTACTAACGATCTTTTGGAGAATAAAATAGGCCAAAGCCCAATTGGACAGATCCTATAAGGTCACATAAAGGGCCTAAATCGAGCACGAGAAGAGGATGCCCATGATGGGCCTCATCCCCTAGTATGGCCGCCCATATGGAGTAGTTTTGAGGAGTTTGGGCTTCGTAACCTAGTCTAATTATAATAGGGATTATATATAGATTACGTGCCTAGGGTTTGAACATAACAATTCAGTGATCAGTTTGATCAAACCCTATTTAGAAAACACGAGACCAAACCCTTCTCACTCTCACGACGCTCTCCTCCCCTCAGCGTCGGTGTTGGTGGTTCGTGGTGGTCGGCGTTTGTCCATTAAAGGTGGTGATCATGGTTTTCCCCTTCACTCGACCAATCTAGTATTGGTGGATGTCTCGTTCGAATCTCGTGGACTAAGTAGAGGAGCAACGCTTGGGGCTCTATTCTCTCCCTGATTTGCTAGTCGAATAGCTTCGTGGAATTCACGCGCACTTCAAAGGTATGATTATATGTCTTGTGTGTTGTGGATGTGATCTTGGGATTAGGCTCTTATGAATATGATTTATGTTTTTCTGCATTATAGTACCTATAAACTCCTACAGTGGTATCAGTTAGCCTCTTGCATGAACACGTTTGATTATAATAATATGATTATTTGAAGTACATGTTCTTTATTTTATAATATATTAAGAGGGAAAAATTAATTTAATTATGGTTCAATTATTATATTTAATGTGATTAAAATTTTGGAATTGATTAGATGTGATTTAATTATGCTCAAAATAGCCTTGAAGAGGACCGATTTATGCCCTATAACATACGAAAATTTCGAACTCTAACCCTAATTATTCAAAAATTTCGAACCATATAAGCCCTGAAAATTCGATTTTTGATGCTTGTTTTTGTTGATTCATTTTAAATATGTTTCATAATTTTAATTGGATTAATTCTGCATTAAATTGTTTTGTGTATGATCATCAATTTTATTTTAAAAGTTAGAATTAAATTTATGATGAACACTAATTTTAAAATTGAATGGGGATTTAAATTTAATTTTTTAGTGTAGTTTAATTTATTTTAAACAAATGTTCTTTTAATTAAATTAAAAACAAAAAAAGGAAATTAAGAGACGACAGCCACGGTGACTGCCGCCACCGCTGGTCCAAGATGGAGGGGAAGTGTAACACCCTAATAATTTTCCCTTTTCCAAACCACTTACTTTAAATAAAATAGAAGAGAACCATTGGCATGTTACTGCCACGTGTTAAAACATTAATGCTTTATCAACGTATCGCAGCGGAAGATCCAACTTAAATCTTAAAATAATATGATTTAGAAAACCAATAAGTTAAAGCTTACAAACTAGAACCATAAAGTCCCTTATTTAAAATCATTCCAATATTAAAAATCCCAAAGCATAAATAAAATAGTAAAACATAAATAATTTCAACTCAAAGAACGAGTGCTCTCAATCACACTAGTCCCTTGACAATGCGTTTGTCAAATCTCTGAGCTTCACATCTTCAAGCTACCTATGCAAAACTGATCCCCAATAATACAAGTGTAATAATTGAATCATCACAGGGTCATTGAAAGACGAAGGTCATGACCAAAAGGAAACACACTAAAAGCACGCAATCAGTAAAGCCGAGTACATACAAGTTACAACGCAACAATCCTAACACACTCAATTAATAAACATACAACACGAATTCATTAATCAAGATTCCACACTTAAACAATTCAATTGCCTCAACATATTTACTAACCAATTCCAAACACTTGACTCTTTGTATTTAATTTAATTAATATAAATAGGAGTAAACAATAGACGAGGTTTAGCGCAATGCAGGAATGAGCGTGACTCCATTCTCACATAGTTAGTCTAGGATCCCATCTAACTTTCATTATAAAATAAAAATGTAAACACCAAAAGAGAAGATTACATGTTGATCAAACAAGCCTCGGAAAGCCATGGGCTACCACCGTGTACCTCAACCCATAATTGTCAATACTCTAGAAGTGCATGCTTTCCAGAGTGTTATTGCTCATCCATGTTTCACTTTACATGATTACAAATTTTAATTAAAATATCCAACTCATTCAAGTATACTATTCATAGAAATCATACATCAATTCACTTTTAATCTTATTTAGGACAATGGTGATCACATCACAAATTGACCTTGAATTCCTTTTAAATTCCAAAATATTCAAAATTGGTGAACATAGTCAACCCACCTAGCCATTTTGGCTTAATTCACCTTTACTCAACATACTAACAAGTCATGCTTGAGTAATAAAGAAAAAAATAATAACCTCATGGAATAATTAATAAATTCATTCCACTTAAATCATTCAATTTCAATCATTCAATAATCCAAATGTGGTTAACAAACCAATCCAATAAAAATATGCTTGTATCAACATTCTATATAAACAATTAATCCAATATAGTTCAACATGCTTGCATCCATAATTCCATACAAACACAATCAATTCACTAAAACATGTCTCATAGATATAAGCACATGAATTAATTAAATGTTTAACCAAACAATTTCCATTGAAGTGTTCTCTAAACAGAATCTAAGTTCATTCCTTTTGGTACCTAAACATGATTCTACTTACAACGAAGTAGACATGTAGGCACCTCGTATAAACAATCTTTTGTGCCACTTTTAATCCCTTAAAAGTCTCCTAGGGAATAATCACCTCCTAGAAAACAACCAATAATCATAAATTAATTCCCAAATAAATTTTCAGCAATATAAATTTGATTAAACTTCCTTTAAAACATGTTTTTATGCTTAATTAATCAATAGAAATTAAGTAGGGACAAAAATCCCAAATTAATTGATCATAAGAACCCTAAAATCCCAATGTCAATAAATTAAAACCTAGGCTTTAAAATCATAAACTAACATAAATATAATCTGAAATTATTAGTTTAAAACATCAAAAAAATGATTTCGATACTAATAAAATAATTTCAAACAATAAAATCAAACCCAAAATAATTTAAATCAATTTTGCAAAGTAGAAAAAACCAAGGGGAAGGAAGAGGGCAGCCACGGCAAGGCCACGTCTGGCCTGGTAGTCGCCAGTGACGGCGTCAAGTGGTAGGTGGTGGTAAGTAAAGTAGGCAGCACAGCTAGTGTGGGTGGCAATAAGAACTTTCTCACGTGAAGGAGGAAAAAGGAAGAAAGTAAAAGAAAGAAAAAATAAAATAAAGAAAATAAAGAGAAAAAAAAAAGACTAACCTTTTGTGTGGGAAATATTTTATGGGATTTAAGGGATATTTAAAGGAGAGAGAGTTGTAGCGTAAGTTGGAATATTGGGCTTTATAAAATAATGGGCCCATTAAAAGATAAAAATAGACCAGAATTTGTTTGTTTGGGCATAAATTGTAGAATGAAGGTTCATAAAATAGTTTATACTAAAATAATTTTTGACCCATATTAATAATTTGAAACTTTTTAAATTAAATTCCGAAAAATTATAAATAAATATTATAAATAAAATAAAATTTCATTTATAAAAATATTTTAAAATATAGGGGATTACAGGAAGGGGAGAGCGGAGTTCCAGGGTAGCTGTGACAGCAACATGCAAGAGTTGCACGAATGCAGCTGGGTTGCTGCTGTTGCCTTGCGAGGACCGTGAGCGGCCAACCATCGTGGCTAGCTAAGGCTGGCCGCTCACGATGGTTTGCAGCCCCAGCAGTAGCTGCTGCCACAAGGCAGTGACATTTGTCCAAGGCAGCCAGCCACCGTGGCTAGCTTCGGCTAGCCAACCACGGTGGCCGACGTGTGGCGCGGTTTTAAAAAAAATTATTTCGTTTTAAAATTGTTTCAAGATAAATTCAAATTATTTAGGGATAAAATTAATTTGATTTGAGATAAAATCTTTTATTTTAGGATAAATTCAAATATTTTAAAAGTTGATTTATTTGATATATCCATATTTAAAGTTGTTAACTTTGGTGATTATCCATATAAAGTGTTTAATATTGGATAAGAATTGTTAGGCTATTCAGAGCATATTCCAAAAGGATAATAATGGATTTAAATAATGTGATTATCCCATAATTAGATTAGGATATAATTGTTTCTAAAATTATTTGATTGGCTAGTAATTAGGATAGAGTCTCCTAAATTTGTTAGGATAATCATGAAAGATTTAATATGATCAATCTTTCTAGATTAAAATATAATTTGATTCTATCTCATGCCTAAATTAAAATATATGATATTTTATAAACGGTCATGAATTATATACGATATTATCTAATTATGATTTTAAATAGGAGATATTTTAGAAAATGCGTTGATAAATTATGAACATCAGATATTGTAGTTTAGACAAGCATGTTGAGTGATTTTCCTTAAAATTGAAAAGTTTACATACATTCACTAGTGAGATAAGACTTTCAAAAATGGGTTAGGTTGGAGTGATAAGGACCATTTAGGAGCATTCATTTTTACGCGATATGGATGAATATATGCTATGTACTTTGATTAACATAATATATGTTACATTTATACATTGTTTAAACTGTGTTGGTATGTTTAAATGCAATTTAAAACGTCAATGGATTGTGGTTGGATGTATAGTAGACGTGTTATATTGAAATTCTTTAATGGGGTTCAAGATTTTTGCAAAAGTGCTTTACAGTATCAGCTCATAACGGGCGTCAATTACCTTTATTGTCCTTATGTCAATTGTAATAATGTCACAAGGGCAGATAGTGTTGATCCATCATGGCTCATGTATAATGTTATGGGTTTAAGCCTTAATATCATGTGTGGGTTTGGCACGGTGAAACGGGATCATAAAAAGAGAATGTTGTTGGGAATGAGACGCATGATAAAAGTGCCGAAATTCATGTTGAAGAAGAATATAGGAGTGATAGATGATGGTGGCCGGAGATGGAGATGAGGAGGGGGATGAGATCGAGGATGGTGGTGGTAATCACTTGATGAGATGATGCGTGATGTTGAAGGTGAATTTGGTGATCGATCTGATGTATTTGAGTCATTATCAGAGGCTGCCAAAAAGCCTTTGTATCATAGGTCCAAAAAATACACAAAACTCTCTGTCGTGCTACACTTTTTAACATTAAGTCTTAGCATAATTGGAGGGACACTAGTTTCACTTCTTTGTTGACTGTGTTATGTGACATGTTGCTAGATGGGAATGAACTTCCTAATTCCTACTATTAAGCAAAGAAACTCATGTGTCCATTTAGTTTGGAGTATAAGAAGATACATGCATGTCCTAATGATTGTGTTCTGTATTGAAATGAATATGAAGAGTTGGAGGAGTGTCCACGTTGTGGTAAGTCGCGTTATAAGCGAACAAGCTGCAATGTTGGTATGAAAGGACCTCCTTCCATAGTGTTATGGTATCTTCATATTATTCCAAATTTAAAGCGTCTATTTTCAATACCAAAAGATGCTAAGAACTTGAGATGGCATGTGGAGGGAAGAAAGAAAAACGGTTTGTTAAAGCATCTTGCTGACTCTCCACAATGGAAGAACATCGATATGAAGTTTAGGGCATTTGGTGGTGAAGTTAGAAATTTAAGGCTTGGGTTGTGCACGGACGGTATGAATCCATTTGGCACCCTTAGTACCAAACATAGCACATGGCCAGTACTTTTAGTGATTTACAACTTGTCTCCGTGGTTGTGCATGAAACGGAAATACATAATGCTTTCACTTTTGATAACAGGGCCAAGGCAACCTGGAAATGACATTGATGTTTACCTTGAGTCCCTTATTGATGATTTGAGAAAGATGTGGGATTAAGGAGTTTCCGTTTTTTATGCCCATAAGAACGAGATGTTTTTATTGCGTGCAGCCCGTATGTGGACCATCAATGATTTTCCCGCATATGGCAACCTGTCCAGGTACAAGTACAAAGGGCATAAAGCATGTCCCATTTGCATTGATGACACACCAAACGTGTACCTTAATTACTATGGCAAAGATGTGTACGTGAGAACCCGAAGATTTCTTAGGCACGATCACCCATATCGTAGGCAGAAAAAGGCCTTCAATGGGAAAGTTGAGGAGGGGTTTGCGCCTAGGCCATTGAGTGGAAAGGAGGTTTATGTTAGAGTGAAGGGTATACCATGTGTTTTTGGTAAAACATCAAAACCAATAGATCCACATGATCTCTTTAAAAAGGAATCAATCTTTTGGAAGCTTAAGTAGTGGAAAGAACATGATGTTAGACATTGTCTCGATGTGATGCATATAGAGAAGAATGTTTGTGATGCAATTGTTGGGACAATTATGAACATTCCTGGAAAAACGAAGGATGGAAAGAGTGCCAAATTAGATTTACAAGCGTGGGGTGTTCGTTTGGAATTGTGGGTTCACACAAAGGTAGGGAAGGCAAAGATAAAGGAAAAAGGAAGCGAAGATGGTGGACAAAACCGTAAGGGAAATCGCAAGGAAAAGGCCACGGGTATCTTAAAGAAGAAAGATGATGGAAAAGGAAAGAACCAAAAGGTGTATTTACATCCAGCTTGCTACACATTATCAAAGAAAGAAAAACGAAAGTTTTGTGCTTGTTTATATGACATTAAGCTTCCATCTGGGTTCTCGTCAAACATGAAAAGGTTTGTTTCCTTAAATAGAGAATTGAAGTTGACAAGTATGAAATCCCATGATTGTCACATGATGATGCAAGTATTCCTACTGATTACAGTTCGTGATATTTTACTGAAGCACATGAGAGAAGTTATTAAAAGCCTTTGTGGGTTTTTCAATACTATTTACAGCAAAGTGCTTGATCCCTTTACACTTGATGCTCTCCAGGCGAATGTTGTTGTTACTTTGTGCAAATTTGAGATGTATTTCCCACCGTCACTTTTTGACATAATGGTGCATTTGATTCTTCATTTGGTTCGTGAGATTAAGGTTTGTGGTCTAGTCTTTATGAGGTGGTGCTACCTTTTTGAAAGATACATGGGTATATTGCAAGATAAATTCAGAAATCCAGCCTAACAGGAAGGTAGTATGATAAAAGGAAGTGTCTTAGAAGATTGGGAATTTCGTGGAAGATTATGTTTCCGTTGTCGAACCTATTGGGCTTTCCACTTCCCAACATGAAGGGAGAATTGATGGTCATGGCACAATCGGGTCAAAACGGATCTCACCTACTCGAGATTAATTCTTGCAAGCTCACCTATTTGTGCTTCATCATGTTGCGGAGGTTCACCAATATTTAGAAGACCACATGGATAGTTTGCGTGTTGAATTTCCATCAAAAAGGGAAAGGGCACTAATGCAGTTGCATAATAAGATGTTTGTGAAGTGGTTTCATAAGTGTGATACGTCAATTGGATGAGACTGTTTCTGATAAAATAAAGTGGCTAGCTTATGGTCCAAAGGAAGATTTTCATTCATTTGAGGGATATGACATAAATGGGTACACATTCTGGACCGAGAGTTAGGATCAAAAATCCACATCAACTCAAAATAGTGGTGTCACTCTTGTGGCTTCATCAAGAGAGTTTGCAAGCGAAGGAATGAAGGATACATCACCAGTTGACGCACTATTATCCTACTACGGACGAATTCAGGAAATATGGGAACTAAATTACCGTGAGTTCAAGGTAGGTCTATTCAAGTGTACATGGGTCGATAATAATAGGCGCAATATCAGACATGACGACTTCACTCTTGTATACCTTGGCCACTTGCGGGATAGTCTGGAACCATTCATCCTTACATCTCAAGATAAGCAAGTGTTCTATGTAACTGACCCATCCGATCTAAAATGGTCCATCGTCCTTGTTGGCAAAAGGAGAATTTTAGTGGTTGGAGATGTTGAGACGAGGAAGAATATGATGCATTTTATGATTCTCCCCCTTTCACTACTCCTACACTTGATGTAGCAATTGATGTAGACGATGAGGCTACTTATATTCGACCAGACCACAATGAGGGAATACTCGAATGATGTACTTTTATTGATGATGTTTTATATACTAAATATCTTTCATTCGCTCCTACAACCTTGTTTTTGCATAAAGTATTTGACTTTGAAGCATTTTCAACTTATAAGCATGTAAAATACACTAAATATGAATTGTTAAGAGGATTATATGTGAATTAGTTATGAAAACAAAGAAGTTAGGTAAGTGTTTGACTTTTTTGGGGCAGCACCTTTGATTGCCTTTACTGATGACTAACAATTTGCTTTGCTTGAGATGGTAGGTGTGTATATATCATGGGTAGTGATGAGAACGTTCATTATGATGAGGATATGGATGATGAAGACCGTGGTTTTGATCACTTTGATGACGAGTTGTATGAAATTAATAAGGACACAGATTTGGGAGAATCGGAAGACCAAGCTCATGACGAGTTGCAACATAGGCTTGATGAATATGATCTTATAGCTGAATGTGCCCCCTATTCAGAATAATGGGGTTTATGAGTTTGTAGGTGATTTACAAGGAAAAATTCAGATACAAAGTCAAGTGAAAACCAATGGTGGTGGAGGGGAGGAGGGGGTAAAGGCACCGGTGAACAGAAAGGGTAGGGGTGCAACAAAAGATTTTAAGAAACCCGGGGTTCCCATGGTGCTTGAGTTTGATGAGTTTGGTCAACCTACTGGCCAATGGCGCAACAAATTTTCTAGCCACATTAGCATACTAACTCATAAAAACCCATCACACTTGAGTGGGTCGAGATACCTCACGGGTTGCTTCAAACGTTTTGGGACGATACAATGGTAAGTATGATGAGTTAGGTCAATATGAATGATGCATAACCCGCACCGACTTAGGAAAATAGCACATAACCTGCTCAAGGGCTGCTACAGCTTCTTGGGCTGCTGCCTGGCTGGTGCAACTTCCTAGGCAGCAGCCTAGACTGCTGCAGCTGCCTCACTCTCTTTTTTTTTTGTTTGTTTTTGCCTTGTCTAACGTGGACGTTTGCCATTCTTAGAGAGTGTGTGTTCCGTATTCCTGATGAGTCATCCAAGAGAAAATGCTTTGAAGATTTTGTACAAGAGAGATTCAAAAACTTCAAAATTTACTTGAGAACTAGATGGATCCATAAGAAAGTTAAAGAAGGAAAAGACCAAAGAAAAATGTGAAAGTTACTGAAGGAAAGGAGGAGCCTGATAAGAAACTATGGGATGTATATCCACAAATATAAATGAAGCACTGGGAAAAGTTTGTGGAAAAATCAGTAACTAGAACTGTACTTGTATGTTTTATATATCAATTAGAGTAGGCTACTTAATTTTGGTTTACTACAAAGAATGATGCTAACATTTCTGAATGTGTAGGAAAAACTGAACAAGTTAGAATTAATGCTGGGAAATTTTTTTATCATATGGGTTGTAAGACATTTGCAGAATGTAGACCAAGTGGATCATAGAGGGTCTATACCCCAAATTCATAATGTCATTATTTGAGAAACCACTTTCTTTCACGGTCACAACTTTGTTATATCGTGCAATTGACTGGTGGTTTGCTATGCATGGGATCGATAAGAAAACCGACAAGTATGTCATGCAGCCGGATAAAAAAATAGTAGCAGATGCACTTGTAAGCAAACTATTATACTTATACTAATATTACACCCTTATTATTAAATATTTTTATGTAAAGCACATCTTACTTAGAACTGATAACTTTTTGTGTTGTTACAGCTCAAGAATACATCGAAAGTAATTGATGTCATTATTTGAGAAACCACTTTCTTTCACGGTCACAACTTTGTTATATCGTGCAATTGACTGGTGGTTTGCTATGCATGGGATCGATAAGAAAACCGACAAGTATGTCATGCAGTCGGATAAAAAAATAGTAGCAGATGCACTTGTAAGCAAACTATTCTACTTATGCTAATATTACACCCTTATTATTAAATATTTTCATGTAAAGCACATCTTACTTAGAACTCATAACTTTTTGTGTTGTTACAGCTCGAGGACACATCGAAAGTAATTGAAGGCAAGCTCACTCTAAGCATTGAAAAAGATCCTTTGACCTTATCTTTGGGAAAACCATACCACCCTGGGCGAGTTATTGGTTTTGGAGGGAAACAACAAAGGTGGGAAAAGGTGATGGGTTCAAAATACACTAGATCAGGAATAAGTAGATCAAGTGTTAATTCGCCACATCGTATGGATGAGAAGGAAAAGGAATCAATCAAGGAAGAGATACGCGCAGAGGTGCAAGAACAGATGCAATGTCAATTCAATGCCATTCTGAAGCACATGAACTTGCCGATTTTGCCGTTACCCTTGATTACCCTAGTGGACTCATGTAGTCACCCAAGAGGCGCTGAGGACGATCCACTAGTTGAGAAAGAGGTAATTTTGTTATATTCAAATTACGTCATATGAAGTTGGTCAAACAAGGTCTTTTGCATTCTTAATTATTTTACTTTTGCAGGTTCCTAGTGCTATGGTTGTAGAGTCAATGAAGATTGCAAATCCGACACCTGAACCTTTCCTAGATGTTAAGGTAAACTTCAGTAGCTAATCAAATTTGCCTCTATTAGGCTTTCGTTCGTTAATTCATAACTTATGTCATAATCAAATATGTAGGAAGAGACGCCTTGTGAGCTTCTTCACCTCGGGGAAAAAAAAGGATGGAGAGTTGCAGTTGGTGGGGTATGGTAGTGCACAACCTTTTGACAAGGTCCATTTCAAGTCTAATATTAGCACCCACTATATCTCGGTCGGGATCAAATCTATAATAGCTGGGTTTAAGAACTTACCACTACCGGTGCATAATGACAGGCTAAAGTCGTATCACCTAATCAAAAGTATTACCTAAAACCACTAACTAAAATTGATAGGGAAGTAGGGTGGAATCCACATGGAAACAAGTCTTTCTATTCCTAATTAATTATTATAATCTAAACTATTAAGTAACCAAAATTGTTATTTAAAGGGAACTATACTACGGAGAATAAGAGTAAGGAGAAATCAATAATAAAGAGGCCTAGGGTCATAGGTTCACCAACAATAAATATTCCGGGATAAAACAAAACAATAAACAATTAACATTACATATTAATAGGCTCTCGTAATTTATTAATCAACATAGATCTAATAGGCTCTCGCAATTTATTAGATCTAAGTTCCTATAAAAAATAGCCTTTTATATCAAATTAACATTGGCTCTATTCATCAATTCAATATTGCTATACTTTTACAATCAATCACATCTGCTCGATTCATAATCTAATTGTAAAGCTTTAAAACAATTCAATGATAAATTATCATGCAATATCAACAATCAATAATAACAAATTATCCCTTCATATTAATTATAGATCCCCCAAAACCCTAGAATTAAATTACTCACATCACATATTAAAATCTAAATTAGTCAAAGCAATCAAAGAAGACATGATTAAGATTAAAGCAAATAAGTAATAAAAGAGAAAAGAGATAGTACAAAAAGAAGGAAGTATGAATTTGCATAAACCAAGAGTTTAGAGATAGAGAAAAGTTAGAGTGAGAAAGAGAATTTAATTAAGAGGAAAAAGAGAGAAAATTTAGAAAGAGAAAAAACAATCAAATCGCTTAACAAGAGCGTACTTAAAACTAATATAGAAAAATCCTAAGCTTAAACAAATCAATCGACACCTAAACGCCTTCCAGAAACATGCGCCCGATCGGGCCATAAGCCGCCCGATCAATCCCGCCTTTTTGCTCCGTCTTCATAATCTAGGCACTCGCCCGAGTGGGGCATAGGCTGCCTGATTAGCGCCGGTCTTTCTTGGTCGTGGCTTCCTCTTCTTTAGGCTTTAACTTATACGAGGCCCAATCCTAATACTCATTGGTCCATAGTTCGGACCAATTCCAAGAACCAAGCCCTTAGTCATCGATACGATCGGTCTTGGGCTACGATCAACGGTCATTATGTGCTTCAAGCTCTAATATCTTGTAGTGGTCGGAAAACCATAGAAAATACTGAAAAAATCCTATAAAACAAATGCCAACTCTACAAAACACTAGAAACCGCACATTAGTACCAAAAATAGCTCTGAAGAGCTCAAATATGCATGTAAATGACCGTGGGACGAGGGATAAAATAACATATAAAACATGAATATCAAACTCCCCCAAGCCAAACCCTTACTTGTCCTTAAGCAAGGAAATGAATCAAAACAAACCATAGCTTCTCCCTGAGTCAAATCAACAATCCACAACATAACTCAAGGCCAATCCAACAAACATGCATCAAAATCAATCACTCAAATCCATCCGACTTCCTATCTACCTAACAATTTTCAAGTAGAGAAAACCACAAGAGCATATAGAATTCAAGACTAGTGCTCACACACTCAATTCTCATTTATGTGGCAAGTAAAGAATGTACTCGATCGCTCTCCAACCACCCCTTTATTGTGAACAATGCCCTCCCAAACTCACAACACTCGTGTGTTTAAAGAGATAAGCACTCAAACTAAATAGTCGACTTGGAATATATCAAGTCATCCTTTGCATTGATACACAACTACTATCACATCTACACGATTATGTGCACAAAGGTCAGAACGTCTTTAAAGCTTGTAAAGTAACGCTAGGGTAAAGAGGTAGGAAAATTTGGGAAAATGTGAGAGCAAAGCCATGCTTAAAGGGAGCCAAAATCCTAACAAAAACAAGGTAAAAAACGATGACCAAATCATCTCCAATGCAACTCAACTCCACAGATATTCACCAAACAATCAAATTGATATCGCACATAATCACCATCACTTATCACTCATAAAATATATGATATTAAAGAATTAGAATGAAAAAACAAATTTTGAACTCATTCTTTTCTTTTTTTTTTCTTTGACTTGATACTTTTTTTTTTCTTTTTTTTTTGAGAAACCTTCACATAGAACACTTGAACATTGACACATTTTTTTCTTTTGCTCTTTTTTTTCCTTTTGATCTCACATAGGAATTTCAACTTTGAAACACAAATAGTTTCCAATCATAAAATCAAAGAACGAATTATTCATTTTATATTCCCACGTTGTGCAAATAATGTGCACTCTACAACTTCCTCACCTCACTAACTAAAAGCTCCCCCAAGCCAAGCTTGGGACTAGTAACATGGGGCTTAATTAGGCTTATAATGTGGCTAAATAAACAATGAAAGGGCACAAGCAACAACATGGGTAGCAAGAAAGGAACAAATGTATCTAATATCGCCTAAAGGCCACCTAAAAGAATGAACGCCTTCGTCCTCCACATTGTGCATAATAGTGAATCACATAAACATTACTCATAGTCGCAAACCAATACTCAGATTTGTTGACATACCAAGAACTAACACACATTCCTAACCAAATCAACTAGTCAAGCACTAAATTCACAAGTAGTTGGACAAAATTGACGCATGTTAAGGCTCCAAGGTAATAAAACATCGAATCATGACCAACTAATCTACAATGTTCATTGTCAACAACCAAGAGTCAAAACAACTTTTTTTTTCAAGGGGTTTGAAGGGAAGCATGATTCATTATTCATTGGACCGTATTTTTGGATTTTTTTTTAATTTTTATTTTTTTGTATTTTGAGTCATTTTTCCAAAGCAGTAAATCTATACTAAACACACCAAAAACAGAAAGAAAGAAAACATACCTCAATCCAAAAACTCCCGCAAGCCAAAATAAGACAATGTCCTCATTGACTCAAGAGTTAGCCCATCGAGGCTAAACGTCACCTGGTTTTAGAAAGAGAAGGACAATAAAAGAACAAGATAAAAAGTGAAAAAAAGAAAATAGAAAAAGAAAAACGGTGGGAGGTGGGTGGTGGCGCGCCCGATCGGGGCCCCTCTCTCCCGATCGAGCAAGAAAAAAGGGACAGTAACTCGTTAACCTTGCGCCCGATCAGACGGTTTCTCGTCCGATCGGGCGAAAATTAGTCCTCGCTATTGATTTTTTGATGCGCCCGGTCGGGCGCCATCTCGCCCAGTCGAGCGAGCTTTATCGTATACGCACCTCTTCTAGCGCCCGGTCGGGTAAAATTGAGGCTGCAATCTTTCTTCTTCTAGCTCCCGATCGGACGCGACTTCACCCGTTCGGGCGCAACTTCGCCCGGTCTGGCGGATCTCCCTTGGCTCGAACTGGGGTTTCTTCACTATTGCTTGCAAGGGACACCTCCTTGGCCTTAAATTGGTTTAGTTCTTCACTTGACTGAGCTATTGTCACTCGATCAGGTGTGACTCGCATTACGGGCTCGATCCCCGAAACTTGCTCACTTTTCTCCATTTCTCATCATCAAAACCAAGCCCCACAAAATATAGAGCTCGTTCAATTGCATTCACTTCTTCTTTCCATGTATTGGTTTTTCCTATAGAAGATGCAACACAAGATACCGCCTCCAAGGGATCTTTAATAAGATTTTAGTGCTCATTAAAATAATGATTATCAACCTAATGCTAAAACACTTCTCCTCTATCATGGGGATTTTAGGGGTATTATTCAGAGTAAAAACAATATTATCACCCCCCACTAATAGTGTCTATTTACCACTTTTTACATCTACAATTGCTCATGCAATATGAAGGAATGGTCTACCCAAAATAATTAGTGTTTGCAAATCCTCAGCCATATCAAGACAACAAAATCAACAGGTATATAAAATTTACCTACTCTAACAGGAACATCCTCTAAAACACCTAGGGGGTATTTAAAAGAACGGTCAGCCATTTCCAGAGTAATATTGGTAGCTTTTAATTTACCTATATTTAACTTAGAACACACAAACAGTGGCATGACGCTAACATTAGCACCCAAATCACATAATGCATTATCAACCATCAGATTGCCAATATGATAAGAAATAGAATAACTACCCGGATCTTTTAATTTAGGTGGAGATTTATTTTGTAGTACGACACTACATTCTGCAGTAAAAGCGACCGTCTCTACCTCACTAATAGACCTTTTCCTAGTCAATACTTCTTTCATGAATTTAGCATATGCAGGGATTTGTGTAATTAGTTCTGTGAAAGGAACCTTTAACTGCAAATCTTCAACATCTCCGGGAACTTACCAAATTTCTTATCCTAATTTGTTTCAAAATGTCGATTGGGGAATGAAAGTTTGATAACTGGTTTTTGAACTCCGCTATTCTCATCCTGAGGCCTTCTTTGGAGTTGTACCCTGTAATGTATTATCAGAAATATTAGTACTACCCTTGAGCCATATAGGGCTATTAACAACATTGTTTGGTTTAACAGAATCAAGATTAGTATTTTTCATTAAAACAGGTTCATCATCTCTGGGCATAGGAGGCCCATCACAGTGTGAACCACTCCTCCGAGTAATTGCAAAAGCTTGATCTGTAGGTGTGGTTGGCTACGATGGTAGGGCTCCCTGTTGGCGGGCCTGTAAAGTAGAGGAGACCTGCGCAATTTGATTATCTACGATTTTATTATGGGCTATGATGGAATCAATTTGAGCATCTCTACTTTTCATGTGCTTTTGCATACTAGCTAGCATTGCTCTAATTTCTGAGAAAGCAGGGTCAAAAGATGAGGAGGGTTGTTGTGGTAGGGTTTTCTGGCTAGCGTTGGGATGGTAATATTTCTGCTATGGTTATTGTGGTGCCTGTGATTGTTGTGGGGATGACGGGTTTTGAACATTGGTGTTCCGGTAGGAAAGATATGGATGGTTCTGGAGCCCAGGATTGTAGGTGTTGGAGTGTGGGTCATTCTGCCTATAGGCTTAAAAGGCATAAACTTGCTCCACGGAACTCCTACAATATTATTCCCAATGACCTACAATTCCACAATTTTCACAGAAAGCATCATTAGAATTATTATTAATAGCAGAAAAATTAGCTATATTTGCAGTGCTAAGGTTATCTAATTTCTGACAAATAGAGGTTAATTGAGCTTGCAAAAAGGATACAGAGTCAACACTATGTTTCCCCTTGTTAGCAAAGCCTCTAGGGTTCCCATATTGGGAATTGTGAATTGCCATATCTTTGATAACTTGACCCTGCATCATCAACATTAAGATTCATAAACCTACCACTAGCTGCGCTCTAAAATTGCTCAAGATAAATATCCAATCCCATTATAAAAGGCTTGGATCAACTGCCACTGTGCTAAATTATGGCAGGGACACTCTCTCTGCAGATCTTTGAATCTTTCTCAAGCCTCATATAAAGTTTCATCTGGCTCTTAGGCAAAGTTTTGAATTGCACTCCTTAGCAAAGCTGTCCTTTCTACAGGGTAATATTTGTTATAAAAATTCAAAACAAGAGTCTCCTAGTGAGTAATTATAGGGAATATTTCAAGCATCCCACACTTGAGCCCCATTGTGATCATACATTTGTTGGGGTTTGGTGAGTCCGACTCACCGCGGAAACAAACCCCAACCCAAGGAACCACTCGCAATAATTAAAATCATAAAGCATAAATAAATAATTACTAAGAAAAGATAACGAATCTTACCCTCGAAGCGAGCTTCGCCCAAAAACCGGGGCTCTTACTTGAAAGCTACGAGCACGTCAAGCGCCGCGCCTCCAACGGTATCTACCCGCAAAAGGGCGAACACAACTTTAAGGTCTACTACCTGGGGGTTAGCGAGGTCTGACCAAAACCCGAGTGTTATATGAGTTTAAGAGTTTTTCCAATATTATGGAATGCTCTTTTTAACTCCCACTCAAGCATCATTTCCTATGCCCAAAGTTGGGTATTTATAGGGAATGATGGAGTATGAAAATCTCTCCCATCAATGTGGGACAATGAGATTTTCTTATTTTATTTTAAAGCTAAAATAAAATTATTAAGCAAACTAGTAATAAATCAACAAGTGTCAAGCATACATGAGAGAGTACGTGAGGACCACTTGGAGATGGGGACCAAACTTGCTCCCCACTCTCTCCCTCACCTTGTGCCACATGGCAACCCACTTGCTCCCAATCTTCCCCTTATACACGGCCCTATGGCCCGAGCCAAGCCACGAGCCAAGCCCGAGCTCGGCCCGAGACCGGCCCGCAACCAGCCCGCACCTGGCCCGAGCCCAGCCCGCACCAGCTGCTACTGTGGCGCGGCTGCAGCTGTTGTGCCTAGCCGCGGCTGGCCGTGGCTGCAGCACGGTGCGCCGGCTCGTCTTGCCCCTAGCATTCGGATGCTCGGGGCACTCCGATGCTAGGGTATTTTCAGGAATATTGTTGATTTATTATTATTTTGCGTGTCTCGTCTTTTATTATTTAGACTCGACTTCCGACGATCGGTTTCGACGCTCTAAGCTCGAATTACCGACGTCTAATTATTTAACACTCGGGCGACGAATTAATTTCTTCCGAATTAATTCGTCGAGTTGGTTTGCATATATTTGCTTGGGTGTGACCCGAAGGGTTCAGTCAAGATTAAACTGTAATATTAATTATATTAATATTACTGATCGGAAGCGGCCTCCACCCAGGCATTCCGATCACTTGACCTTACGGAATATATTAGCTTTCTAATAATTCTGAACCCGCTATCAGAATAATACACTTGTGCGAAGGACACTATTCCTTTCAATCTCCCACTTGTCCTTCCGGACAAGTGTGCATTTAGTGTATAGCCCTTATCCTATGTCTCTTCATGTCTCTTCATGAACTACAGAGTAAGATTACTAGTCATCTCTGTTACGTCCAGAAGTGTTTCTCGAAATCCGAGTTTGACTGTCAATAAGCAGATGATTTCTAAAATCCATCTGAGCACGGCCATGCATTTTTCACAGTCTCGCTCTTCGAGAGGCCTTGTAAACAACAAGACATGTTCCCTATTGTTAGTAGGGGGACATTTCCAGTCTTGTAATGTAGCTTCTCTTACTAAGAGGACTCACCCGCCCAATATCTGTCTTTATAATCCCCAGTTATGGCGAACGTTTGGCGGATACCAAAGCGGATCAGTACTCAAATAAGAGATCTCCCACTACTCATGGTCAAAGGAAAAGAGTTCCGATAGTAATAATGAGAAAATACTTATGACGATTTTAAATCTCTTAAAGTATCCTCATAGGTCGATCCAGTATGGTTCTAAACCAATACCTGTGCAAATGATTTATATCCTCATAGCACAAGAAACGGTGCTATAAATCATACTACACACTAATCTCTGATGGTCATCAATCGTCCACAAAATATGACCTTGATTAGGGATAATTTTCGATTAAAATATTCAATGTTCACTTTAATAGGTGTTTCTTTATCCAAGCCATTGACTTGATACCCTATTTTGAATATTTATTAAAATCGAATGGACTCATTATTTAATTCTAAACCACAATTAAATAGAGACGGAGTGATTTAAATTGCATGAAAATTTTAATTACTCCAAAACTGAATGGTTCATCATAGTGCTTTACATCAACATTGTTCAAAATATGATTAAAACACTATAAAATGGAATTCAAAGCCAGTTCATGACATGCTTGATTCCCATTGCCTCAATGTGTTTGTTGTGCTTCACTTGAGGCAAAGGTTTAGTAAGTGGATCGGCTACATTGTCATCCGTTCCAACTTTGCAAATTCTGATTTCACCTTCTGACTTCCATCCTCAAATCATGTGAAATCGCCTCTGGACATGTTTGACCTTCTGATGTTCTCGTGGCTCTCTAGCCTGAGTAATAGCTCCATTGTTGTCACAATAGAGGTCTATTGGACCCTTGATGGAGGGTACAACACCAAGTTCATCAATGAACTTGCGAATCCAAACTTGCTCCTTGGCTGCCTCAGATGCTGCCAAGTACTCGGCTTCAGTTGAAGAATCAGCGGTTGTGCTTTGCTTTGCACTCTTCCAACTAAACGCTCCTCCATTGAGACAGAATATGTATCCTGATTGTGACTTAAAGTCGTCTCTGTCTGTCTAGAAGCTTGCGTCGGTTTATCCCTCAACAACCAATTCATCTTTACCACCATAAACCAGGAATTTATCTTTGTTCCTTTTCAGGTACTTTAGAATATTCTTGGCCGCACTCCAATGCGCCTCTCCTGGATCTGATTGGTATCGGCTCGTAGCACTTAAGGCATACGATACATCAGGCCTAGTACATATCATGGCATACATGATCGATCCAATAAGCGAAGCATATGGAATTTGACTCATCCTTTCTCGCTCATCAGGTGTCTTTGGACACTGCTTCTTGCTTAAGGTTATGCCATGTGACATGGGTAGGTGCCCTCTCTTGGCTCCTTCCATTTGGAATCGAGCCAGTACCTTATCAATGTAAGTACTTTGACTCATTCCAATCATCCTTTTTGATCTATCCCTATAGATCTTGATGCCTAATATGTACTGAGCCTCTCCCAAGTCTTTCATTGAAAAACATTTCCCGAGCCAAGTCTTTACAGACTCTAGCAATGGAATGCTATTTCCAATGAGCAAAATGTCATTGACATATAAGACTAGGAAGGCGATGTCACTCCCACTGACCTTCTTGTAGACACAAGACTCATCTGGATTCTTGATAAAACCAAACTCACTGATGGCTTCATCAAATCGCAGATTCCAACTTCTGCTTGCTTGCTTTAATCCATAAATGGACTTCTTAAGCTTGCATACCTTCTTAGGATTATTCTGGTCGACAAAACCTTCAGGTTATGTCATATACACAGTTTCTTCCATAATCCCATTGAGGAAGGCGGTTTTGACGTCCATCTGCCATACTTCATAATTGTAATATGCAGCAATCGCTAGAAGAATTCGAACGGACTTTAGCATAGCTACTGGAGAAAAGGTTTCATCATAATCAACGCCGTGAATTTGCCTGTAACCTTTTGCTACCAGCCTTGCTTTGTAAATGAATACATTTCCATCTTTGTTGGTTTTCATCTTGAAAATCCATTTACATTCGATAGGTGTATAACCTGCGGGTAAATCAACCAAGTCCCATACTTGATTTTCAAACATGGAGTCCATTTCGTATTTCATGGCCTCTTGCCATTTTTCAGAGTCGGGGCTCGTCAAAGCTTGCTTGTAGGTTGCCGGCTCATCTCCATCCACTACTAGGATGTCCAGATCTTCGGTTAATACAACACCGAGATATCTGTCAGGTTGAGATCTTGGCCGAGTCGACCTACGTAGGGTAATGGACTGAGCATTTGCATTGTCGGGTTGACTTTGCATATTTTGACTTTGACCAATGTCAACAGCTGCTTGGTAAGCACTTTGACTGTCAACTTGTCCTTGTTGCTCGTCCTCTCGAACTTCGTCGAGTTCGATTTTCCTCCCACTTGTCATTTTGGAGAGATGCTCCTTCTCCAAGAAGACACCATCACGAGCAACAAACACTTTGTTCTCAGATTTGTTGTAGAAGTAATACCCTTTGGTTTCTTTTGGATATCCCACAAAGTAAACCTTGTCATATTTCGGATGAAGTTTGTCAGAACTGAGTTTCTTGACATATGCTTCGCATCCCCAAATCTTGAGAAAAGACAACCTTGGCGGTTTGCTTGTCCATAATTCATATGGAGTCTTTTCCACTGCTTTTGACGGAGCACGATTTAGAGTGAGTGCCGCAGTTAAAAGTGCATGTCCCCACAAAGAGATTGGAAGTTCACTAAGACCCATAGTAGATCGGACCATGTCTAACAAGGTTCGATTCCTCCTTTCAGATACTCCATTCCATTGAGGAGTTCCCGGAGGCGTTAATTCTGAAAGTATTCCATGTTCTTTCAGATGGTCATCGAACTCTTGGCTCAAATATTCGCCACCTCGATCCGATCAAAGCGCTTTGATTTTCTTGCCGAGTTGGTTTTCAACTTCTTTTTGAAATTCTTTGAATTTATCAAACGATTCAGATTTGTGCGACATTAGATAGACATAACCATATCTACTAAAGTCGTCCGTGAAGGTTATGAAATACCGATAACCACTCCTTGCGGGTGTACTCATTGGTCCACATACATCGGTGTGTATTAGTCCCAACAAGTCATTGGCCCTTTCTCCTAACTTGGAAAATGGTTGCTTTATCATCTTGCCTAATAAACATCCTTCACAATTCTCAAAGGATTCTAAATCAAATTAGTCAAGAATGCCTTCTTGTAGAAGTTTCTTGATGCGTTTGATGTTAATGTGGCCAAGGCGACAATGCCACAAGTAAGTTTGACTAGACTGTGTAGTCTTAGCTTTCTTTGCAGGATTATTAACGTTATAAATTTCCTTGTCTAGTGATAACACATAAAGACCATTTTCTGAATGTGCCGTACCATATAAAACATTATCGAGATAAAATGAACATGATTGGTCTTTAACTCGAAATTCAAAACCTTTGGCGTCCAACGTCGAAATTGAAATGATGTTTTTGGTAATGTTGGGAACACAATAAACATTGTCAAGTTCCAAAACTAGCCCCGTGGGCAAAGACAAACTAAGAGATCCTATGGAAATAGCACCAATCCTTGCTCCATTTCCTACCCGAAGCTCGATCTCTCCCTTCGCTAGCTTCCTAGTGTTCCTTAGTCCCTGTGAATTGGAACAAAGGTGTGAGCCACATCCGGTATCTAATACTCATGAAGCCGAGCTAGTGAAGTTAAAGTCTATAACGTAAATACCTGACGTAGAAGCAACGGTTCCGTTCTTCTTATCTTCCTTGAATTTGAGGCAGTCTCTTTTCCAATGTCCCTTCTTCTTGCAATAGAAGCATTCGGAATCAAACTTAGAAGATGCTACCTTTTTCTCCTTGTTGTCTTTGGTAGCTTTCGGCTTAGGCGGAAAGTTCTTCTTCCCTTTCCCCTTGAAGCCCTTCTTCCTTTTGCCTGCCCCTTTGAACGGCTTACCCTTCTTGATCATGAGAATATCATGCTTTCCCTCATCCTTGAGCGTCTGCTCAGCTTGCTTCAACATCCCATGAAGCTCGGTGAGGGTTTTCTCCATGCTATGCATGTTGTAGTTCATTTTGAACTGGTCATAGCCTTTGTGAAGGGAATGGAGAATGATGTCAATAGCCATTTCAGTTGAATACCCCGCATCAAGCCTTCCCATGTTCTCAAATAATCCAATCATTTTGAGCACATGTGGGCTGACTGGCTCTCCTTTCTTGAGCTTAGTCTCAAGGATCTGCCTGTGGGTTTCAAACCTTTCAGTTCGAGCCTGCTCTTGAAATATATTATGTAACTCAGAAATGATCTCATAGGCCGATTCCTTCTCGAAGAAGGTTTTCTGAAGTTCAGGAGACATAGTGGCTAGCATTACGCACTTGACATCCCGATCGGCTACTTGCCATCGGTTAAGGGCCGCTTGAGTTACCTCCTCATTTGGAGCGTCATGCATTTCCTCATCAAGGACATACTCTTTCTGTTCTTGCATAAGAACGATGCGCAAATTCCTTTGCCAATCAAGGAAATTGGTACCACTCAACTTCTCTTTGTCGAGAATTGAGCGTAATGAAAACTGATTGTTTGGGGTTGAAGACATGATTCTACAATTGAAATAATTTTAATGAAAAACCATTCAAAATACTTAAATAAGATTGAATTTTATTCATGCAAATTTTCAATACTTATTTAACGTCTTATTCACACGTAAAAATTGTCCCTATTTTTGTGAAAATAAGGCGATTCCAAGATCCGAAGAAACAAAGACTGGTTAAGCATGCTTTGGCTTGTCTTAAACACTCAATCTTCTTGGGTAAGCATTGCCTTGCTAATGGCTCTAAGCCACTCTTAGTTAGATAATCGTCGCATCTAATGCATCTTTGACGATGTATCTCTTTTGCCACGGTATGTGAGGACTCCTCACCCATACCGATGAGTTAAACCAAAACCAACGTGCACACCCGGTGTGCCTTATGCCCCTTGAAGAAGTGATGGCACCTCGCTTTGGCGTAGCCTACCATCACTCTCGTTCGGTTAATAAGTGTTGTTTGGAAAGGCAAGTTTGACTCAATATTATTAGGGACCTAGGATTTCTATGTTGGTTGATTTAAGTGAACTTAACTAATCATTGCAACATCAAGAAAACCTAAACATGCATCTAACGAATAATTCACACATATATATAAGCATAAAATATAAATCGAAATTATAGATGCATATTGGCAACTAGCATGACCCCTTGAGATCTTCATATCTTCAAAAGGTCTTCATTTGCAATTCGAGGCTTTGTCTTCCAAGATACGCCGTCTTCAAGACTTAACCAAACTATGCAAAAACTAGTGTCTACAACTAGGAATAATCTAAATATTAAAGTACAAAAATACTTAACGGTGCGTAGACCGTATTTAGATTTACAAAAATACATAACGGCACGTAGTCCGTATTTTCTATCCTAGTCGGGTCCCACTAGTTGCCATTTCATAAAACCTGTGAGAGAGAATATATACATATATTCCATTCATCCATTCACTATTTGTGAATGGCCCATGCAATTTACAAATTAAAACAAAGTAAAATGCATTTAAACAACGCGCGCACTAGTAACTAATCTAGGTGGTTAATCCGATTAACACGCCTAATTAAAACTAGTCAAAGTTGTTTAACCGATTATATAAATTACGTCATTAATAATTGAATCTCCCACTAAATTTCGCATTTCCTTAATTAATCCAATTAATTAAGTGGGTAGCACCCAAACTTGTCAAAATGAAATTTTGCCAATGCCGCTCAAAACCGAGGCCTAGCCTCCCAAAATTTTAATTAAAATAAACAGTTAATTAAAATAAGTAAAACGGCAAAATAAGCAACTTCAAGCCTACTATGGCTAGCCACCTCACCGCACCAAGTATACACACACGCCAAGACCACGAACACACGGCCCACGGCACACGACCGCGAGCTGCTGCCACGGCACAGCCGCGCGTGGCTGCTGCAGCCCGCACCTGCTGCCGCGCGTATGCTGCTGTCTTGCGTGGCTGCTGTCGCGCGTGTGGCCGCAAGTAAGGCGGTGCTGCCACCTTGACAGCCACATATGGGCTGCTATGCAGCCCGGCTCGCCAAGGTGATGCAATGCCTCGTTTGGCGTGCCACGACCTCGGGATTTGATCCCTTTTCGCAAGACAACAATAAGTTATTCTAAATTAATTTTAGAACTAATTTAGAGAGCAAAATAAAATTTTAAACAAGTCTAACTTAATAAAATTTTTAAAGTGCAAATAACCAAAATAATTCCAAGAACCATTCTTAATTAAATTGGTTTAGCTTGGTGCAACATAAAATTGAGGCAATTTTTCACTTTCAATTTAATCAATTTAAATTAAACTTGAGAATTTGACAAAGTAAAGGGAAGTTGGAAAAAATATGAACTTTAATGTTCAAATGAAAATTCCAACATCTAAATTTTGTGAATCCTTGAAAATTATATCTTCCAACATGAAGATAACCAAATTTCTATCACAAAAAACGAAACTTTATGTTTTCAATCAACTCAAAATGATTAAAACATCAAAGTTTAACACAAAATAACATGGAATTTAGTGATTTTTAAAGTTTCAATCACTTATCACAAATAAAGATTGAATCTTTAACACTTATGGAAGCCTCAAAATTAAAACTTTCACACTAAAAAGCAATTAGTTTGCAATTATTTGAAAATAAATCAACCTTTAAGCATCAAATACTACCAAGTAAGTGTGCTTTAAGGGGACATAAAATTGCAGAAAATAATGCAAATAATCAACCATATAATCAACAATTTATGCCATTAATTTCAAGGTTAGAAAAGACATAAAATTTTTCGTCAAAAACGAAAAACCCCTCGAAAAAGGCATTTCTGGTCAGAATTTGGCTAAAATCACAGGTCCCTATGGGGAAAAAAACCTTTCCATAACACGTTTTCCACCCAAAATTCACTAGTCTTGGGCGAAAATTTGGGTTCTGGGCCAAAATCGACATTAAAAACGGGATTAAAATAAATAAAACCGAGCTACTAATCTAATTAGCAACTTAAACAAGAAAATTAAGCCAAAATAAACCTTGAAAAACATGATTATAAAAATAAACGAGCGGGGCTCCGATACCGTTGTTGGGGTTTGGCGAGTCCGACTCACTGCGGAAACAAACCCCGACCCAAGGAACCACTCACAATAATTAAAATCATAAAGCATAAATAAATAATTACTAAGAAAAGATAACGAATCATACCCTCGAAGCGAGCTTCGCCCAAAAACTGGGACTCTTACTTGAAAGCTACGAGCACGTCAAGCGTCGCGCCTCCAACGGTATCCTCCCGCAAAAGGGCGAACACAACTTTAAGGTCTACTACCTGGGGGTTAGCGAGGTCCGACCAAGCCACGAGCCAAGCCCGAGCCCGGCCCGAGCCCAGCCCGCAACCAGCCTGCACCTGGCCCGAGCCCAGCCCGCACCAGCTGCTGCTGTGGCGCGGTTGCTGCCGTGGTGCGGCGCGGCTGCTGCTGTGCCTAGCCGCGGCTGCAGCACGGTGCGCCGGCTCGTCTTGCCCCTAGCATTCGGATGCTCGGGGCACTCCGATGCTAGGGTATTTTCGGGAATATTGTTGATTTATTATTATTTTGTGTGTCTCGTCTTTTATTATTTAGACTCGACTTCCGACGATCGGTTCCGACGATCGGTTTCGACGCTCTAAGCTCGAATTACCGACGTCTAATTATTTAACACCCGGGCGACGAATTAATTTCTTCCGAATTAATTCGTCGAGTTGGTTCGCATATATTTGCTTGGGTGTGACCCGAAGGGTTCAGTCAAGATCAAACTGTAATATTAATTATATTAATATTACTGATCGGAAGCGGCCTCCACCCAGGCATTCCGATCACTTGACCTTACTGAATATATTAGCTTTCTTATAATTCTGAACCCGCTATCAGAATAATACACTTGTTCGATGGACACTATTCCTTTCAACATTTAAGCATGGTGGCGTCCAAAGGGAAGGAAGCTAGAGTAAAAGAGCCTCCAACAAGTTTTAGGAACTTGTAAACCGTTCACAGGGTGAAGGTTACACCCCTTCATGATCCTTGAGATCGCTAACTCCATAGTGGTTCGAAACCATGACTGCATATTTGGGGGTGAAGGTACAAATCCAACCTAAAAGAGATTGAACCTTCCCTAATAATAGGGCTTTACTTTATTCTTCTCGTATTCATGTGCGCTTTCTGACTAATATACAATTAATAGGTTAATCCTAAACTTGTTTAATCTATGTTGGTTGAGTATTAAGACAAACAAATATATTGGCGATCACTTGAATTATAATCATATTAGCCTAAACAAGATTATTAATTATCTTATTAAGCGTGATTACAAGTACAAATTCCCCTTAAACATGCAAGAGAGGGCGTGATAAAGTAATAACATTAATAATATAATATCAATCCACAATGATAATAATAATTATCATCATATTAATAATCTCAATCATAAAGCTTAATAATATTAGCAAGATCCTAGGCATGATACTAATAAGATTAATAACAAATCCTAGCATGTCACTAAGTATTAAAGATCAAAGCTTTATCCCTAACATGATACTAACATGATATTAGAAAAGAAATAGGAAGCATCATAAATATTCATAAAATTAGAAATCTTAGTTAGTACCCTAAACATGATACTAGGATTTATAAAGACATCCTAACATGATACTAGGGATTAAAATAATCAAAATGATTTCAATATCAAAATAATAACAAAGTAATTACTTACTTGGATGCCTCGTATCTCTTTCTAATAACAAAATATACGTGTTAGTAACTTAAGGAAAATTTTAAACAATTAAATTAAATAAATAAAATAGAGATTTGGGACCAAACCCTTAGAAATTATCAACATTTAACGTCTAGGGCGAAGACAACTTCGAACTTGGCTAGGTGTGTCTAGAACTAATGTATGTGGAATTTTGTAAGAAAATACTTCAAATTCTATACGGAATAAAACAGGCATATGTCATCAGGTGACAGATTTTAGCGCCAGGCGACAAACTCTATCGTTTGGCGCTAATTAAAATATAAAACACGCTTAGTACGGAATTTTTTCTTAATATGATTAAGCAGCTAATGCCGTGTTTATCAAATTAAAATCAGATTTTATCATAAAATACTTATTTTATTCCAAATAAAACTTTTTAAAATATAATTATCAATCCTAATACTATTAGAATTTAAAAGAACCTTCTAGATTATTTTAGAAGATTAAAGTCAATCCTAATAACATTAGGAATAATAATTATATGCCCTCCTCTAGATCATTGGGCCGCATATAAAATTCAGTTTGGGCCCAATTTAGTATTTTGGCCATAACTTCCTCATTATTCATCAGAATTGAGCTTATAATATATCGTTGGAAAACTCTTTTCGAGCCCCATCCAACTACACTTATTGGACCATTTTCATGGACCAAACTAAATTGGACTGGCTATTTTCATAAATAGAGTATAAAAAGGAATATTGTGAAAAACAGAAGAGATTTTAATAAAAACAACCACATTACTATAGACTTTTCACACTTTCACTTTGTTCGATAATCAAATGACATGAAAGGTATTCATCATTGGGTTTGGTTTTTGGGAGACACATTTGGGTGTCTACAGTAATACCAAGTGCAGTTCTATTCAAAACATTTAACCATGATTTAGCTTTTCCACATAAAGAGAAGGGAAAAAGATTCTACCTGATTTGGTCTTGCGTGATCCCAGCTTGCCTGATGGTATTGTAATATTGACAGTAGTCTGCAACATGAAGATTTGGGTCTTCACCCTTAGCTCCACTGAATTGCTTCCTTCCTATCATCGTGATAAATTAGGGATTAATCTCGAATTGCACTCCATCAAGAGCCGGAGTAGGAGTAAGGTGTGGAAAATCTGTCAGCGACAACTGCGAATAATTGCTAAGCTTGCAAGGTGGAGGAGGTGGTGGTGCCGTCATCTCTGATTCAGGTTCTGAAAAAGCTTCTGAATCGCTAGAATCAGATGGGGGTTCTTAAGGTGGATTACCTATAGAAGTGTATCATATCTGCATGTACAAATTCTTTAGTCTATGAAAAGATCGTTCGATCTCAGGATCGAAAGGGGTGTAACCTGATCTGGAACACCTGTGCATAAACAAAGTACTAGACGACAAATATGAGAACTGTCCCAAAGAACTCAACTTCCCTAGGACGAAGGAAAATAATCTAGACTACACAAACAATTAGAAATAAAAATAAAATTGTTTCCTTAGCAACGACGCCAAATTTTGACAGGCTAAAGTCGTATCACCTAATCAAAAGTATTACCTAAAACCACTAACTAAAATAGATAGGGAAGTAGGGTCGAATCCACAGGGAAACAAGTCTTTCTATTCCTAATTAATTATTATAATCTAAAATATTAACTAACCAAAATTGTTATAAAAGGGAAATATACTACGGAGAATAAGAGTAGGGAGAAATCAAAAATAAAGAAGCCTTGGGTCACAAGTTCACCAACAATTAATATTCTAGGATTAAACATAACAATCAACAATTAACATTGCATAGATAACATGATTAACAGGCTCTCGCAATTTATTAATCAACATAGATCTAACAGGCTCTCGCAATTTATTAGATCTAAGTTCTATATTTTAACAATCAATCACATCTGCTCGATTCATAATTCCATATTGCTATACTTTAACAATCAATCACATCTCCTCGATTCATAATCTAATTGTAAAGCGTTAAAATAATTCAATGAGAAATAATTATGCAATATCAACAATCAATAATAACAAATTATCCTTCATATTTATTAT
This sequence comes from Chenopodium quinoa, assembly GCF_001683475.1. Lineage (NCBI taxonomy): Eukaryota > Viridiplantae > Streptophyta > Magnoliopsida > Caryophyllales > Amaranthaceae > Chenopodium > Chenopodium quinoa. The sequence goes on along the minus strand of NW_018743405.1, from coordinate 3,146,631 downwards.
GGATCCCCCAAAACCCTAGAATTAAACTACTCACACATATTAAAATCTAAACTAATCAAAGCAATTGACGAGTGGAAAACTAGGTTCTTATCTAATCTTCCTTCGGTCAAACTAAATTTATAAACACTTAACAAAACTAAATACAAGTATAGAGGCAAGCCAAGGGTCGAACCCAAAGGAACGTTAATGTTCAAGCACTTTCAATTATGCGCCTAAGCTAGGTCGAAGACGAAGGTAAGAGAGAATACTAACAACTAACAAAACAAGTAAACTTGGAAATAAAACACTAGGAACGGGATCAGCAAGTAATCATGTCAATTATTGCAACAACTTGGGAAGATCATGCCAATCAAAGGTAGTGAGGACTAATGATAAGAGCAATCAATTAGAATCAAAGAGCTATCTCTTAATTTTTAAGCTAGGGTTCACTATGAATAACAAACTAAGAGAATCACAATCAAAACCAATAGATAATTGTAATTCCTAAATCAATTGTTCGTGTCATTAGCAATTATAATGTCTAGCATAATTCTCAAGGCCTAATTGAATTACACACATGCAACCTTCATTAATCACTTTAATCTCAACAATCAATCAACACAATTCCCAAATTAATCACAATTAATCAATCATACAAGTTTCACCCATTTCCTAGCCAACAACTACTCAAAAATCATCATCTATTAACAAACATCAAGAACTAAATATATCAAGAACAACAACACTAATCAAGCATCAAACAACAAAATTAAACCAAACAAACATGAAATTGAGCAAAGCAATAAGGTGAGATAGAGTTAAGAATGCTCATTGATTATAGAGAAGATCTTCAACACAATTGTCACTCTTGTATCTTCAATCTCTCAATCACCATTGAAATCCCTCACTTTCTCTCTCTAAAACTACTCCTAATCTAGAGAGAGAGACTCCTAAACTACCCTAATCCTCCTTAGAGGAGAGAGAAACTATTCTAATATAAAGGATTTCATGTATAAAGAATAAAGACAACCTTACAATATATAAATAAATGAAGAAAAGAAGTAAAATCGCAAGTAAAACCCAGAAACCCGCACCCATAGAGAAATCGGTCGTGCTCGCGAAGGAGAGAACCCCCAAACTCACGCCCGCGGGTTAGGCCCGCGTCCTCGGGTGCCCTCGACCAACCCTCGGGAAGTTCCTGCCTTGAATTGGTAGCTTTGAGGCTGGAGCAACCCATCGCCCGCCGCAGCAGGGCCAGCGCCCGCGGCCCGCCCGTGGCTGCTGCTGCGCTGCTGGGTGTGCGGCCGAGCTTCTACGAGCATGGCTGCGCACAAGAATGCTCGGGCTGCTGCGGCTAGCAGGCTCGGGCTCGCTTCCTTGATGTTCGGGATCGCCACCTTGGAACTCGTGCTTACGGAGCTTGCTTAGATTGGCTTGACTTGCGTGCTTGACTTCCTAACTTGGCTCCGTTAAATTCCTTGAACGCACTTGAGCTCCCTCCTTGATTATTAAATACCTGGGAACTTGACATACTTACAAAACAAGTCAAAGAAACGGAGAAGCAAGAGAAATAGCCGAGAAATAAATAAAATAATAAGAAAACCATTAAAAGCACGCATTTCATTAAACTAACACACAAACATGCAAATCAAGCATTATTACCTAAAAAAAAGACATAAAAGACTAAAAACGAGAATAAAAATATGAAGAAAACCTATCTTAAGAGTGCCATAAATGGCACGCATCAAATTCCCCTAAGCTAAACTTTTGCTCGTCCTCGAGCAAAACTAAATCCAACCCAAAGGAAAGATGAAGACATTGTTCAATAAAAGAAAGAAACAAGAAAACTAGAGAGGATGGGAATATACACTAACTCACTTTCGTAGGAATTACGGTCAATTTTAGCAACTAAAGACAAGCCATTTAAACCCCTAGATCGCCCTAAAGGACGAGTGATGCTCTCGTACAGTTTCTTAAGATACTAACCTATAACTCTCATAATAATACAAACAAGGCAAAGCATGAGAAGGAAATCAAAAGAAAAGAAAAGCAAACACATGTTCATGAAAGGATTTTTCCAAATGTACAAGCACAAATGAATGCTAATCTTTCTAAACAAGTAAGGGAGTGCATGTTCTAAGATACCTAAGGTTGATTGAAACATAAATATTCTAAGCATAGGAACTAGATTTCGCAATCCACTTTCATCCCAAACGGTCTTACCGAGTTCTCCCTAGTAGTCTCATCTCTTCCCCTAGTGAGCATCTCAAAAGTTCCACGAAGGAATTGGAAAAAGAGATGGGCTACTCGACGTCTTGAAAAAGCATCCCCTTTCCTTAGGCTTTAACTCATAATGCCCTCCCCCGATATGTGACTCAATATCTAGGTCAAAAGGACTTTCCCAAAGGTTGTAATGAAAGGACAAAAGGTTGAGGGTAGGCTTAAAATTTAGAATTTGGCGGCATTCCTAATTAGTGAAGCAAAGGGTGATCAAACCTTCTCCTCATAACCAAGCAATCGCCAAAAAAAAAACAAACTAACTCCCCCAAGCTTATTCAAAGCTGTAACCACAAGCATATAAACAAAAAGCGTAGACACTTTTCCCCTAAGCTTAAAGGAAGCATTGTTCTCAATGCTTGAAAAGGGGAAAAGAATCACATCAAAGTATTTTTCAATTTTCTCATTTTCACCTCTTTTTTTCATGTATTCAAAGCAAATGACCTTGCCTCGTATAACTTTGGACAACTTTTTCAATTTTGCATTTATTATGTCCTTGCCTCTTTTGACTATGGACGGATTTTTCCATAATTCATTTGCCATTATTCACAATATATACAAAAGATAAGCTTTCTTACAAATAGAACCAATATCCAACCTTATATACCACAAACTCTAAAAACATGACCATTTGCTTCACAAAAACCATAAATGGAACAAAAAGAAACAAAAGGCTCAAAATTCTAAAGATGTGGCTTGAAAAGAAGGGAAAAGGCTCAAATTGTTAGAAAGAAGGAAAATGTAAACCCAATGAACTTAAAAGAAAGAAAATTAACCTAGAAAAGAAAAATTACTACCCCAAAAAGATGCCTTTTTCCTCCCTAGATGGTTCGGTCTCGAGTTTGAGAATTGAGTCAAGATTCAAGATTAGGTATGCAAAGGCCAAGGATCCATGCCGCTCATGCAAATATATGTTGAAGGCTTGAAAAATGATGAACCTCACGTGGATGTAGCAAAAACTCACTATTGGTGTCAACTGGACTATAGGAAGCAACTACCAACATGCCACAAACAAGTAGAATCCGGTTTCATGGTCCCACTAGTTCCAACCAACAACATTAACATGTTTTATCCTATATTCAACCAAGTGTACTCTCAAACCGTGCACACAGTTACCATTTAATAAGAAAAGCATTCAATTATACAAGTCCAAATGTTATTATGTCTAAAGCAAGAACAAAACAAAACGCATTACAAATTTGCCTTGATAGAACAAAAATCTTTATATATATTTTTTTTTTGCTTTTTTTTCAAAATAAAGAACATGGAAATGCATATACAAAGGTGCAAAGCATATATGAATCAAAATCCCACCAAGCATGATAGAATACCCTCCCCCAAGCTTGAATGAGACAACATGCTAAAACATAAATTAAATATTTCACGGGAGGGGATAACAAAGAGATCAATCCAACAATACCAACACATGTCCAACAAGTGATCAACCAATGGAGAAAGAACAAGGAAAGATATTACCGGATTCTAGGTGGGTGTAAATACCCGCAAATGACCCAATTCAACCTTTCAAAGCTAATTTCCTCAAGAATTGAAACTTGCTTTCAATATGCTAGCAAAATAGGAGTCAAACTTCCTTGATTCTTGATCCAAATCGAAGCACCAAGGTATATCAAGTCATGTACCCAGAAAGAGGCACACAAACATTTCCATGAGATATAATCTGTTCTAAAAAGAAAAGAAAATTAAAGCAATAAAACACGGGTTACTTCACGAGAAAGGCTTGCTTAAGGTCCAAGCTTGACTGCTCTAGAAAAAAATAATTCAACGCACGCAAGAGCATGTGAAATGCACTACTACACATTTCATATGATAAGAGGTAGGAAAATGACAGGAAGAGTACGTGCAACAAGGATAGTGCACGCAAATGAGGAGAGAGATTCCATGAAAAGGAAGAAGATTAAAAGAAAATTCAACAAAATAAGAAAATGAAAAAGAAGAAGAAAAAGAAGAAGAAGAAGGCAAACTCTCCTCAAAATATTTTTGGGTGGCTACATCACCCTATTCCTCAATAGAAGACAAATGAGGGACAAGAAAATCATCATAGACAAGGGTGTCCCCAATAATCTCTTCAATAAAGAAAGGGAGAGATATAGGGGTGTAGGGGATATGGTCGAAATTTCTTGAAAAAGAGACATGAGAGGAGGGAATAGGGGCTATAGTCTCACAAATGAACTCTTCCTCACCACCATGCCTCGAATCACCAATAAGAGCATGGAAATCAATCATGGAATCCTCAAAAGATGAACACTCATGATCACCATCTCCCTCAAACATCCAAATTCCAAGAGGAACTACATAATCCCCTTCACTACAATAATGAACAACAACTCCCTCAACTTCCTTAAAGCCTAAAGTCTCAAAGCCATGCATGAATGGATGTAAATTCATTTCAAAATCATTTTCTCCCATGAAGCATTCTTAATGAACTCACTCAAAGAACACATTGGTCATAACCTTAATCGAGTCAAAATACTCATGGATAGAAGAATCACAATCAAGCACAAGAGACTCATCAAGATGGGAAGGAGGTTTAGGATAATCAAATTCAACACTCTCTTGGTTTTCAACTCCTTCACCATCACTAACATTCTCACCAAAGGGATCCTCACCCTCTCTTGGTTGCTCAAAATCATCATTATCATCCTCAACACACACATTGGATAGGGATTTTTCACATATAAGAATCAAGGATGACAATTGATTTTCCAACTCTTCTTTTTTTTTTTCTTTTCAATTCTTCATTAAAAAGGTCCTCACCATTTCTAATCATCTCCAATTGGCTCCTTAAAGTTTCCATAATTTGTCTATCTAAGGGCCTAAGATTAGGATTCTTCTCTAATTCCCTCAAAGATTCATCAATTTGGCTATAGGGGACGAGAGACTCATCACAAAAGTTTGGGGAATGAAAAGGCAAAGAGGGTTGATCAAAAGTAAAAGAAGAGTCACAATCAAGGTTAGGACCATGCACATTAAAATCATGATCATTTTTGTTAATTAGGGGAGAGGGGGAACAATCAAGAATATGAGATTCATTTTTAAGGGAATGGACTTCATCACAAGAAGACATGGCAAATAATGAAGAAAATTGAAACACACCATTAGCATCCACTTGAGCATGCACTTCATAATCATGAACAAAAGGGGAAATATAGTTGAAATCATGTGTTCTTGATTCACTTAAGGGATCATGTAACAAATCATGGGAATCCATAATAATATTAGAAGAATAAAAACATTGTATATCAATATTAGTCTTATGATTACCCCTATCATAAACATCCCTAGCAAAGCAAACATAAAAATCCCAAGCATCATCAATTGACAATGCTCTAAATTCACCATTATTCATGCATTCAACTTAATCCCTAGTTTGCTCTTTCAAACCAAAATAACAAATCTCACAATCCTCCCAAAGACTACTACAATTATAGTCCAAAAATCCCTCAAGTCTATTGAAATATGCACAAAAAGGCTCACTGTTAAATTGAGGAAATGATAGACATGCCATTTTTTTTTCACAAAACAAACAAAAATCAAATAAAAGAAAAGTATAAACAATGACCTATAATTAAGAAATCAAAAACACTCAAATATAGACATCGTTCCCCGGCAACGACGCCATTTTGACGAGAGGAAAATGTAGGTCGTTATCTAATTTTCCCTCTGTCAAACTAAATTTATAAGCACTTAACAAACCTAAATACGAGTATAGAGGCAAGTAAAGGGTCGAACCCATAGGAACGGTAATGTTCAAGCACTTTCAATTATGCGCCTAAGCTAGGTCGAAGACGAAGGTAAGAGAGAATACTAACAACTAACAAAATAAGTAACCAAGGAAATAAAACACTAGGAACGGGGATCAACAAGTAATCATGTCAATTGCAAAAACATGGGAAGATCATGCAAATCAAAGGTTGTGAGCACTCATGATAAGAGCAATCAATTGGAATCAAAGAGATATCTCCTAATTGTTAAGCTAGGGTTCACTATGAATAACAAACTAAGAGAATGACAATCAAAACCAATCGATAATTGCAATTCCTAAATCAATTGTTTGTGTCATTAGCAATTACAATGCAATCTAGCATAATTCTCAAAGCCTAATCGAATTACACACATGCAAACCTTCATTAATCACTTTAATCACAACAATCAATCAACACAATTCCCAAATTAATCACAATTAATCAATCATACAAGTTTCACCCAATTTCTAGCCAACAACTACTCAAAAATCATCATCTATCAACAAACAACTAAAGAAATCAAGAATTCACAACATTCAAGAACAACTACACTAATCAAGCATCAAACATCAAAATTAAACCAAACAAACATGAAATTAAACAAAGCAATAAGGTGAGATAAAGTTAAGAATACTCATTGATAATAGAGAAGATCTTCAACACAATTGTCACCCTTGTATCTTCAATCTCTCAATCACTGTTGAAATCCTTCACTTTCTCTCTCTAAAACTACTCCTAATCTATAGAGAGAGACTCCTAAACTACCCTAATCCTCCTTTAAGAGAGAGAAAAACTATTCTAATCTAAAGAATTCCATGTATAAAGAATAAAGAAAGCCTCACAATATATAAACAAATGGGGAAAAGTAAAATCGCAAGTAAATCCCAGAAACCCGCTCCCGCAGAGAAATCGGTCGTGCCCGCGGAGGAGAGGATCCCCAAACCTAGCCCGCTGGGCTAGGCCCGCGCCCTCGGCTAGCCCTCGGGAGGTTCCTACCTCGAATTGGTATCTTTGAGGCTGCAGCAGCCCCGCGCCCTCGGCTAGCCCTCGGGAGGTTCCTACCTCGAATTGGTAGCTTTGAGGCTGCAGCAGCCCCGCGCCCGCGGCTTGCCCGTGGTTGCTGGGTGCGCGACCGAGCTGCTGCGAGCGTGGCTGCTCATGCTGCGCGCAAGAATGCTCGGGCTGCTGTGCCTAAGGTCTCGGGCTGGCTTTCTTGATGCTCGAGATCGTCACCTTGGAACTCGTGCTTGCGGAGCTTGCTTGGATTGGCTTGACTTTCGTGCTTGGCTTCCCTAACTTGGCTCTGTTATATTCCTTGAATGCACTTGAGCTCCCTTTTTTATTATTAAATCCCAGGGAATACGACATACCTACAAAATAAGTCAATGAAACGGAGAAGCGAGAGAAATAGCCGTGAAATGAATAAAATATTAAGAAAACCATTAAAAGCACGCATTTGTTTTTAATAACACACAAACATGCAAATCTAGCATTATTACCTAAAAACACGACATAAAAGACTAAAAAAGTGATTAAAAATATGAAGAAAAGCTATCCTAAGAGTGCCATAAATGGCACGCATCAACAATCAAAGAAGACATGATTAAGATTAAAGCAAGAAAATAAGTAATAAAATAGAGAAGAGATGGTACCAAAAGAAGGAAGTATGAATTTTCATAAACCAAGAGTTTAGAGAGAGAGAGATAGAAGTTAGAGAGAGAAAGAATAATCAACTTTCTTAACAAGAGCGTACTTAATACTAAGCTAGAAAAATCAATCGACGCCTAAATGCCTTTTAGAAACACGCGCCCGATCGGGCCCACCTTTTTGCTCCATCTTCATAATCTAGGCACTTGCCCGATCGAGGCATAGGCCGCCCAATCAGGCCCGGTCTTTCTTGGTCGTGGCTTCCTCTTCTTTGGGCTTTAACTCATGTGAGGCCCAGTCCTAATACTCATTGGTCCATAGTTCAGACCAATTCCAGGAACCAATCCCTTAGTCACCGATACGATCGGTCTTGGGCTACGATCAACAGTCATGATCGGTCTCATAGTGGCTAGAAAACCATAGAAAGTACCGGAAAATCTAGAAAAATCCTATAAAAAAAATGCCAACTCTACAAAACACTAAAAACACACATTAGTACCAAAAATAGCTCTGAAGAGCTCAAATATGTATGTAAATGACCGTGGGACGAGGGATAAACTAACACATAAAACATGAATATAACCTAGAGAGGAATATAATTTCTTTAAGCTGCGTGATGTGACTGGTTGCTTTGTGCAATGGCCACGTGATCGACTGAGGTTGGTAGGAGAGGTAAGTATACACTACTTGTATTTATAACTTGTAATATGACCATGTGCTTTTATGTAATTAGATTAAAAAGGAAAATCAGTCCGCCAAAAGGAAGAAGGTGGAGAAGCCAAAATCCAAGGAAGAAGGTCATCCAAAGAACATGGAACAAGGACACGAGTTGAATGGTGAACACTTGTCAAAGAAGATTTCAAGAGCTTCTTCTACTCCACTGGTAGAAGCCGATGTCCTTAAGTCACTTTCGAAAGCATATACTTTTCTTCACAACCGTGTTAGTGAGTTACCTACGGATAAACATATTCAATTGAATTTACCTAAGGCATTGTTCCACTACGATGAGGATGCGATCGCATACAATTTAAGAGTGGATGTAACGGAATTTCTAACCGGTTCCATGCTTAACATTTCCATCATTCAAACTTCCATGAGGTAATTCAATGCCACTATTACTAATCATATTGTTTTTTTTTATATTTTCGTACGTAAACAATGTAAATAGTAATTATTTTCCCATATTACTATCTTGAAGGTCACTACAAGAGCTCCTAAGTAGTAAACCCAATGGTGAGGCATCAGTTGGGTGGTTATGCCCCGAGCAGACCTCCGTAACCACATTCTTACATAACCCTCGTGATGTGGTAGATTACCTTGAGCGGAGTATTAGAGAATCAACGCATGGGGGAAACAAGTTCATATTAGCCCCATGCTTTGAGGAGTAGGTTTAAATATGTCACTCCTAAGTTGTTGTTAAGTATATATGTTGATGTCTAACAACTGATGGATTGTTATTTGCTGAATATATATATGTAGTCTTCATTGGAGCCTTATGGTAATTTGTGTTTCCAATAACACAATCTACTACTTTGACTCGACTCGTATATGGCAACCAAGAAAGTTTCTAGTGAATAACCTACTGAATAGGTACATATCACTTCCTATTGTTTTATATCCTCACCTAAGTAATTGAGTAGTTATGTTCTAATTTTAAACTGATTTTCCTGAAGTATTATGAAGAAGCTAAATTGTCGTTTGGTTGCGGGTCCTACGTGAGAATATTCGAAGTTAATGCCTTTATATAGTGATTTGTTTAATAAACGTGCCTTGACGGTCATCTCTCCCCAAGGAAAGTGAAAGGTGTTGGTGGTGTCCCAGAAGAACTCCACCAAAGTTCGAACCACGTGCTGGCTCGCATCAAAAGAGTACATGGCCTGAGTGGCCCGAAACAAGGAAGTCATCCCACAAGTCTCCCATAGCAGTCACAATCCCTCATGGTTGCAAAAATATTTGTCGTACAAAGAGCCAATTGTCTCGTTGCCTGAGCCGTGGCTACGATTCCTCCCGCTGACGATCCCGCGTTGCACCAGCTCAAAGATGTGGTGCTCGGGAGCAAAGAACAGAGTACGCTCATCCCTCTCTAGGAAGGGTCATAGAGAGGTGGATGGCTCCTCGCCTTCACCGACGGGCTCGTGCTCCCGGCGAGTGTCCCTAGACCAAGAACCAGAACCACGTTATCTAGCCATATTATATTATGCAGAATAACAAAATTAAGGCTCTATAGTATCTAAGGTTCGCCTAGCAGCATGATACTAAGTTTGCAAAAACAGAGTACGTAGTACTAAAACAGAGCATGATTTCAATTCAAGCATAAATAGCATTTTCGAGCAATCAAACAATTTCTTACAATACTATGAAAATTATTGTGATAAATTGTACAAGAATAGCTAGCAAGAACGCGAAGAACAAGCCGCATTGTTCTCACGACCTCGAGAGGTTTAACAATGGTGAATTGTTTGTTACTCCACTAGATTGAGTCAAACAAGTCTTAAAATACTCCCAAGGTAATATGTAAACATAATTGAGCAATTTCGTGGCATAAAATTCAACAAATAAAGCTAATTAAGCAAAACAAGTTTTGTTTTTTCAAAAAATTGTGAACTAACACACGTAAAATTCAGCAAAATCCGAGTGAGTTTGAAGAAAACTTACGTAGATCAGGAAATTAGATGAAATAAGCTTTGATTTGCAAGAAGTTAGAGCGAATTTGGTTGAGAAATGAGCGAGAACGAGTGAATTGAAGTCTGGAGCAAATCGCGAACAACAGCAGCAGCAAAGACGAAATGAAAAAGAAAGGGGACTTTTTTCGAAAATCCCGAGTGCAGCGCCAGAAGACGGAATTGTCGCCCGGCGACAAGCAAAATGCACGGCGACAAAGTCTTCCAGCAGGCACTGGTGCGGCGATAAAGCTTGTGGCCCTGTAATATGGTTATGTGGACCTCATGTAGCAATTTGGGTTCCTTGGTATGCCAGTTAGCCCCTATAAGCAATTTGACATGATTTAATAATCGGCTCGATTACAATTACTGAAAGTGATCGACCTGATAAAGATCGTCTCACTTGGCTTAAAGCGCCTAAACATTGGCTCACCGCAAAGGCACCAACATAATGGTTCATAATTAGCAGAGGCACCGACATAATGGTTCACAAGCAGCAAAAGCCCCGACATACTAGCACTGTGGAAATTTCAGCAAATATCACGGTGGCAAAGTTCAAGCAAGCTTTAAGGATCGACAAGCGTTGATCCTTGGTAATTTTTCCACGGAATATTATCGCAACAACTGAGGATGGCTTCAAGCGAAGTTATCTTCGAAGACGTTCCCTTGGATGTGGAAGACTGTTAGAATAGGAGGAGATTTCAAGAGAATTTATCTTTGATCATGTTTCCTGGCTTGCGGAAGATGGTCACAAGACGGTATAAGATCGTTTCAAGTGAAGCAATGTTTGATAGTATTCTCTGGCTTGAAGAAGACAATTACAACGAAATTTGGAGGCAGTTACAAGCGTAGCAGTCTTCAGGTGGTATCCCCTAGCTTGAAGAAGATCGTCAAAGCTCCATTGTTTAGAGACGAGTGAACATCAAAACGACAAGATGGCGTTCCGTAGCTTGTGGAAGGTTGTCACAACAGCAAATACAACAATCCGGTTACCTCTAGAGAAGTGTGCTCCAGGGTGCAAGATACGCGTTTCTTAACTCTTTTATCTATTTAAACTGACGCTAGTTTGCAGGTTTCGACGTTACAAGAGTTATTTAGGATCGCAGAATGTTCTGAATCATTCTCCGTCCCTATCGAAACTTTGACTTTTGTTTTCGAAACATAAGTTTTTCCGAACTCAGTCAAAGTGGGGGCTTCTGTAGACACCCATTTGTGTCTCCCCAAAACCAAACCGGGTGATGAATACCTTTTGCGTCGAATCATAATCGAACAAAGTGAAAGTGTGAAAAGTCTAATGTTGTGGTTAGTTTTTACTAAAAATCCTTCTTTCTGTTTTCGAAAACCTGCTCTATTTTATGAAAATAGCCAATCCAGTTTAATTTTTTTCCATGAAAAGAATCCAATAATGGTGTAGTTGGATGGGTCTCAAAAAGAGATTTCCAACGATATATTATAAGCCCAATTCCGATGAATAATGAGGAAGTTATGGCCAAAATACTAAGTTGGGCCCGGTTTGGTTCTTATATGCGGCCCAATGATCTAGAGGAGGGCCTATTATTGATTATCATTCCTAAAGCTATTAGGATTGATTATAGTCTTCTAGAATCATCTAGAAGGTTCTTTTAAACCTAATGGGATTAGGATTGATGATTATGTATATGAGTTTTATTTGGAATAAAAGAAGTGTTTTATATGAAAATACGATTTTACCCTTAACACGGATTTTATGACTCAATTGTGTCAAGAAGTGGATTCCGCGTTGAAAACGAGTGAAAACCTCCTGCATCGCCAAACGAAAAGTTTGTCGCCTGACGACGAGCCCTGTCGCTTGTGACAGGATAGTGTTTTATTCCTTTTCGAACTCTGATTTGTTTCCATCGATTTCGGACTATTTTCTTATAAATAGGGTCCCTGGACCTCCGTTTTTCAATAACCAGAATTCTCTAATTCTTCTCTCTCTCTCTAAGCTAAAGCTTATTCTCTCTCTCCCTCTTTCTAGCCTAGCCTTTTACAAACACAATTCCTCATACATCAGCACTTGACACACCTAGCCAAGTTCGAAGTTGCCTTTGCCTTAGACGTGAAAGGTTTGATATTTCTGAGGGTTTTATCCCAAATCTCTATTTCAATTATTTAATTTAATTCTTTAATTTTATTATTTTCCTTAAAGTTACTATTGTGTGTATTTTGTTATTAGAAAGAGGTACGAGGCATCGAAGTAAATACTTTAATTGCTTTATTGATATTTTGATATAGAAATCATGTTTAGGTTGTTATTTTGATTCCTAGTATCATGTTTAGGTTGTTATTTTGATTCCAAGTATCATGTTAGGATGTTTTATTGCTTCCTAGTATGATGTTTAGGGTAATGATTAAGTTTCTTATATCAAGTATGATTAAAAGAATGCGTCCTATTTTCTTTCCTAATAGCATGTTTTAGTATTATGTTAGGGTTAAAGCTTTGATCTATATTGTTTAGTGACATGCTAGGGTTTGTTATTAATCTAGTTCGTATCATGCCTAGGATCTTTTTATTATTATTAAGCTTTAATGATGGTATTATTATGATGTTAATTATTATGATTGTTATTATTGTTATTACTTGATCACACCTTTTATGCATGTTTTAATGGAATTTGTACTTATAATCACGCTTAATAAGATAATTAATAATCTTGTTTAGGTTAACATGATCATAATTCAAGTGATCGCTAATAATAGTTTTATTTGTGCATTAATATTCAACCAACATAGATAAACAGGTTTAGGGGTTAATCTAATGAGTGCATGTTAGTCAAAAAGCGCACATGAATATGAGTAGAATAAAGTAGAGGCCTATTATTAGTGCAGGTTCTTTCTCTTTTATATTGGATTTGTACCTTTATCCCCGAACTTCCAGTCTTGCTTCCAGACCTATTGGAGTTAACGATCTCCTGGATCGTTAAGGGGTGTAACCTTCACCCTGTGAACGGTTTACAAGTTCCTAAAACTAGTTGGCGACTCTTTTGCTGTAGCTTCCTTCCCTTTGGACGCCACCATGCTTAAGTGTATGATCACAGTGGGGTTCATGTTTGGGGTAATGCTTGAAATATTCCCTACAATATGCTTGTGGATATAGCTTTGAATAAGCTTGGGGCGTTAGTTTGTAACTGTTTCGTGACTTCTTGGTTTTGGTGTCTAGGTTTGGCCAATCTTTGCTTCATAACCTAGTTGTACCACCAAATTCTAAATTTTAGGCCTACCCCTAACCTTTTCCCCTCACGTTATAACCTTTAGGAAAGTCCTCTCGACCTAGTGGTTGAGTCATATACCGAGGGAGGGCATTATAAGTTAAAGCCTAAGGAGAAGGGATGCGAGGTCAAGATGTCGAGGATCCTCAAACTTTATTCTTTTCTGGTTCCTTTGAGGAACCATAGAGACGCTTACTAAGGGAAGATTTGAAGCCATTGGGAGAACACTGTTAGATTGGTTGGGATGAAAGTGGATTGCACCTCATTAAATCTCTACGCTTAGCATACCTTATGTTTCAATCAACCGTGGATATCTTGGAGCATGGATACCCCTATCATATACAAAAGTGTTCATTCACTTGCATTTGACCGTTTGTGAAAATCCTTATCAAGAGTTATTTGTTTGAATTTCTGTTTTACCTTCTTTTCTTTTAATGATTTTGCCTCATTTTATTTCAAAGAGTTATGGGTTAAGCTCTTAGGAAACCTTTACGAGTCCTCACTCGTCCTCATAGGCAACTTTAGGGTTTAAAGGGGTTGTTGTAGCTAAAAACAACCGTGATTCCTACGTTAGTGAGTCTTAGTGTATATTCCCATCTCATGTCTTTCTTTTTCTTTTTTTGAATAAGTCTTTCATCCTTATTCTTTCTTGCTTTGTTTTGCTCGAGGACGAGCAAAAGTTTAGCTTGGGGGAATTTGATGAGTGTCATTTATGGCACTCATTTGGTTTTCTTTAGGGTTAAATTCGTGCTATTTTATAGCTCTTTTCTTTAGTTTTTCCTTAGTTTTGCTTTAGTTTGCTCTTTACTTAGTTGATTTTCCATTTTCATGCATTTCTTGGTTTTTCTTGTCTTTTTCCCTTTCATTTGTTTGTTTTCTTTCATTTTTTAGGTTAAGGCCCTTATCCAAAGATTCCTGAGACCCCTTCCCAAGTTTGGCATTGATAGGACGCCTAATGTTCTCCATTTGAAGCTCAAGCATGGAAAAGTGAAAGTTCCATTAGACCTTAGGCCGTGTATTCAAGCCGTGGGGGCACGAATTCTCATGCTAAACCCACCATCGAGGTGATTTTAGGTCTGCCATGTCCCATGTTTATCAAGAGCACCGAGTGGATCGCACGAGGAGCATCAAAATGATGGTGAAGGGGGCTGCCCTGTCCCAGGCACGGCCGCGCTTCTCTAGAGCGCGGGCGCACCTCTCTGGGTCTCTGATCCGTACCTAATTTTGTGCGGCTGCGCTCACCCTTGTAGTTGGCCATGCCTGTGCGGGTTTATTTTGGACGATATAATTCATTTCTCTTTGTTAGTTTTACTATGTATAGATTTTCCTCTATTTTTAGGGGGAGAGTTATTTTAGAATTAGAATAGAATTAGGTTAGATTTTGTAGAAAGAGGAACTCTAGTTTGTAGAGAGAGAAGTTCTTGATTGATGATGATTGAAGATTGATGATTCTAAGTATTATCTCCATTTATTTGAAGCAAGTTTGTAAGGATTTCTTTTACTTTAATGCAATCTTTAGCTTTTGATTTCAATTACTTTGTTAATTGTTCAAGTTAATTGATTTTTGATTGATTTTAGCTTGATTAATATGATGATGATGAATTTGTTTAGCTTAGTTTTGATTTTGATTTCCATGGATTGTGAGTAGTCTACTTGCTAGGGTGACGGTAAAGTATATATGAGTAATGGTTTAGTGTTAATTGGGTGAAATTGATGGAGTTGATGTTGTGATTAAATTGGTTGATTGATTATGTGCATGTGTGTGTTTAATTTAGGAGTGATCAACCTAGTTACTCGCACTCGATTGCATTGTAAGGTCATATTGATACGGACAATTGATTTGTGGCTTGCATTTGTCGATTGATTTGGTTTGTGAAGTTCCTAGCTAGAGTCTATCGTAGTTGGCGCTAGTTTGACCTCTAGGAGATTAGCCTATCATACTCTCTTGATTGCTTAATTGATTTTCCCTAGCAACCCTCGACTTAGTAAATTCCAATTCCAATAAGTTATATCCATTGCAACTATATGTGGATCCTAAAACCTAGTGTTTGATATATTTGATTTCATTTTGATTGTTTGATTGATTTAGAATATACACAGCTTACTTCACTACTTCGAAATAGCTTAGCTTCAGCATTAGCATTCACCTCGAATTCGTAGTGGTTTGACCCTCGACTTACTTCTATGCTAGTTATAAGGGTGTGTTGAGTGATTACAAATTTTGTTTGGCCTAGGGAAGATTAGTCCAACGATCTAGTCTCAACCCTTGTCAATCTTCATCCTCCCCGGGGATGTGGTCACTAGAGGGCACAACCCATACATTCGGGGCATGCCGGTGAAGAGAGGTAAGAGAGGGGTTTAGAAGATAGCACCAATGGGTACCCCTACGGAGCCAATCAAAGACCTCA
The DNA here is from genome assembly GCF_001683475.1 of Chenopodium quinoa. Taxonomy (NCBI): domain Eukaryota; kingdom Viridiplantae; phylum Streptophyta; class Magnoliopsida; order Caryophyllales; family Amaranthaceae; genus Chenopodium; species Chenopodium quinoa. The sequence continues at coordinate 3,130,666 of NW_018743405.1, read as the reverse complement.
TCATCTTCATTCTTAGCTAGGAATTGCACTTGCTTCAATTGCTTGATATCAAGGTAAAGGGTGTCAAGATCCCCTACCGGCGTGCAAGAAAGAAGATACCTCTCATACCTATAGCCAAACTTGTGATCATGCTACCACAAGGGATTTCACCCGACCGGCTACCCCTCATGTCCACACAATTCCTCAAGAAAATTCGCCCAAGGTTTAACCGACCCCTATATTTTTCCGAAGTTGCTATCCAAAAAGCTCGCAACTCGGGGAGCGACAACTTTCCCAAATCTTGCTTAGGGAACACCGAGTACCCCAATAGCCTGTGGAGCACTCTCATACACGATTGAAAAATTCGCTTGCAAGAGAAATACGAGCACCAAACTTGTCAAAACCCGAGATGGTGTGCCAATAGGCATCAAGAGAGAAACCATCTAAATACTCATGCTCGTGATCGGTGAAGAAGAGATCCGCATCCGGATTGAAATCCAAGGCCACATTGAACTTGGCCAAGGACATGACACCAACATCATTGAAAAGCTAGAAAGTGATCTTATATTCTTTATCACCATTAGGATTTACACATAAAGAAGCCAAGAACTCCTAAGTAGGCTCAAGGTAGGTCCGGTAGCTCTTAGTAGCATGCGTTCCAAATCCAAGATTATAAATAGAACCCATAAATCATCGTCGACCCTTAACTTCATCATATTAAGTTGATGGTAATTCCGAGAGGGCCTATAGGTTCTCTTTTGGAATATTTCCCAAATGGGCTTGTTGGCTTTATCAACGAAACGAGTTTTAGGAATGGGAAGGGGTTCAAGGTTTTGTGATTGAGAGGAACATGTGTTTGAGGGTGATGGTTCTTCTATGGAAATGTTTGTTTTTCTTTTCTTGGTTTTGGAGGTGATGACTTTCAAGTATTTAGACATGATTATTCACCAAACAATCACAACCAAATCTAAAATTCAACTTCTTAAACACTCTAAATCACCAATCACAATTCAATAACCACCTTGGGTCAACCGACCAACTTCAATCACAACCAAACTATCAAAAACCAACATCCACAATTCAAAACAAATTTGCCCAAATTTGCTACAAAAACATAAAACAACACAATGTGAGGCAATAACAATCAACAAACAACATAAATAATCATCCAAAATTCAATATCAATCATCAAAATCACCAATATTAATACTACTATTATTCACAACCATGAACAATCTAATACTTGCAACTATATGATATAATAATGCAATTAAGAGTAATAGTAGATGATTATATCATACAAGGTGCAAGATTGAACAAGTTCCTCAAGAACGAAAAACCCCAAATTGCTTCAACAATGGATGAGAGGGATTGGAGATTGAAATGGATGAAAGTAGTGAATTCTTTGTTGAGTATGATGAAAATGTAGGAGGGTTTGATGATTTTTGAATGAAATTTGGTTGACTATGTGATGAAATTTGATGGGATTGAGCAAGGTTATGTGCGGTTGTGTAAGGGAATAGAGGGTGCGTTTGAGTGTTGATAGGGAAAAGGAGCAAATGAGGAAAAAAAGGAAAAGAAGGAGATAAAGGCACGGGCTGAAGGGGTGCATGCCTGCGCTGGGCCCTGGCGCGCCCGCGGTGCTTCCTGGCGCGCCCACGCCCCTGCGAGGCTTGCCTTTTCTTCTTTAAATTATAACTCGGTGTAATCTATTGTGGGTTCATAAACCAATATCACCCAAGATTATTAAAACCTACCAAATATGGTAGTTTCAAAATATGTTGACAATGGGTTCAACATCCAAAAATAATGATAGCACCACAATGAACCCACCAAGTCTAACTTTCTTCAAATTTGAGCACAATTTTCCCTATCTTACCTCACTAACATTTCTTACCCTTTTACCTCAAAATTCGATAAAATCGAATATAATCACATTAAAAACCGTAAAACACATTTTGATTTATCATGCTCACTTGAATTAATCCAACTCCATGAATTCACCCTATAAATCCAAAAGAAAAACAAGTGAATAAAGCTAGGAAAATAAAAGAAAGAAAATTAAGAAAAAGAAATCAAATGAAAAGATTAGAAATCTCTGGGTTGCCTCCCGGGAAGCGCTTGCTTATGGTCCCAAGCTCGACCCTTCTCCGAATCATGGAGGGTCAAAGAACACCACCTTCTTCAAAGTAGTGGAAGGCACAAATTCCTCTTCAAAATTTAGCAACTTCTCATTGTTGCTTGATAAAACTTCATTTGATTGGGCTTTTAAAGCAAACTTTTCTTGCTTCAACTTCATTCTCATTCTCTTCTTCCTAGAAGCTCTCGCTTTCTTCTTTACCTTGTTCCTTCTTGTAGACGGTTTCACACCATCTACATTCATGGAATCATCCTCCTCCTCTTGAGGACAAAGCTCAAACCAATGCAAAATGTCAATTACCTTTTCATCCATAGCCTTTGAAAGCTTCTTTTTCTCTTCACTAACTTTCATGCAATCAAAACTCACAAGCACATCATCAAAAATCTCATGAACACCATTAGTTGAAGAATTAATCACACAAACATTATCAATGGAGCAAGGGGAATTAACACACATTATTCCTTTCACAAGGGACAAAGACTCATGCATCGGTTTTAGCTCAAAACTTTCCTCATTATTACCAACTCTCAAAGTAATATGACCTCCCTTAACATCTATCAAAGTTACTGAAGTAGCTAAAAAGTGTCTCCCTAAAATGATAGGAATATGATCATCTTCAGCAATCTCTAACACAATGAAATCAACGGGGATAGTAAAATATCCTATCTTGAGAGGGACATCCTCAACTCTACCTTTGCGAAACTTAATAGAATGGTCAACCAACTAAAGGGTCATGTTGGTTGGAAGGAGCTCACCTATCTTAAGTCTCTTAAAGACGGAATAAGGCATGATGCTAACACTAGCACCAAGATCACAAAGGGAAATTTGGAACAATTTTCCTTTAATATTGCAAGGGATAGAGAAATTTTTGGGATCTTTCCTCTTTGGGGGCAAGTCATTATGAATAAAGGCACTACAACACTCCCCAACCTCACCGGCTCAACCACATTGCAATCTCTCTTGCCGTTCAAAATTTCCTTAAGAAACTTAGAATAATTAGGCATTTGTTCCAAGACTTCAGTGAAGGGAATAGAAATATGAATTTTCTTAAGCATCTCGATAAATTCTCCAAATTGTTCATCCAATTTGTGCCCATTGAACTTTTGGGGGTAAGGAAGTTTGGGTTTGTACACTTCTTTTCTTTCTCTTTCACCTTCTCAACTTTTTCCTTAGCAACTTCCTCAATCAAAGGGCTCTCATCTCCCTCATTCTCAATTAGACTCTCTTTCGCATCACTCCTCTTAGACATCTCGCTCTCAAAAATCCTACCACTCCTAGTGGTGATAGAACAAACCAGTTCCTTAGGATCAATTCGTTGTGATGGTAAAGAAGAAAGGGTGTTATGCTCTTTCAAGGTGTTGGCTAGTTGAATGATTTGGGTCTCAAGCATCTTTGCATGACTTAAAAATTCATGAAACATTTTGCTACTAGACGATATGTAATCATTCAATTTCTTGACTTGATCTACCATGACATTCTCTAACCTAATCATAGAATGAGATAGTTGATTATAGGAATCATCACCTTGCCCTTGGGTCTTTGGAGTAAATTCAAGTGAGGGACCTTTTTTAGCATTATTTTGAAATTTTCCCCTGCTTTGGTTACTCTAATTACCCATACAATGATTTTGGCCAAAATTTTAATTATAGTTACCATAACCTTGGTTATGTTCCCCATATACTTGGCCGTGACTTTGATCATTATAACCATGGTTGTTATAGTTACCACGAAAACCTTGTTTTCTTCGGTTCTTATAAATATCCCCTTAATTATAGTTATCAAAGTTTCTTTGGTTATGATAATTCCTATCCCCATCATAGTCATCATATCAAACACAAAAAGCATTTGGGCAAATGGAAGCATCATGATCGTTATTTCCACAAAAATCACAAACCAAGCGTTCTCTAATCATGCAAAAGAAGCGAAAAGAGGGTTAGAGTAAGAAGATGTACCTCTCCTAAAAAATTATGAGGGGAGAGTTTGAGCTTGTGAAGAAGCATTCTCAAGCTTAGCCTTGATAGAAACCACCTCTTTCCCTAAATCCGAAAGTAGTGTGGACAAATTGTTGATGGCGTTGAGTTGATCAATTGAGCCATTTTTGCTTGTCGACTCTATCTCAAATTCTTGCCAATCCATGTAGTTCTTCACTACATCATCTATCACATCCACAACCTCTTCCACCCCCTTGTTCATGATTGGGCCTCCGGCTCCGGCATCAACACTTGACCTCCCTTGAGGACTCAAACCACCATAAAAGATTTGAATGATTTGGTAAGTGGGAATTCCATGGAGAGGACACTCTCTTTGATAATCCTTGTACCTCTCCCATGCTTCATAAAGGCTTTCGCTAGTCCTTTGCTTGAAACTTTGAATCAAAGCTCTAATCTCCGCCGTTTTCTTTTCGGGGAAGAAACGAGAAAGAAATTCCATGGTGACTTCATCCTAAGTTCTCAAAGAATTAGGCTTCACTTCCTTGTCTAGCCACTCTTGAGCTCTTTCAATTAGAGAGAAAAGAAATAGCTTGAGTCTTATGAATTCTTGGGCAACCCCGTTCAACTTAATCGTGTTGCAATATTTCTCGAACTCCTTAAGATGGTTGAGGGGACTTTCATTTGTAGCACCACTATATTGTCGCCTTTCAATCAAAGTAATCATTGCCGGCTTGATTTCAAAATCACTATCCAGGATCAATAATGGAGCAATCCCGCTCTCATACTTGTATGCACCTGGAGTGCCCAACTCCTTCAATGTAAGCCTTCGCAATTCTCCCATGTTAACTTGCACACATAAACTCAAAAATAAATTATTAGTAGAACGACTATAAATGTAGCCAAAAGAGAAAAATCTTTTTGTATTTTTGAAATAAGGTGAAATAGACTCAACAACAATAGCAAACAACTACGCCACTCCCCGGCAACGACGCCATTTTGACAAGGGGTGGAATTAGGTCGTTGAAACTAATCCTCCCTCGGTCAATCAAACTAGCACCAACTGTAAGGAGGGTGATCCCATTGTAAGGGGGTCCTTCCTTAGATGTCCATGTCCCTTTAGAAGCCTAGGACTTTACACTTGTTAGGGTGTATTGGAATTTGAATTCCTGACTGTTTGGGGGACCTTGAATTAGAATTGATTCTATCATCACGATTTTTTATATGAAACAAGTAGAGAGTCGCCAATGAGTTTTAGGAAAAACTCATAAACCTGACAGGCTAAAGTCGTATCACCTAATCAAAAGTAATTCCTAAATACTCTAACTAATGCAGATAGGGAAGTAGGGTCGAATCCACAAGGAAACAAGTCTTTTTATTCCTAATTAATTGAAGTAATCTAAATTATCAAGTAACCAATATGTTATAATCAAAGGAAACTAAACTACGGAGATTAAGAGTAAAGAGAAAACAATGGATAAAAGATCTAGGGCATAGGTTCACCAATAAATAATATTCCAGGGTAAACATAATAATCAATCATCAATGCATAAATTAATCAGATCATAAAGGGGCTTTCGCTACGTATTACAATCACACAATTAATTTACCGGTATTAAATCTCATATCTCGAATCTCGACTTAACCTTTTATAAATTAACCTGCCTATTGAAACTAGATCTAAACATCAATTCTCATCTCTCGAATATCGAATCTCGAATCAATATTGTCAAACTCATGCATAAAAGATCAGGCCTAATCTAGTCACAGAGCATTAAATCAATCAATAGGAAATTAATCTAGCATTGATAATCAACAACAATAAATTACCCCTTCATATTATTTATGGATCCTCATAAACCCTAGAAATAAAACTACTCACACATAATTAAATCTAAACTAATAAAAGCAATAAAGTAAGACATGATGAAAGAATTAAAATATATAACTGAGATTAAAGTAGAAGAAATCGTTACCAAAGTAATCTGGAATTAAGAGTAGAGTTAAGAACAAAGTATTAGAGAGAGAAAACTAATCTCAAAGCTAAGTAGAGAGAGAAAATATAAGAGAAGAATTAAGAAAAAGTAAAAGAGAATTTCTAAACTCGCTTAACGGAAAAGTATTTATATTAAGCAAGAATCCTAAACTAAAACAAACTTAAACGACGATAATTAACTGCTAAAAATAACACGCGCCCGATCGGGCGAGGCACCGCCCGATCGAGCGCGCCTTTTTCTCATCAGGTATGTTTCTTGCGCCCGGCAGGGCGCGAGTTCGGGCGCCGAGCTTGCTTCCCCCCCCCCGCCCGGTCGGGCGGGCCTTTGAGCGGCAGCTCCTTTGGCCGGGCGGCAATCTTGGACCACTCTTTGGACTTTGATTGGGCTCCAATCCTTCGGGCCAATCCGGATTTCGTCTTCGGGTCTTGAATACTCGGTTCAAATGCCCTGGTATCACATATACCGAGCCCTTAATCACCGGTTCGATGGCTCTAACCGGCCCTAGGCTATAGAAACTGGTCGTGCTTCTCCAATGCTCATAGTTGCTCCATAATATCTCGGAAAAATGCTCCAAAAGTGCAAATCCCTACAAAAGTCAACCAAATCTACGAAAACACTAGAAAACACCAATTAGTAATAAAAGTGGCTCTAAAGAGCCAAAAACACTACTAATTATGACCAAGGGACTGGGGTAAAACACTATATAAAATAGACATATCAAAACCTCGTTCATTCCTTTCTTCCATGCAGAGTTTATGGATTAATTAGCACAAATCGTAAGTTTACCCATGCCCAAATTGGTCTACATAAACCATAAATGAGTTTGGGAACGAGGGTACTAAAATAACGTTCCTTTTAGTAAGGAATCGCTATTCTAGCCCTAGTGCGGCCTCTACTAGCTCTTCCTTTTTCACAATTTCATCACTAAACAATATATGCAACGCGATACCTAAAACTAAGTTAGTTGATTTTATTTACACGCATTAATTCACGTAGGAATTACATTGCAACGTCGTTATTCTTTATTTAATCAATTTTGTGAAAAGAACAAGAAAATAAACAATATTCGCCTTTGCTTAAGTGATCAACCAACAATTAATTATTCGATTCTAATCTTTATTTAAAACAAGATACTACGTGGAATTAATTAATTAGTCCGTTTAAGGTGATCAAATAACACTAATTAATTAATTAAAGTTCTTTTAAACAAGAAAATAAATATTATTTATCTAAGTGCTCGAGAATTTAACACTTCTCTTTGCTAGATCAATGTTTAGCTAGAAAACTTATGGACAAATTCTTGTTCGGGAACCTCCACCGTAGTAACAAAGTATCAAGGGGTGAGTGTTTAAGACAAGAGGGGCTAGGTAGCACAAGTTCACAAGTAATCTGGCAGAGTTTTAAGTTATTTTTCTGTGTGTTTAAGCCTTGGATTAAGCCTCTATTTATAGGGAATGGGTAGGATTAGGGTTTTGAGCATTCTGCCGCAGTAGGTGTCGTGCGCAACTGGATGAGTTGCGCGCGACATCTTAGCGCAAGTAATTTAGTTGCGCTGCTATGGGCAGCGCAACTGGACGTCTTGTGCGTGGCTTTATGGTAAGATTCGATTTTATATTTCCGTAAAATTCTGAATCTTCTGTGAGCGCATCTCTAGAGGTTGCACTGACTGTCGCGCGCAACTGAATTAGTTGTGCGCGCCTACATAGCGCGACTGATTGAGATGCGCGCGTTTTTTCCTTCAGCAGCATTAAAATTTAACCTAGGCGCTCCAAAATCCGTCATTATTAGGTTTTAAGCACGAGCTTAAGCCTAATTATTATCGGATTTAGTTAATTGGACCTTGTTTAGCTTTGTTCTTTAATTTGGGCTAGTTTTTTGTGTTTTGTGGCTTAACCAATTATCCATAAGCATTCCCCACTTCAATCCAATGCGAAGATGGTTTTATTTATCGCCATTGCATTTCCTGTCGGGACAGAAGGCCAAAAGTAGATGTCTACACCAACTACGAGAGACTTTAACTAGGAGCATCACTAATCAAGCTCAATCCACAATTGCAATTCCTAAATTAATGGTCTGTATCATTAGAAACTACAATGCAATCTATCATAATTCTCAAGGCCTAATCAAATTACACACATGCAAACTTCCATTAATCGATTTAATCTCAACAATTAATCAACATAATTCTTAAATTAAGCACAATCAATCAATCATACAAGTTTCACCCAATTCCTAGCAAACAACTACTCTAATATCATCATCTAATCAACTAACAACTAAAGAAATTAAGAATCAACAATAAATGAAGAACAACTAAACTAATCAAGCATCAAACATCAAAATCAAACCAAACAACTATGAAATCAAACAAAGCAATAAAATGAGATAGAGTTAAGAATGCTCACTGATAATAGAGATGATCTTCAACACAATTGTCACCATTGAATCTTCAATCTCCCAATCACCATTGAAATTCTTCACTTTCTCTCTCTAAAATCTGCTCCTAAACTACCCCTAAAAACTTGAGAGAGAAGCTCTCAACTAAGCTAAAATTATAATCAAAATCTAAAATGAAACTTACTCTCCAACTTGCCCCAAAAATCGGGTTACAAAAATATATATATAAGAGGCACGAACAAAAACCGAGCAAGACGAATACCCAGGGCGGCGCGGCCGCACGGGCATGCTGGCGCGCTCGCGCAGCAGGGCTGCACGCCCACGCTTACGCGTTGCGCGCCCGCATTCCCTCGGTTTTTTTCGAACTTTTCGCGGCTTCTTGTGTTCGCTAAGGTCTTCAAGTGAACGCGCAATATGATAATGATGAACACTAAGAGAGGCAGTCCCAAAAAGCACCGAATAGTGGGTTAAACACCCCATATTCATGAGAGTACGGATTGAGAGCGCAAGAGCTAGAACTTGGAGAATCGACTTCTTTGCATCTTAAGCTTTCCTATTGCCATGAGCTTGCTCCAAAAGCATCTTCCACCTTAGTAAATCACCAGTATCAATTCTCGGACCTCGTACAATACCTACAACCATGAAAATAGAGAAAATAAAGGAGAAAAGAGTAGAAAAACCAACAAAATGCACAAAAGCTACAAAATAAGAGAAGAAAGGTAAAACCAAGACCAAATGCATAAAAATAGGCATTTATTGAGCATGAAAGCTATGAAAAGAGGAAGAAAACAACCTAAGTGATCATCAAATGGGTGACATTTATGACACCAATCAGAAATATGAATTAAGAACTCCAAAGGTTAAACACTCAACCCGACCAATAATGACTGTGAAGGGTTGTTCATCATCGGGTTTGGTTTTGGGGAGACATTTTAAGGTGTCTACAATGGCCGGATTCGTGGCCGTTTTGGGGAACGAGGGTTTTGGGTTTGGTGGTTTTTGGGGGCGACACGATTGCGGGAAGGGGAGGGGAGGGTTCAGGTGGGTTGGGGTTGCAAGTGCGACGCCGGTGGTGGGTTTGGGGAGGGTAGTGGTGTGTTGGGGGGAGGGAGACGGTGGCGCTATGGTGGTGGCTGGGTGGTTTTAGGGTTTTTTTTAAAAAAAATCTTTTTTTTAAACAAATAAAATGGTGACACGTGTCACTGTCGACCACACTTAACGAAATTTTTTGATGGAAACCGTTAAGTGGTTGTAATACCCATTTTTAATAAGTTTTGTCTGGTGTTAAAATTAATTTTTTATGGGGGTGTTAAAAATCATTTTCTGGTTTTTCTATGGTGTAAAAATCTAAAATTTTCTTATATTTATTTTAATTTTTTAAACCAGTAGGCTATTGACACGTGTCAATTATGGCCCCAATAACGGATTTCATCCAAGAATCCATTAAGTGGTTGTGAAATCAAATTTGGGTTTTTTTTTTTTTGTGGTGTTATAATCAAAATTTGGGTTTTTTGTGGTGTTATTATCTAAATTTCCCTTTTTTATTATATTTGTTTTTAATTAAAAAAATAGAGTAAACCTATTAAAGGTCGACACGTGTCATAAAACCAAAGAAACTGGTTATCAAACCAATCCAACCGGTCAGGGATCGTTAATACAAGATCCATGTTAAAGGTGGGATTTTTTCTGGAATTTTAAGAGGTGGGATTATTTATGGAAGACATACTAAAGGTGGGATTATTAGTTTCCATTTTCCTTATTATTATGTATCATATACTAAAACACATATACACAGTGGATAAAAGAACATGAGCATAGAAGAACATATTATTCAATTAAAAGAACATAATTTGTACTACCCAATGAACATTTTTTAACTACATATGTGTAGACACCCAAATGTGTCTCCCCAAAACCGAACCCGATGATGAATACCTTTCGCGTCATTTGATTATTAAACGAAGTGAAATTGTGGAAAGTCTAATGATGAGGATGTTTATATTAGAATATTTCTCTTTCTGTTTTCTAAAATATTTCTTTTCTTACTCTTATTTATAAAAAATAGCCAGTTCAATTTGGTATGGTCCATAATAAAGGTCCAATAATAGTTTAGTTTGATTGGGCTCAAAAAGAGCTTTTCAATGATATATTATAGGCCCAATTTCGATGACTTATGAGAAAGTTATGGATTAAATTAGATTAGGCCTAATGATTTTTAAAGGTGGCCTGATGATATAGAGGAGGGCCTATTAACTATTATTTTACAAGAATGTTTTATTTAGAATAAAATATTAAATCTGATTTAGAAAACTGCTCGAACGCATGATTACCTGCAACCGGTATTGAAGGTAATTATGCGTGGAAAAGCGCGTTGACTTTTGGACCAGCACGAGACGAGGGAGTCGTCGCCAGGCGCTGACTTTGTCCTGGAGACGAGGTTCGTCGTTTGGCGCTGGCTCCTGTCGTTTGCGACGGGAGGAGATTTTTTCCGAATAAATAATTTTCTTTTATCCCGTGCTATTTTTCTTAAATAGGGGTCGTTTCTCCCTGTTTTGAAATCATCTACATTCACAATCTACATCTCTCTCTTTCTCTCTAAAAGCTAGAAGCTTTCCTTCTCTATCTATTCTTTTTCTAAACCTTCCCTTTTGCAAAATTCCTCATACATTAGCTCTCAACACACCTAGCTAAGTTCGAAGTTGTCTTCACCCTAGACATGAAAGGTTGATATTTCTGAGGGTTTAGTCCCAAATCCCTATTTCAATTATTTAATTTAATTGTTTATTATATTTTCCTTGAAGTTACTAACGTGTATATTTTGTTAGTAGAAAGAGAAACGAAGCATCGAAGTAAGTAATTTAATTTTTTTTATTGATCTTTTAATATAGAAATCATGCTTAGATCATTTTGTTGATTCCTAGTATCATGTTAGGATGTTTTATTGCTTCCTAATATCATGTTTAGGGTAATAATTAAGTTTCTAATATCAATTATGATTATTATGATGCTTCCTATTTCTTTCCTAATATCATGTTAGTATCATGTTAGGGCTAAAGCTTTAATCTTTATTGTTTAGTGTAGACACCCAAATGTGTCTCCCCAAAACCAAACCCAGTGATGAGTACCTTTCGCGTCGAATCATAATCGAATGAAGTGGAAGTGTGGAAAGTCTAGTGTTGCGGATGGTTTTAATTTCTTTTCTCTTCTCTCTGTTTTTGAAAACTTATTTTAAGAAAATAGCCAATCCAGTTTGGTTGGTCCATGATATAGGTCCAATAGTAGTGTATTTGGATGAAGCTTGACAAGAGCTTTCCAACGATATATTATAAGCCCAATTCCGATGAAAATTGAGGAAGTTATGACCAATTTAATGAACTGGGCTCGGTTTGAGCCTTATATACGGCTCAATCATCTAGGGGAGGGCCTAATATGATTTATCATTCCTAATGCAATTAGGTATGGTTTTAGTCTTCTAGATTCTTCTAGAAGGTTCTTTTCATTCCTAATCCAATTAGCATTGATAAATTGACTTTTGTTGACTTTTCAGGGTATTAATTAAAATCAAAGAACATTTTTGAGGGAAAGATACGATTTTATCCTCCTGTATGGCAAAATTTATCTGATTTTAGAAAACGCGTCAAAAACAGGATTAGCGCCTAACGCCAGACATTGGCGCCTGGCACTAAGCCTGGCGCCTGGCGCTAGCATTGGCACCTGGCGCTAATGTTGGCGCCAGCTCTGTTTTAGGTGCGCCAAACTCTGTTTTGATATTTTATCTTTTTGGCTTATTTTTCCTATAAATAATGTATGAAAAACTCCGTTTTGATTCACCTACAACCAGTTTTCATTTATCAATTTTCTCATCCTCTTTAATCATTCACCATCTTTCTCTCTCTCTCCCTTTTTCTAAACTTGCTTTTCAAATACAAAATTCCGCATTCATTAGATCTAGAAACACCTAGCCATATTCGAAGTTGTCTTTGCCCTAGACGTGAAAGGTTTAATTTCTGAGGGTTTGGTCCCAAATCTCTATTTCAATTATTTAATTTAATTGTTTTGATTATTATTTTCCTTGAAGTTACTAACGTGTGTATTTTTTTATTAGAAAGAGGTACAAGGCATCAAAGTAAGTACTTTAATGGTTTTTATTGATGTTATGATATAGAAATCATGTTTAAATTGTTATTATGATATTTCCTAGTACCATGTCTAGGGTAATTTTACTATTAAGTATGATTGTTACGATGCCTTTTATTCCCTTCCTAATATTTATGATTGTTAGTATCATGTTAGGGTTAAAGATATGATTTTTATTGCTTAGTGACATGCTAGGGTTTGTTATTAATCTTGTTAGTATCATGGCTAGGATCTTGCTATTTTTATTATGCTTTAACATGATTTATGATTATTTTTATAATTGTTTTTATTATGATCATAATTTTATTATTGCTATAATTATTATTATTATGATTAACATGATTATTATTATTATTATTATTAATTATGATTGTTATTGTGATGATTATTCTTTATGAGTTATGATTATAATCGTTATAATTATTATGATGATGATTATTTTTAAGTATTATGATTATTGTTTTGGTGATTATAATTATTTTTTATTATGTTGCTTGATATTTATTATTTATTGCTTGATCACGCCTTTTATGCATGTTTAAAGGGAATTTGTACTTGTAATCACGCTTAATAAGATAATTAATAATCTTGTTTAGGGTTAATATGATTATAATTCAATTGATCGCCAATAATAGATTTATTTGTGCATTAATATTCAACCAACATAGATAAACAGGTTTAGGGTTAATCCTATTGATTGCGTGTTATCAAAAAGCGCACATGAATACGATCAGAATAAAGTAGAGGCCTATTATTAGGGCAGGTTCAATCTCTTTTAGGTTGGATTTGTACCTTCATCCCTGAACCCTTATTTGGTTCAAGACCTTATGGAGTTAACGACCTCTTAGATCGTTAAGGGGTGTAACCTTCACCCTGTGAACGGTTTACAAGTTCCTAAAACTTGTTGGCGACTCTTTTGCTCTATCTTCTTCCCTTTTGGACGCCACCGTACTTAGTTGTATGATCACAGTGGGGTTCAAGCAAGGGGATTAACGCTTGAATTTATTCCCCACAGTTAGTGACATGCTAGGGTTTGTTATTAATCTTGTTAGTATCATGCCTAGGATCTTGCTATTAATATTATGCATTAACATGATTGTAATTGTTATTATGATTATTTTCATGATTTATAATTAGTATTGTTATTATGTTGCTTGATATGATTTATTATTGTAATTGCTTGATCACACCTTTTTATGCATGTTTAAAGGGAATTTGTACTTGTAATCACGCTTAATAAGATAATTAATAATCTTGTTTAGGCTAATATGATTATAATTCAAGTGATCGCCAATAATAGATTTGTTTGTGCATTAATATTCAACCAACCTAGATAAACGGGTTTAGGGTAAATATATTGATTGCATGTTAGTTAGAAAGCACACATGAATACGAGAAGAATAAAGTAGAGGCCTATTATTAGGGCATGTTCAGTCTCTTTTAAGTTGGATTTATACCTTCATCCTAGAAGTTCTAGTCTTGGTTCCAGACCTATTGGAGTTAGATCGTTAAGGGTGTAACCTTCACCTTGTGAACGGTTTATAAGTTCCTAAAACTTGTTGGCGACTCTTTTACTCTAGCTTCTTTCTCTTTGACTGCCACCATGCTTAAGTGTATGATCACATTGGGTCTTAAGTGTATGATCACAGTTGGGATGGCTTGAAATATTCCCTACAGTTTTTAGGCGACTCCACTGGGGCGGATTTCTATTTTAATTCCTGAAATTTATTTTGGCAATGATTTAGAATAAGTGGATGAGACTCGAAACGTTCTAAGTATTTCATGTGCGTAATTTTGATTGACATTATTGTCATAAGCATAAAAAAGGTTCTCAATGGAAAGACCATCCGTAATGATTCAAAAACATAGGATTTTTACACGTAGGAATCTAGGGAAATATCTTTCACAACTAGAATCGAAATAATACTACGAAAAAAACTGGAAAATTCAAGAACATAAAGCTGCTGAGGTATTTAGGAATTAGCGCTGAGAAAACAGCGTCGGCGCCTAACGTTGGCATCATTTCCAGGAAACAAGCTTGTCGTCTGGCGACGGGGCCAGTGTCTGGCAACGAAACTGTTTTCTCGAGCCAAATTCTTTCACCACCGAGCCAGAAACCTACCTTCTTGTTTTGACTAGTTTTCTAATACTGTTTGCTCAGTTCTACTTCCTGATTGAGTTTTTCCTTATTTTCTGAAACCCATATGTGTTCTACATATGGACATAACCCTCTGGAAATTCATGCTCCATCTACCCAACTGAACGCTCCTAGCAACGAAGGGTACATCTGAGAATGTTTAATTCACCAAACCATGGAAGCAAGTTTAACTCGCGGGGTCCCATCCACACGCGCCAACCCTTCCAAAGGTAAGGCTTCCGCGCGATGCATCCGGACTCATAACTGTAGGGAATATTTTCAAGCCTTTAAAATCCCACTAGCTTGAACCCCACTGTGATCATACACTAAAGTACGGTGGCGTCCAAAAGGGAAGAATATAGAGCAAAAGAGTCGCCAACAAGTTTTTAGGAACTTGTAAACCGTTCATAGGATGAAGATTACACCCCTTAACGATCCAAGAGATCATCAACTCCATAAGGTCATGAACCAAATAAGGGTTCGGGGATGATGGTACAAATCCAACCTAAAAGAGATTGAACCTGCCCTAATAATAGGCCTCTACTTTATTTTGATCGTATTCATGTGCGCTTTTTGACTAACATGCAATCATTAGGATTAACCCTAAACATGTTTAATCTATGTTGGTTGAATTTAATGCACAAATAAACTATTATTGGCGATCACTTGAATTTATAATCACAATTAATCCTAAACAAGATTATTAATTATCTTATTAAGCATGATTACAAGTACAAATTCCCTTTAAACAGGCAATGAAGGTGATCAAACAATAAAGAATAAATAATGTATCAAGCAACATAATCAATAATAATCATGAATAATAATAATCATCATAATAATATCATCATAATAATAATAGTAATCATGAATAAAAATAATCATCATCAAAATAATAATAATAATAATAATAATAATAATAATAATATTCATAAATTATCATAAATTATAACAATTATAACCATAATCATGTTCATGTTAATAATAAAGCATAATAAACATAGCAAGATCCTAGGCATGATACTAACACGATTAATAATAAACCCTAACATGTCACTAAGCAATAAAAATCAAATCTTTAACCCTAACATGATACTAACAATCATAAATATTAGGAAGAACATAGGAAGCATCGCAGGAATCATATTTAATATTAAAAATACCCTGGACATGATACTAGGAATCAAAATCAATCTAATCATGATTTTTACATCATAAATAAATAAATCAATTAAAGTACTTACTTTGATGCCTCGTACCTCTTTCTAATAACAAAATACACACGTTAGTAACTTCAAGGAATAATAATAATCAAAACAATTAAATTAAATAATTGAAAGAGAGATTTGGGACCAAACCCTCAGAAATTAAAACCTTTCACGTCTAGGGCGAAGGCAACTTCGAATATGGCTAGTTGTTTCTAGATCTTGCGAATGCGGAATTTTGTATTGTAATAATAATTTATTTGCATTGCAATATTTTTACAGATTTGGCTAATGGAGAGGCTAGGATTAATTAGTCCTCCGGACGATATTGAAAAATATACTCCCAATTGCTTCGTGAGAAGGAAGAAGCGCATCCCTAAAATTGGGCGCCATGGATGGAGAAAAGTCTTTGAATTACGTGATTTCACTATCAAGTGGGTCATCCCATGGTGGAAAATAGAAAGCATGGTTGGTGTTAACAAGCAACCTTTCTGCCGTCTTCCAAGCTTGTCTCGTGTAACTTATTATTATCCCTGCAGGGTAAAAAGACAATACGGCTTGCTTCAGAATATTCCTTCCGGGGATCTTCGTCCTCCCTATGAGTACCCTATATCTCAAGAAGTAGATAGATTCAATGCTTACAGGAGCGCTAGACCTTTATGGGAAGTGATTACCCAAAAGGTTCCTCCTTCTTTGCCCAATGATGTAAAGAAGTGGTTGCTGAAGAAATCTTCGATTGATCAGGGCAGAACCGATGTGAAGAATCGTCTAGTGACAGGGTGACTCCTGCCAAAGAACGCTTAGGTGTAAGAATTGAATTCAAAACACCTACAATGCCTAGGAAGAAAAATACTACCAAAGACAAAGGAAAAAGGAAAGGTAACACCACAGACAAAAAAGCTTGGGTGGAAAAGAAGCATGGCGTGCTAGCTGAAGGGGAGACTATCTATTCCAAAATTGAATGTAGGTCCTCTAAAGGATGCCTACTAGCTAAAGTTATGGATGAAGAGGAGGAAGCAGACAAGAATTGGAAAAGAGCTAGAAAGGAAAAGAAAGATTAAGAGCATTGCTTAACTTTAGATTTATTAGACTTAGATTGTTATTTCTATTTAAAGTTAATTTATTTCAGCTTTTATTTAAATTCCATCAACAATGTAATTTTATTTTATTAATGAAATTTTAGCTTTCAATTAAATTGTTTACTTTAAATTTATTTTATTAAAGCAATGAAAACCGAAAAAATTAATTTTCCAGAAATTCTTCGAGTACGAAAGTCGAAAATTTTCCGAAAAACACCAAAATTTGCCCAGATTTTATTCCCGAATTGGAGTCAGTCATTGGCATTTGGCGCCTGCCATTGAAGTCTGGCGCCAGGCACCAATTCCATCGGCTGGCGCTGATGACTTCTGGCTGGCGCCAGGCTCTGTTCTGCGACGTCAATAATTCGCCGATTTTCTGTTGAAATGTTAATCGATTCTGGAACGCGGAGATGTCGAAAAATAAAGTGGCCGCACCCGTAAAGGGTTGCCTACGTATCCTTTCTTAAGGAATCAGGCCAAACGTAGCTCTCTTGAGTATCCTACTCAAGTAATTATGGGTAGTATTTCTTAAATTGGTCAAGATTGGTCATGTTTGAGAATTCATTGCATTCCATATGAGTTAGTTTTGCTGCACCTCCTGACAGGATTGTTTTGACAATGTAGGGTCCACACCAATTAGGTCTAAATTTTCCCCTTGGGTCTAAAACATTTTTCCTTTGCTTTTAATACCAAATCTCCTATTTTGATATTTCTCGTCTTGACCTTCATATTAAAATTCCTAGCCATACGAGTTTGGTAACACTGAGTGTGGTGTAAAGCTTCTAGTCATTTTTCGTCGAGTAGAATCAATTCTTCATATCTTGCCCTAGTCCATTCAACTTCATCGAGTTTACTCTCTAACGCGATGCGTAGAGATGGTATTTCTAGTTCGACAGGTTGTACGACATCCATTCCATATACCAAGGAAAATGGCGTATTTCCTGTTGATGTACGGATTGACGTGCGATAACCCCACAATGCGAAGTGAAGCTTGTTAGGCCAATCCTTATAATTTTCTGTCATTTTCTCAATGATAGTCTTTAGATTTTTATTAACTGCCTCGACTGCTCCGTTTGCTTGAGGTCTATAAGGGGAAGAATGATGATGTTGAATGCCGTATTTTTGTATCAATTCTTCACATTCGGCTTGAAAGTGAGTTCCATTGTCACTTATCATTTCATGTGGGACTCCATATCGACAAATAATATTTCTTTCGATAAAGAGTGCTACATGTTTTGCAGTGAGTTTAGCGTACGATTGCGCTTTGACCCACTTTGTAAAGTAATCAATTGCTACTAGGATAAATTCGTGGCCTCCTGTTCTTGGGGGAGTGATTTTGCCAATTATGTCAATTCCCCATGTAGAGAATGGCCATGTCGATGTGTAAGTGTAGAGCAAAGATGGAGGGACATGTTGTAAATTGGCATAAATTTGGCACTTAGGGCATCCTTTTACGTATTGATGGCCATTCCTATTCATTGTAGTCCAATAGTATCCTTCTCGCATTATTTTATGGACTAACATTTTGCCATTTACATGAGTGCCACAGATTCCTTCGTGAACTATTCTCATTACTCTTTGTGCATCCTTCTTTCCTACACATAGGAGAGCTCGACCTTTAGGTACCCTTTTATGTAGCTCGTTGTCTATGAGTACATATTGAGAAGCCGAAAGTCTTAATGCTCGCTTTGCTCTTTTGTCAGCATGAGGAGGGTATTCTCCATTGGTGACATAGTTGAGTATGTCCGTGTACCATGGTTCTTCTTCTTCTATTGCTTCTTCTTGGACTAAGTCGTCGTCTTCTATAGCCTGGATGTATCCTGGTTTGTGCCTTTTTTCGATAGTTAGAGGCATTTGCTCGATTTCCGTGGGAACCCTAACCATTGAGGCTAATTTTGCCAAGGCATCGGCAAATTGGTTTTCCTCTCTAGGTAGATATGTATATTCTACCTTCTCTAACTAATCGGTAAGAGTTTCCATATAGGTTTGGTAAAGGGCTAGGCTTTCACTCCTTACTTTCCACCTTTTAGATATCTGATTGATGATCAAACAAGAGTCTCCGAATATCCTTAATTTCTTTACTCCCAATGCCAAAGCTGTTTCAAGGCCTACCACGCATGCTTCATATTCAGCAGCATTGTTGGTAACGTCGAAATCGAGCTTTATGGAGATTGGAACATGCTCCTCTTTAGGTGATACTAGTAGTACTCCAACGCCACATCCCTTTTGGTTTGAGGCTCCGTCGAAATACAAGGTCCAAGTATCATCTTCAGTGACCATTAGGTCTTCATCTGGGAATTCATTGTCTTGTATTGGCGTCGAGTCTTCTATTAAAAAGTCTGCTAGAAAGTCTGACACCACGGATCCTTTAATAGCTTTTTGTGGCATAAACCGTACATCAAACTGGGCTAGATTGACTATCCATCTTGATATGCGTCCATTGAGTGTAGATTTCTCGAATAGATACTTGAGTGGATCTAATCGGGAGACTACGAAAACGGTATGCACCAACATGTAATGTCTTAACTTAGTTGTGGCCCTGTAGGGAATAATTTCAAGCCTTTGAATCCCACTAGCTTGAACCCCACTGTTATCATACACTAAAGTACGGTGGCGTCCAAAAGGGAAGAAGATAGAGCAAAAGAGTCGCCAACAAGTTTTTTAGGAACTTGTAAACCGTTCACGAGGTGAAGGTTACACCCCTTAACGATCCAAGAGATCGTCAACTCCATAAGGTCATGAACCAAATAAGGGTTCGGGGATGAAGGTACAAATGCAACCTAAAAGAGATTGAACCTACCCTAATAATAGGCCTCTACTTTATTCTGATCGTATTCATGTGCGCTTTCTGATCAACATGCAATCAATAGGATTATCCCTAAACCTGTTTATCTATGTTGATTGAATATAAAGCACAAATAAATCTATTATTGGCGATCACTTGAATTATAATCAAATTAACCCTAACAAGATTATTAATTATCTTATTAAGCATGATTACAAGTACAAATTCTCTTTAAACATGCATAAAAGTGTGACCAAGCAATAACAATAAAAATCAAGCAACATAATAAATTAAATAATTATAAATAAAATAATCATCATCAAAATAATAATAATAATAATAATATTCATAACCATCATAAATTATAATGATTATAATCATAATCATGTTCATGTTAATATTAAAGCATAATAGTAGCAAGATCCTAGGCATGATACTAACAAGATTAATAACAAACCCTAGCATGTCACTAAGCATTAAAAATCAAAGCTTTAGCACTAACATGATACTAACAATCATAAATATTAGGAATAGAATAAAAGGCATCATAGCAATCATAATAAGCATATTTGATATTAAAATTACCCTAGACATGATACTAGGAATATCATAATAACAATATAAACATGATTTTTACATCATAATATCAATAAAAACCATTAAAGTACTTACTTTGATGCCTCGTACCTCTTTCTAATAACAAAATACACACGTTAGTAACTTCAAGAAAAATAATAAAATAAACAATTAAATTAAATAATTGAAAGAGAGATTTGGGACCAAACCCTCAGAAATTAAAACCTTTCACGTCTAGGGCGAAGGCAACTTCGAATATGGCTAGGTGTTTCTAGATCTTGTGAATGCGGAATTTTGTATGTAAAAAGCTATTTTAGAAAAGGAAAGAGAAGGATGATTGAAATAATCAATAAAACTTGATGAGAATTGGTGAATGATTAAGAGAGAACTAGAGAATTAATGATTGCGAATGAAAACTGATTCTAGGTGAATGAAAACGGAGTTTTTAATACGTTATTTATAGAGAAATCAGCCAAAAAGATAAAATATCAAAACAGAGCACTTGGCGCACGCAAACCAGAGTTGGCGCACGCAAAACAAAGCTGGCGCCAACACCAGCTAATTGGCGCCAGGCGCCAATGTCTAGCACCAAGCGCCAATGTCTGGCATCAGGCGCCAGGCCTGATTCCAGGCGCTGATTTCAGAAATTCACGCATTTTTGTTTTTATCATATCTTTTAATATGAAAGTCCAAATAAGGCATATAATATTTCGTTGGAAAGCTCTTAAAGTCTAATTTCCAACCCAATTAGAATCAGATTAAAATATTTTGTAGATAAAAAGATATGGCCAAAATAGTGGAAGGGTGTCAATTTTGGATAAAGTTTCATGTCTCATTCATATCTTTTTCGTTATAACTCGAATTTAATATTATAATATATCATTGGAAAGATAATTTCAAGATCTATCCAACCATATAAAATTTGGATAAATATTATGAGGCACGAAAATAATATCTGAATATATTCCACTTTGTACAAACAAGGATTCTTAAAAGGAGTAGTTTTATTCAATTTCAAACTCTTTAAAACATAATTATCAATCCTAACTCCATTAGGATTTAAAAGAAACTTCTAGAGTATTCTAAAAGACTATAATCAATCCTAATATCTTTAGGAATGATAATTAATAATAGGCCCTCCTCTAGATCATTGGGCCGTATATATAGCTCAAACCGGGCCCAGTGTAGTAAATTGGCCATAACTTCTTCAATATTCATCGGAATTGGGCTTATAATATATCGTTGGAAAGGCCTTTGCAAACTCCATCCAACTACACTACTATTGGACCCATATCATGGACCAACCAAACTGGATTGGCTGTTTTCTTAAAATAAGTTTTCAAAAACAGAGAGAAGAGAAAAGAAATTAAAACTTTCCGCAACACTAGATTTTCCACACTTTCACTTCATTCGATTATGATTCGACGTGAAAGGTACTCATCACTGGGTTTGGTTTTGGGGAGACACAAATGGGTGTCTACAGAAGCCTCCACTTTGACTGACTTTGGAGAAACGCGAGTTTCGAAAACAAAAGTCAAAGTATCGATAGGGACGGAGAATGATTCAGAACATTCTGCGATCCTAAATCACTCTTGCAACGCCGATACCTGCAAACTAGCGTTAGTTAAACAGATAAAAGAGTTAAGAAACGCGTATCTTGCACCGTCGAGCACACGTCTCTAAAAGTAACCGATTTGCTGCCGCTTTCTATTGTTTTGATGACCTCCTACAAGCTAGAGAATGCCATCCCGCTTGAAAACTGCTACGCCCGTAACTGCTTCCAAATTAGAAGATTGCTTCGCCTGAAACGATCCTCATCCGCATTGATTATACTCCACGTCCAAGGGAATACCATCGAAAATTGCTTCTCTTGAAACAATTCTCAGTTGCATTGATAATATTCCATGTCCAAGGGAATACTATCGAAGATTGCTTCTCTTGAAAAAAATCTCCATCCGCATTGATAATATTCCGCGTCCAAGGGAATACTATCAAAGATTGCTTCTCTTGAAACAATCCTCAGTTGTTTGTGACAACTCTCCACAATCTAGGGGACGCCATCTTGCTGCTTGTTTTGACGATCTTCCACAATCTAGGGAACGCCGTCGATCAATGTTGCTACATCTCTAGCCTTTGCTTGAATCATGGTGACAACCTTTCCAATCATAGCAAAAGTCGTCGAAGACTACCTCATCTCGTGCTATCTTCTCAAATCTTGGGTGACAACCTCCACAATCTTAGCGAATGCCGTCAAAGACCGCCCATCTCGTGCTATCTTCTCAAATCTTGTGTGACAACCTCCACAATCTTAGCGAATGCCGTCGAAGAATGCCCATCTCATGCTATCTCCTCAAATCTTTAGTGACAACTTCCACAATCTTAGCGAACGCTGTCGAAGACCGCCCATCTCGTGCTATCTTCTCAAATCTTTAGTGACAACTTCCACAATCTTAGCGAACACTGTCGAAAATAACTTTACTTGAAGTCATCCTCAGTTGTTGCAATAATATTCCGAAGAAAAGTACCGAAGACCAACACTTGTCGATCTTTAAAGCTCTATTGAACTTTGCTTCCGCTATGCCTGTATGTTGGCGCTTTCGTTGCTTTGAACCTATACGTTGGTGCCTTTTCTGCTTTTGAGCCAGTGCTTAGGCACTTTAAGCTAAGTGAGACGATCTTTCATCAGGTCGATCACTTATTTGTTGTTGTAACCAAACCGACTACTTAATCATGTCAAATTGCTCATAGGGGCTAACTGGCGTACCAAGGAACCCGAAATTGTTGTTTTGAAGTCGAAATCGCCTTTTGGAGAGGCTTCGAGCTCTGTCGCTGCTGAAATATCTCTGGCGCCAAGAATTGACTCTATCGCCGAACGCTGTGATAGGGTCTTCCCTGTTCTGCTACACCTGTATTTATTTTGACTATAGAACTTTGCCAATCTCTTTAACCATCTTAGGGTTGACCTAAGGCTTAATGTTGCTTGACTCATCGACTTGACACGACTCAAGGTATAAACTTGACTCGATATGATTGACTGACTCGAGGTTGACTCGATTGAAATGACACGTGTGACTCATGACCCGTGTGTGCATTGTAATGTGATCGTGCGACTCGAAAATGCAAAAAAGCAAAAATTTTCCGTCATTTTTGTAGAGGGTTCCGACTTTCTCCCGAAAAAGAAAGGCGCGAAAAAAGAATCGAAAGTTTGAAGGTGCATGTTGAATGAGCTTAGTCAAATGTTGTTTGATACTATCTCTCAAGGTGCAAGGATTAATCCATCCTAGGCTATCTCAACTGTTGACTCAATGATGAAAGCATATGGGTAACTTAGGCACAGAGGCTAAGCACTTCATACTTCGTGATGCAATGATGATTATGAGTGATGAGTGAATTTTGATATGACAAGGCATGCTTCAGCGTTATGTTAAGATTTCATGACAATGGGTTCCTAAAGGGAAGTATATATTTGGTCATGTATCTGTGATGTGTGTGAAAGTGACACTAAAGTTAGGCCGCAAGAGCTAAGTGTGTGGAAAGATATTATTTGTTAAAAGAGTCAAATGGTGGTGACTCTTAGGCTAGGTAAGCTAATGATATAGGGATCAAGCCCCCAAGTCTAGCTCTACATGAATAGGGATGAGCATAGGATATCCCTTGATATGATCAATTATGAATGTAAATATGAATGCATGTTTATTACGGTCGCACCTCGACGTGAGGTTGCCTACGTATCCGTTAGGAATCAGGCCGAACGTAGCTCTAGCCGAACCTCGCACAAGTGTGTATACCTCAAAAAAGGTCTTTTAAGGGTTGTAACGTGGTTAGGCTAAAGGTTATAGAAGAAGGGGATAAAGGCTCAAGACCCTAGATAAGCCCCCAAGGTGTGCAACCTTGCTTTTGAACTCTTTGTATTTTCATGCTTGAGGTTTTCTACTCTTTTTTAGCTCTATTTTATCTTTTATTTTATTTTTATAAGTGTGGGTGTAGACACCCATTTGTGTCTCCCCAAAACCAAACCCAGTGATGAGTACCTTTCGCGTCGAATCATAATCGAATGAAATGAAAGTGTGGAAAGGTCTAGTGTTGCGGAAAGTTTTTATTTCTTCTTCTCTCTGTTTTTTAAAACTTTATTTTAAGAAAACAGTCAATCCAGTTTGGTTGGTCCATGATATGGGTCCAATAGTGGTGTAGTTGGATGGGGCTTGCAAAGACCTTTCCAATGATATATTATAAGCCCAATTCCGATGAATATTGAGGAAGTTATGGCCAATTTACCAAACTGGGCCCGATTTGAGCTTTATGTACGGCCCAATGATCTTGGGGAGGGCCTAATATGATTTATCATTCCTAATGCAATTAGGAATGGTTTTAGTCTTCTAGAATCTTCTAGAAGGTTCTTTTCATTCCTAATTCAATTAGCATTGATAAGTTGACTTTGTTGACTTTTCAGAGTTTCAATCAAAATCAGATAGCATTTTCGAAGAAATTATATTATTTTATCCTCCAGTACGGTAAACTTATCGGATTTTCGAAAACGCGTTAAAATCAAGCTTGGCGTCCAACCCCAGGCCTTGGCGCCTGGCGCTAAGGCTGGTGCCTGGCGCCAGCTAGCCAGGGTTGGCGCCAGCTCTGTTTCCTGAGCGTCAGACTCTGTTTTGTTAATTTATCTTTTTTTGGTTGATTTTCTCTATAAATATCGTATTAAAAACCCTAGATAAACTCCTTTTAAGAATCCTTGTTTGTAACAAAATACTTACTTTGATGCCTCGTACCTCTAATAACAAAATACACACGTTAGTAACTTCAAGGAATAATAATAATCAAAACAATTAAATTAAATAATTGAAAGAGAGATTTGGGACCAAACCCTCAGAAATTAAAACTTTTCACGTCTAGGGCAAAGGCAACTTCGAATATGGCTAGGTGTTTCTAGATCTTGCGAATGCGGAATTTTGTATGAGAAAACAAAGGTTTAGAAAGAAAGAACTGAATGATGAAGAGAGATGAATGAATAAAATCAATTGGTGAATGAATGTAGATGATGAATGAATGTAGATGATGATGATTGGTGAATGAAAACGGAGTTTTTAATACGATATTTATAGAGAAAATCAGCCAAAAAGATAAATTAAACAAAACAGAGTCTGACGCTCAGAAAACAGAGCTGGCGCCAACCCTGGCTAGCTGGCGCTAGGCACCAGCACTAGCATCAGGCGCCAATGGCTAGCGCCAGGCGCCAGGAGTGGTTCCAGGCGCCAAGGCCTGGGGTTAGGCGCCAAGCCTGATTCCAACGCGTTTTCAAAAATCCGATAAGTTTACCGTACTGGAGGATAAAATAATATAATTTCTTCGAAAATGATATTTGATTTTAATTAAAACTCTGAAAAGTCAACAAAAGTCAATTTATCAATGCTAATTGAATTAGGAATGATAAGAACCTTCTAGAAGATTCTAGAAGTCTAAAACCATTCCTAATTGCATTAGGAATGATAAATCATATTAGGCCCTCCCCGAGATCATTGGGCCGTACATAAAGCTCAAACCGGGCCCAGTTTGGTAAATTGGCCATAACTTCCTCATTATTCATCGGAATTGGGCTTATAATATATCGTTGGAAAGGTCTTTGCAAGCCCCATCCAACTACACTACTATTGGACTCTTATCACGGACCAACCAAACTGGATTGACTGTTTTCTTAAAATAAAGTTTTCAAAAACAGAGAGAAGAGAAAAAAAATTAAAACTTTCCGCAACACTAGACTTTCCATACTTTAATTTCATTCGATTATGATTCAACGTGAAAGGTACTCATCACTGGGTTTGGTTTTGGGGAGACACAAATGGGTGTCTACAATAACCATGGACCCTCTTTGACTAACTCATATCCGAAACTTTAGAGAACTAGAGCCATGGTTAGGTTGCAAACTCATTGCATCATATCGTGACTATATGACTATTTGTGCATACTCTATGTGTTTATTCCTAACCGTTTGTTTGACTTGTGAATAAATAAAATAATGACTAAAAGGACTTTGCAAATTTAATTAATT
The DNA here is from genome assembly GCF_001683475.1 of Chenopodium quinoa. Classification (NCBI taxonomy): domain Eukaryota; kingdom Viridiplantae; phylum Streptophyta; class Magnoliopsida; order Caryophyllales; family Amaranthaceae; genus Chenopodium; species Chenopodium quinoa. The sequence continues at coordinate 3,104,257 of NW_018743405.1, read as the reverse complement.
AATTAATTACCAACGATTAAAGTCTAAGAAATTGATCAAACTGGACTTAGTACGACTTTTAGGCTAATCCCTTTAGAGCAAATTACTGGAAACAATCCCTGATCAATGTTCCATAACGGCGCAAAGATCTAGACTGTAGCGCCACATGCTAGTGTCCGGCGCCAAGCGACGATCCCGTCGTCTGGCGTTGGCTGCCAGCGCCCGGCGATGGTGACTAGGGGTGGAACTAGGTCATTGAAACTATCCTCCCTCGATCAAACTAAATTTATAAACACTTAACAAACCTATATACAAGTATAGAGACAAGTCAAGGATCGAACCCAAAGGAACGGTAATGTTCAAGCGCTCTTAATTATACGCCTAAGCTACGTCGAAGACAAAGATAAAGAGAGAATACTAACAACTAATAAATAAAGAAACCAAACAAATAAAGCACTATGAACGGGATCAACAAGCAATCATGACAATTGTAGAAACTCGGAAATACATGCAAGTCAATGGTTGTGAAGACTAATGGCAAAGCTCAATCAAAAGAGTCAACAAGCTATCTCCTAGAGGTCAAACTAGCGCCAACTACGAGAGACTCTAACTAGGAGCATCACTAATCAAGCTCAATCGACAATTGCAATTCTTAAATCAATGGTCCGTATCATTAGAAACTACAATGCAATCTATCATAATTCTCAAGGCCTAATCAAATTACACACATGCAAACTTCCATTAATCACTTTAATCTCAACACAATCCCCAAATTAAGCACAATCAATCAATCATACAAATTTCACCCTATCCCTAGCCAAACAACTACTCAAATATCATCATCTAGTCACAAACAACTAAAGAAATCAAGAATCATCAAAATATGGAGAACAATTACACTAATCAACAATCAAGCATCAAAATCAAACAAAACAAATATGAAATCAAATAAAGCAATAAAATGAGATAGTGTTATAAATCCTCATTGATTGAATCTTCAATCCCTCAAATCACCATTGAAATTCCTCACTTTCTCTCTCTAAAATCTACTCCTAAAACTAGAGAGAGAAGCTCTCAATTAAGCTAAGAAAATGAATTCTAATTCTAATATAATTCTAATTCTAATTGTTTATCTCTCTAACCTAAAAATTGGTACATATAATTACAAGGATTAAAAGAAAATAAAAGAGTAAAAGAAAAATAAAAGAAAAGAAAATGAAATAAAAATAAAAGCAAGTAAGAAATGAAAAGTATAAAGAAATTAAAAGAAAATTAAAAGAAACAATCCCCAAAATAACGAAGTCAATGGACTTCGATTTTCGCTGCTCCAACAAGTGGAAATTAATCCCATGCTTCGCACAGCCATCACCCAAATCATAAACCATCAAAACCGTTCGATCATCAAAATCAACGGCCCTAATTCATACCCAGCTGTGCGCGGCCGCGATGTAAGGTTGCGCGCCCACGGTGAATGCGAGCGCGCCCGCGTTGGAAAGGAAACAGCTCAGCTTTGCTTGCGGTGGTCGGAACAGGGGATGCGGCTCTGCTAGTGCGGGATGTTGGTAGATTGCTGTTGCGGCAAGCTAATGGTGAAGAAGGTAATGGTGGTTGTGGCTGGTCGGCAGTTTGCGGAGGTATAAGGTGGCGTTGGTGGTTGATTTGCGTGGCTTGATCAGGGGTTGCTTTGTGAGTTGTAAAGGCTACCGGAAAACAGGGGAAAGGTGGTGCGAATGGTGGTGATGTGAATTGGTGGCAGATTGGTGGTTCGGTTGAGTGAGGCTGGAAGGTGGGGCTATGCATTTGCTGCTCGTGAGTTGGGGAACAGGGGAATGAATTGGGGAACAAGGGAAAATTGCTTGAGGTGAGGATGAGTAGCCGGTGGGCACGAGCATCGTCCTCACAGCATGCTCGTGATGAACACTAAAGAAGGCAGCCCTAAAACAATCCCACCGTGGGTTCAACACCACCCGGCTTGAGAGCGTGGCTTTGCAAGTGCAAGGAGTTGAACTTGGAACATCCACCTACAAAACACAAATAAAACCAAGGAGAAAATGAAGTAAAATAAACTCAAAATTAACAAACAAAACTAAAAGAAATAAAGTGAAAATGAAAAAAATAAAAGAAAGAAAACTATATTAAATGAAAAGAAAATAAAGGAAAGAAAATAAAAATGAAATTGAAATGAAAATGAAAATGAAAATAAAATAAAATGAAAAGTAAATCAATAAAACCTAAAAAAAGGAAAAGCAACTAAAATAACGAAATAGAACAAATAAAGGAGAAAATACTAGAAAAACCTTCAAAATGCACAAAATCCATAAAATAAGAGAGGAAAGGTAAAAACCAAGAGCAAAAGCATAAACTAAGCATTTATTAAGCATGAAAGCTATGAAAAGAAGGTATAAACAACCTAAATGCTCAACAAATGGGTGCCATTTTCCCATTTATGACACCCATCAAATACCCCCAAGCTCACCTTTTGCTCGTCCTCGAGCAAAACAAAACCAAGGGAGAAATGATGATGAGCTTATTCAAACAAAAAAAAAAGAAGAGAAGAGACAAGAACATACACTAACTCACTTTCGTAGGAATTACAGTCAATTTTAGAAATAAAGACAAGTCATTTAAACCCCTAGATCGCCCTAGAGGACGAGTGATGCTCTCGTAAAGGTTTCCTAAGAGATTAACCTATAACTCTCATAATAATACAAACAAGGCAAAGCACGAAAAAGAAACCAAAATACAAGAAAAGGCAAACAAATGTTTATGAAAGGACTTTTCCAAATGTACAAGTATAAATGAATGCAAATCTTTCTAAACAAGTAAGGGAGTGCATGTTCTAAGATATTTAAGGTTGATTGAAACATAGGATATGCTAAGCATAGAGAATTAAAGAAACGCAATTCACTTTCACCTCAAAACATTTTAGCACATTCTCCCAATTAGCTTCAAATCTATTTTTTAGTGAGTGTCTCTATAGTTCCTCTAAGGAACCGGAAAAACAAATAGATTTGAGGTTTCTCGATATCTTGACTTTGCATCCCCTTTCCTTAAGCTTTAACTCGTAATGCCCTCCCTTAATATGTGACTCAACCTTTAGGCCGAAAGGTCTTTCCCAATGGTTGTAACGTAAGGGCAATAGGGTGAGGGTAGGCTTTGAATTTAAAAATTTGGTGGTATCCCTAATAGTGAAGCAAAGAACGGGACCTTTCTTAGAACCACAATCAAGTAGTTACCAAACAAAAATAAATTAACACCCCCAATCTTATTTAAAGCTATACTCACAAACATATATACAAAAAGCGTAAACGCTTCTCCCCCAAGCTTAAAGAAAACATTGTCCTTAATGCTTGAAAATGGGAAAAGAATCACATCAAATATTTTTGAATTTTCTCATTTTCACCTTTTTTTTATTTTTTTTTCTTTTAATGCATATATTCAAAGCAATTGTCCTCGCCTCTTTTAACTTTGGACGTCTTTTACAACTTTGCATTTATTATGTCCTTGCCTTTTTTAACTTTGGATGGCTTTTTCTATCATACATTTTCCATTATTCACAAAATATACATAAGACAAGCTTGCTTACAAAAGGAACCAATATCCATACTTATATACCACAATCTTCAATAGCATGACCATTTGCTTCACAAAAACCAAAAATGGAACAAAATGAAACAAAAGGCTCAAAATTCTAAGGATGTGGCTTGAAAAGAAGGGAAAAGGCTCAAATGGTTAGCAAGAAGGCAAATGTAAACCTAATGAACTAAAAATAAAGAAGCTTATCCTAGAAAAAGAAAAATTACCACCCCAAAAAGTTGCCTTTGTCCTTCCTAGTTGGTTCGGTCTCGTGTTTGAGAATTATGAGTTAAGATTCAAGATTAGGTCCGCAATAGTCAAGGATCCAAGCCGCTCATGCAAGATATGTAGAAGGCTTGAAAATCATGAAACCTCATAAGGTTGTGACAAAAACTCACTAAAAGCTTCAAATTCACCAAAAGGGAGCAATTGCAAATTTTCAAAAACAAATAGAATCCGGTTTCAAGGTCCCAATATTTCTAAACGACTACCTTAGCATACTCTATCCTAGAATCAACCAAACATACTCTCAAACCGTGCACACCGTTACCATTTAAGAAGAAAAGAATTCAACTATACAAGTCCAAAAGTATTATGTCCAAAGCAAGAACAAAACAAAGACACATTGCAAATTTGCCTTGATAGAAACAAAAATCTTTTTGGAGTTTTTCAAAATATAAGAACATGGAAAAACATATACAAAGGTGCATAGCATATGCATGTGAATCAACATCCCATCAAACATGATAGAATTCCCTCCCCCAAGCTTGAATAAGACAATACACTCAAACATTAATTATAGAAACCATGGGAGGGGAAAACAAGAAGATCAATCCAACAAACCAACATGTATCCAACAAGTCATCATCCACTTGAGAAAGAGCAAGGAAGGATATTACCGTATATTAGGTGGGTGTAAATACCCGCAAATGACCCAATTAAACCTTTTAAAGCTAATTTCCTCAAAAATTGAACCTTACCTTCCATATGATAGCAAAAATAGGAGTTAAACTTTCTTGATTCTTAATTCAAACTAATTCACCAAAGTATATCTTCAAGTCATGTACCTAGAAAAAGGGACACAAACATTTCCATGAGAGAAAATCTATTCTAAAAAGAAAAGAAAATGAAAGCGATAAAACACGGCTTACTTCCCGAGAAAGGCTTGCTTAAGGTCCAGGCTTGACTGCTTTAGTAAAATAGTATTGCAATGAACGCAAGAGCTTGTCAAATGCACTACTAATCATTTCATAAGATCAGATAAACGGTAGGAAAATGACGGGATAAGAAAATGCAACAAGAATGTTGCACGCAAGTGAGAAGGTAGATGCCAAAAGAAAGAAGAAGAAGGATCAAAATGAAGAACAAGAAAATAAGAAGAAGAAGGGGGAATAAAAGAATGGAAAGAAAAAGAAAGAGGCAAATCCTCCTCACTAAAATATTTTTGGATGGAAACATCACCCTTTTCCTCAACAACAGACGAATGAGGGACATTATGATCATCAAAAACAAGGGGGTCCCCAATAAGCTCTTTGAGATAGGAAGGGAGAAAAATAGGGCAAGAAGGGATGTGGTCAAACCTTTGAGAAAAAGGGATATGAGAAATAGACAAAGGGGTAGCTACTCCCTCAACACAAGGTCTCACATCTCTAATGAGAGCATGAAAATCAATCATAGAGTCCTCAAATGAAGATCTCTCACGATCTACATTTCCACTACTACATTTTTGAACAGATGAGACGCTTGAAAAAGGATAATATAACGCTAGTTTCTATTACCATCTCATTAGTGTGGGCTAGTGTGACGCCCTCTTCATGAACATTCTAAGAAGAACAACTAATGTGACGACTATGTAGAGCCGTTTTATTAGCATAGCTTATGCGAGGATTTAGGAAGCTAATGCAACCATATAAAAACTAGGCGCGCAAATTTTTGTTATTCCTTCTACTTTTTTCACCAAATTTTGAAACACCTTCACGTGTAGTGTTCTGCTTTCATTTCAAGGCAAAAAAGAAAAAAAAAAAAAAGAGTAAAATTAGCCCACAAAACAAAAACAAAGGAAAAAGAACAAGTTGTCCTTCTCTCTCCTCAATTCCCCCATCTCCATATTTCCATTCATACTTTCAGACAAAACTCAAAAACCTTAGAGTAGATAATTTCACCCAAAATTGGGTAGTAAAATTAAACAAAAAATTAGAGGAAAATTGCATTGGGACGATTCGACATGAAAAAACTAAGGAAGTAAATGAGATTGGTGTTCATTAGCTCGATCCATTGAAGCGTTGGTGTGTTGCTTGAGGCGGTAGTTTCTTCAGTTAGAGGTGCTCGAAAATCTGCGCGCGAGTGGAGAATTTTAACTGTTCGTTTTGCTTAGAAGTATATTTATGAAGTTTTGTTTTTGACATTGCATAGTTAATAATTATTGAAATTTCTATACTTTCGTGTTTCAATTTCCAAAAGTTGCAGTAGTATTGGTAAAATTAAGCTGTAGTAATCCTTAGTAATGGACAATTGGGTCAAAATGGGAGGTAAATCAGAATGTGTTAATGTATTTTATTGTGGCGTTAAGTGGGTAGTTTATGCGGCTGATTAGGTTTAAATGGGAGGTAAATTAGGAAAGGTATTCCGTTAAATTTCAATGTTTGTATTGAGAGTTTGAAGAAGAGTTATCTGTTTGCATTGTTAGATTTTACTCATTTTAGTAGTTCATTAGTATTGTTAGATTTTAGGGTTTTAATCGAAAGTTTGAAGAAGAGTTATTAGCCTCTCAAATCTCAATCTCTCGTGATATTAGCTTTCAATTCTTTAGTCTTCTAATCCTCATCCCTATTGTTTTGTATTTAGTTTGTATGCTAGCTTTTCTAAGTATTCTTTTAATTGTATTGTAGTACTTGGGTATTTTAACTCCCAACTCACCTTATTACCCTTATCTTAGTCTCAAGGTGGGCTGGAACACAGCGATGTAAACTCAATATTCTTTGTATACTATATAATGACCATTATTTATTGGTTCCAGTACATTTAATGGGTAATTTTTATATTCTCATGCCCTTGTGGTGTATTGGTGCTTATATGTCCTTACACTCTAGAATAATCCCTAAAATCTTTCTGGTGTTTTACTGGATAAAACATGAATCCACAATTCCACATTGATCTTTGTCTACCTTATTTGTGAAGACTCCCAATCTATAACCCTTAATAAAAATGGGAACTTAGTAACAGTAACTTGTGGCGGTATTACATCAAAACCCCTGAAATTAATGGAATTTCGAAATTGCCCTTTATTCTAATACAAATTTTTGTATGTGGCTGGCCACATGGTGCGGCAAGGGTTACTTGTAGGGTGTTACTGGCTTTGTTAGGTGTTACCTGTATTCTGGGTTACTTGTATGGGTGTTACTGGTTTAAGTCAGGGTTACTTATAGGGTGTTACTGGTTACTTGTAGGTGTTACTTGTATTATGGGGTTACTTGTAGGTGTTACTTGTATTATGGGGTTACTTGTATAGGTGTTACTAGTTTTGGTCGGGGTTACTTGTAGAGGGTTACTGGTTTTGTCAGGTTACTTGTAGGTGTTACTTGTATTCTAGGGTTATTTGTATGGGTGTTATTGGTTTTGATCAGGGGTTACTTGTAGGGTATTACTGGTTTGGTATGAGATTTTGGTCTAGAGTTACTTGTAGGAGTTACTCAGAATACAAGTAACACATACAGGTAACCCCACGATACAAGTAACCTCATAATATAAGTAACACCCTACAAGTAACCCATACAAGTAACTCCTGAATACAAGTAACCCTAAAATACAAGTAACCGTGCCGCACCATATGGCTTGCCGCGCTGAAAAACCTTTGTTATTCTAATTGGTTGAAGCTTGAGTGCTTTGACTAATTGACTGCTTTCTCACCGACTTCCTCAGCTCCTTCTCTTTCCTCCTCATCTCAAAGAAAAAAAGCTCAGAATTCTAATTCAAGGATGGCGATGAGAGAGAAACCTAGAGAGAGAAAATATGCCCTCCTTCAACAATGATGGCGATGAGATCAAAACCACCGATCATCCTTGAAAAGCCATGGCGATGGGCTTTGCTTCTTCTCAGTGTTTTAATTTCATCGGTTTTAGTGACGCGGTTGCTAAGGTTCATTTATCTTTCTTGTTCTAATTGGTTCGATACTTTGATGTTCATCTCCTCGATTAGATTTTACCTTTTATATGAAGGTTGTTCTATTTATTTCTGGCTTTTCATATAGTTTCTTTTATTGAATTTGATTTCAAATGGTTTCCTAAAGCAAAGATGTTCGGAGGAATGTTCTATAAGAAACCAAGCAAGGAAGAAGCTCTGCAGCAGCTTCGATCCCACAGATTGATGTTCGGAGCATGGGTTGTTGCTATTCGGGTTACTCCTTATGTTCTTCAGTATTTTTCCAGAAAGAGGAGATTACTTTGGATCTTTGATTCAACCCCACCAAAATTAAGGTATTAGTCTCATAAGTTTTCAAGATATTGACTTTATTTGAATATTAATTTCACTATTTTACGTTATATGGGTGTTTTAGATGTTAAAAATTTAATTTTTGCAAGGAAGAAGATGGACCAAGGTTAGGTGGATTCGAGTTTGAGGTTAAGATACTCAGGTATTATTGGATGTTTGTTCTGTTTTTTTTTTTTTTTTATTTTATTTTATTTTATTTTTATATTATTTAAATCTAGAAAATTCTTCTGTGCAATACCTTCCAGTCTTCCACAGCTAGGATAGAGTGTTCTACTTTTCACATGGTCAGATGGAACAAGTATTTTTTTCTTTTTTCATCCTCTATTATAATATTTTTACGTTTCTTATTCCTATCTTTTCATTTTTATTACACTGTATTTTCAATTTTTTCACTTTTATAATTTGTATTTTTTGAATTATGAAATTATGAGTAATTCTTGAAGGTGGGTTTTGTGTGTTTGGAAGCAACTAGAATCAAGGAATTATATCAATAAATTCTACATTTTAATTTTCCTTCTATGATACTTTGTCAATTTGTGAATATTGAACTACAGGTGTTTTTGCCTTTAATTTTTAGCTTTTTCTAGGCATTATTGTTTGCTGGTATGAGACGATTATTTTTGGTTGGTTTGTATTCCTAGGTTGAGCCTAAAGCAGATGAAGTTTATGCCTATATTACTTTAACTTTAGAAAAAGAGGAAAGACTGTATGATCACTAATAGTTTAAGTACTTGTATAGTGAGTATTGAAGGGTTTAGTTTATGATGATGGTTATATACATTTGTGGATTATGGGTTGTTTGTATTTGTATTGTTGTAGCAAGATTAGTTTAAAAGTTCTGATTCAGGGTGAATGGGCCGCCAAGGCCGAAATTCCGGTTCTATGTTAAGATATTAACTGCTTCGGATACTAGCACTCATTTAGGATTCTCGGTCCATTAAGCAATTCAAGCCGATGAATGATTGCCTCCCTTGGAGGGATATATTAATTAATATTATTAATTTGGTGGGGAAGGGGGTGTTCAATTTTGATTAAGATATGAGTTTAGTGTGATTATGACTAATTTATAGTTGTAATAGGATTTAATTAGTGATGCTTGAGTTAGTTTAGATTTCTTGCGTATAGTTAATAGTATTGATAAATAGTGGCCTATGTTTGAATTTGGGTGAAAATCTTCTATTTATTTTATTACCTCTTGTTCTGCTGAGTTTGGGGTACTGTTCTAGAAAATAGGAATTATATATGTCAATGAATAAGTGAAGTTTTAATCTATTTGATTGTTGTATTAGTAGGATTTTGGATAGGTTATATGGAAATGGCTTTTAAATCCTTTATGCAGTTGCTCTAATCTGTCAGTTGCTCTAAAGTTGCTATAGTAACTCTAAAGTTTCTGTATTTCTCACTCGCTCGCCCTGCTTTGTTTTCCAGGAGGAAAAGAGGAGAAGATCGAGAGGAAGATAATCTTAGAGAAGTTCTCAAGCACTCTGCTTAAATGCTTTTGGAGCTCCAAACCTCATAATAAGTATCTCGAACTCTATGAGTGACTTCTTGCTTTTATGGATTTTTGTAGTTTTTTTTTTTTTTTTTTTTTTTTTTGGGTTGTGCTTATATGAATGTTTACTGTTTTTTTATAAGTATATATTCTCTTTTCCTTATTATGTCAAATTTGGTGATTAATTCAAATGGGTTTGGTGAATTAGTGAGTGAATTGAATGAATTAGAATGTTGATTATTGTCTTGTTGAGTTGTATCAGTTCCTAAATTTGTGGGTTGTTTAGCTCTAAGACACTGAAGTATGTTATAAGTTTTTCCTTTTTTCATTAAATTCGTTTTTTGCATTCCCCACTTTTCTAGTATTATAGATTTTGAATTTAATATGAAAAACTCTAAAAGTTTGCACATTTTCTAAAAATGTAGCAAGTCCAAACTTGTTCAACTATGTCGATTTATTTCCATCACATTTCTGTCAAACTTCCAGGATTCAACAACAAAAAGGTCTAGATAATTTCTTAATTGTAAGATTTTTATAAGAGTAAGCTAATAATTAAGTTGCTCAGTTTGGAAAATGATATTTGTATGGTGTCTGGATTACCCTGAATCATTTTATTTCAATACATGTTTTAATCAGTTTTGCAGACTGTTTGGGTCTAGGAGGGAATTGACAGTAGTCTTCATGTCGTCAGTTGCTATTGATGCGGTGAAGGACGTACTTGCAGCGAATTATATACCTGCAGCTCCTATACTTATCCTCGAAGGACCTTGGCAGCAGGTTACTGATTTCCGAATTATATTTGTGTTTTCTTATCTATCCTGAACAATGTTATCTAACATGAATGCAGTTTACTATTTATATTATTTGTTCAAAAGTGTCACAATTTTATAAGTTCTTAAGTGTTTCATTGTACCAATTTGCATGTTTATGATCGTAGTTTTTGAGGGGGTTGGGGGAGTAGGGTTAGCAAATTAGGTCATGCTGATCCTGAATATTGAGTTAAAAGGATAGCAAGACAGAATCTGACGTCTATTTCCATGTCTGAAATGAAGAAAGAAAAGCTTGAAATCTGTGTTTAGTTTTTTTTGTAGATTTCTGGGGAGTTACAGCTGCGAAGGGATTCAAGACTGTCGGTATTTATGGTGGTTTGAGGGCCCAAGGAGAGATTCCTGACCTAACTTACAAATTTTTGAACATTTAGGCTATAATATGAATGCTATAATAATTAACTCGGTTTCTTCCTTCATTGTTTCATCATGAAGATTGGTTGGGTGCTATTGTTTCTTCTTTTAAGGTTTTGTTCATTTCCTTTTTTTTTCGTTATATTTCTTGTACCTTGATTATGAACGATGCTTTAATTTCTATCTATGTAGAAATGGAGGGTAACAAATTATTTCAGAATTTTGGGGTGGTTTCGATTTAATTTGGTAAAAAAAATTGGGATTATATTCCCATGCATCATAAAGCTAGGGTTTTATTTATTTATATATTTGATTTAGATCATTCAGTATCTTATTGATTATTTTCTATATGAAGTCTGCTGGAATATCAGCTCCAACTATTGGAAGAGTCGAGAACACTCATTATTACCATCCTGGAATTGTTGCTCCTCAGTAAATTTTCAGTTTTTTTTATAAGCCCCAAATTACTATAATAATTTTGCCATGTTTTTAATAAATACGGGAAGATATAAAGCTTGCAAAATTAAACAAATTTTTCTTATGATTATAAGAAAAAGAGGGTTCTTAATTCATCTGGAACAGAGTAACAAACCTTCTTTTGATCTTATAATTTAAGTTTATATTGTAGATATTTAACCTCATGTCAAAATCACATTTTGACTATTTTTTTTTAAAAAAATAAATGATTTCTTCTTTGTCCATGAAGAGAGTACAGGGGAAATGGGGAGATTGAATGGGATCTGAAGTGAAAAGGTTAATGGCTAGCGAAAGAGCAGCATTAAGTGAGTTCTTCGATCTCCAATGCCTTCCATTTTTAGTATCCTTTTATTCTTTGGCAGGTATCTTTTTTGATCATTTATGTTTAGTCCATTTCTATGGTTTTTTTTTTTGGTGTTTATTTTGATGAATTTGAAATTTTAGATTTGGATTTTGTTTATTTATAGGTATTGTTGGAATTCTGTAGAGGGGAAAAAATGAGTTTAGTTGTGTAATTTAATCCAAAATGCTCATAGTTAAATCTGGTTCACTTTTGATTTCTTGATTATCCATGTTTATTTTGATTTGAGTTTCTCTATTTTGATGCGAGTATTAGTGAGCATTTGGGAAAACTATTACTCATACTTTATTGATCGGTAGCTAACATTAGCATTACCTTGAATTGAGAATTTGTACATGCTTATAATATGGCTGAAAATTGATATTTATGAGCTATAATAAGTGAATTTTAAGTGTTGTATGAATGTCATTAAATTTGTTAAGATAGCTTAAAATATTGGTATTTTTTAGTGTCGTAGATAACATGATTCTCTTGCGAAGCAATTTGGTAAAGTCTGGACTAAAAAATATGTTTGATTACATTGTAATTTATTTACTTTAATAGTATAGCCTCCATTGTGGATCGTTGAGTCCATTCTCGTGTATTGATGTATTTTTCTTTAGAGAGCAACTAAGTAGGAGATGAGTGGCATACGATTTCTTATAAACTATTTCATGGATGCATTTTTAGAATATACCTTACTATAAAATTATGATATTTAATTTAAAGTCTCACTAATTTTTATGGAGGAATAAGAAGCTGAATCAATCACTACAGAATTTAGTTTTTTCAGCATTATTGATATTTTTACTTATACTATTTTTGCTTTTGTTATATGTTGGGACTTCAGAAGAGGTGAAGAAGATAGTAGCTACCCAAGTTCAATGCAGGTGAAGGTTGGTCATGAAAAAGGTTGTGAGTCTACTTTACGAAGACTTGGGGGAAAGGAATTTGATATAGTTCATGAAGCAGCTCAAATAAAAGTAATACACATCATTCAATAGAGTATTAGAGAACTTAAACTACTTTAATTTGTCATATTATTCAACCTACAAACTAAACTTATTTAGAAATCACATGACCTGATGTTAAGCTATATTAGAATTCAAAACTGATCTAACCCAAATAAAAAATCATTTTGGCATATACTTGGTTTCATGATTACTACAGATTTACCCAGTAGGATTGGGAGGGATACCATTTGTCATAATGTCAGAGGTGAACTTTCTTCTCTTCTTGGTTTCTCCAATTCCTATATTTGTTTCTTAAAATTATTATAACAGAATACTAATAAATGGTGTTAATTTCATCACACTATTAGTACTTATATTCAATTGTTTTAGGGATATTGGGTTCTTAATGGTATAAGGGATTGCGTCTTTCTAGGTTAGTGAATTGTATTGTTCTACTTTGATGATTGATGAGTGAGATTATTTGTATGGAAAGGCACTACTACCACCAATGCTGGAAAGTCCAATTTTGCATTATTAGTGATGGGGGTAGGTGTGAGGGTGATGCTATTTGAGTGTGACCATGTTGTTAGTGTGTTTAGTTGATGATGCTTAATGAATTTGATTCACATTTAGGGTGCGTTTGGTTCGCTGGTTTCAGGAAAGGGAATGGGAATCATTCCCTTTCAACCTGTTTGTTTGCCACTTTTTCCCTCAATCATTCCCCCATTTCATTTTTCAAAATACCCCAAAACCCCTCTTCCCCATTCCCCACCCCCCCCCCCACTTTCCCATTCCATTCCCCACCCACCCTAACCCTAACCCTAACACTAACACCCATATACGTCGGTGGTGGTCGGACGGCGACTTTCGGCGAGCACCGGGGAGTGGTCGGGGAGGCTCGGCGAGCACCGGGGAGTGGTCGGCGATGTGGTGCTGTGGTGGAGGAGGGAGATCGAGCGTTGGGGAGGGGGGCTGGAGCATCGGGGAGGGAGTTCGAGGTGGTGCTGTGGTCGGTGGTGGTCAGCGACCGTCGGCGAGGGGGGCTGGAGGGTCAGCGAGGGGTCAGCGACCGTCGGCGAGGGGGGCGCGACTGTCGGCGAGGGAGTTCGAGCATCGGGGAGGGGGGCTGGAGCATCAGGGAGGGAGTTCGACGGTCGGCGATGGGGGCTGGATGGTCGGCGACGGTCGTCGACGGTCAGGGATGGGTCGGCGACGGTTGGCGGAGTTCTGTGAGGGTTCGGCGGCGGTCGGAGCTGCGCTGTGGTGGTGGTGCTGTGGTGGAGGGAATGATTCCCTGGTTTTTGTAACAAACAACCTTCCAAATTTTCCACTTTGCCATTCCATTCCATTTCATTCACGTTGTTCATTTCATTCCGATTCTCTTCTGTGAACCAAACGGCCCCTTAGCATATTTCCTCACCTACATGTACCCTTTTAAAGAATTTAGAAGAAAGAATGTTGGATATGAGTCATAGTCTTTTTATATTCAATGGAATATAGCTATTTTTTTTTTTAGCTTTGTCCTGTTTGCTATTCAATTGTTTTGTATCTGTAGTAGGGGTCTCTTATGGATATGATATTGAATGACGTTAGCTTTGTCTATTTTGCTTGACATATGAATGTGGAAGGTACATTTGTATTTGTATTTTGATTGAAATATGTTGCTATGTCTTATAAACCTATTGTATATATGCTGAATTTATTGTAATGTAGTGGGGTGTGGTTTTGCAGATGCATGCATAAAGTTTGCTTAGATTTTTTTAATTTTTTTTATGGGTTTAGTAAGCCATTGTTTGTTTATGCAGGTAAGCCATAGTAAGGCATAATAATGTTGTGTGTGCCTAATTAATGCCCATTTCAAGATGAACTAACAAAACTATTTCAAAACTTAGTTCAATCAGCCTGCTCGTAAAACTAGAAGAAGAAACTAGAAGAAGAATACTTAAGTTTTCTTGCAATTTAAGTGTCTAATATATTGTGTATGTGATCTTTGTGACCGTGTCTCATTCCTGCTCCCCTTCCAATGAAAGGATTAATAATCAATGTGTTATGTTTGCATTTTTCAGCTCATCAAAAGACGGTCGAGGTCTAGGCCGAGTATCTGCTGGTGGAAACAATTGATTGGTTTTGTTGGGTGTTAAACTTTTAATAATAAATTATGGGTACTGGATAATTTTTGCCACTTTATTTTTATTTTTTGTGAAGATAAGTAGGCAATCCATTTCAGTGTTTTAGCTTAAGATAGCTTTAAAATGTCCTTGAATAGTTTCTTGCATTTGATGTTACTCAAATGACAATTCTAAGAATTTAACATTAATCGTAATTAGTAGCTATGTCATTCCATTTGTATGAATGTGCATTTGCAATTTCATTATGTGCGAACACATTTTTCTATATAGGAACAGATGGATTGCCCAAATAGCATAAATATAACCAACCAGCAAACAAATTAATTAACCATACAAACCATGTAACTTCAATTTTTTTTATTTGTTCATTGTTTTGTTGGATGAATCTTAACGTTTGTATGCTAAGAACATTATGTAGAAGAGTATGATAATCAAGGGTCATTGTACTACCCTCGGCTTCTTATTGATGCTTAAGAGTTCTTACAAGTTATCTCGATATTTGTTCACTTTTTCTTGGGGCAATTATAAACTGATTGGTGTTTGATGAAAGCATGTAGTTGCAAAATTGTTAAAGCATGTAGTTGCAAAATTGTTACTTTTTCTCCATAACAAGTAGACTAAGGAGATGAAAGAGAGCCTGTTCTCATTGACTGAACTTAGCTGAGCTGAACTGAACTGAATTTTTTATAAGAGAAAGAAATTAGGAGCGGATCTGAACTGATTGAACTGAGCTGAATTGAACCGAGCTGAATTGAACTAAACTGAACTGAGCTAAACTGAACTGAACTTAATTTCAACGTATGAGAACAGACCCTTCGAGTGTCATTAAGGAGAAGATGGCGCTACATTTTAAAGTAGTCAAAATTACAAAAAGACAAGTGAAATAACGAGAAAGCTAAAGGAAGGGAAAAAAAAAGAGATAGCAAGATAGGGGGACTAGATTTTGACAACTATATTTGGACACACTTTTTTTGAATAATTAGTAAATATTATTTTAAACAGCGTGATTTCGTGACAATTGAGGCATCTAATTGATTAACACTTTTAGAATAAGAGTGCGTTCTATTCACTTGATTTTTACTTCTATGAAGTTATCTGATTTTATCTGAACTTATTAACCCTTATTAGAACTTATTTTAGTAATAAATTGAACTTGGGTAGCCCTGATAAAATCTTATCACAACTCATTTGAACTTATTTTTTCTAAATTTATCTTATCTAAACCTATTAACCCTTATATGAACTTATTCTTCCTGAAATGAGTGAAAATAAGGTCAATAGAACAAGGCCTAAAATTTTCAACATTATGATAAAAAATCATGTTAGATTCATGTCTAAATGTTTTTTTTTATTTTTTTTTATGTTAATACAATCATACTTATAGAAAACTTTAGGAAGATAAAGGGTAACAAATAGGTAAGGGGAGAAGGAGTGGAGGAGACTCGAGAGAGGAGAGAAAAAGAGAGGAAGAAATAGGAGGAGATGGAGAGAAAAAAAAGAGGGGGGGATGGGGAAGGAAGAGAGGGGTAGAGAGAAAAAAAGAGAGGGAACCAGGAATGAAAAGTGATGGAAGAGAGAGAGAAATGGGTTGGGAAATAAAAAGAGGCCAAGAGAAAGATAAAGAATAGATATATAGACCAAAAGACAATGTCAAAAGAGAGAGAAAGATAGAGGGGGGTTGAGAGATGAAGGTGCTTAAGAGAGAGAAGGCAAGGTCATGAGAAGGGGAGATGGGCTAAAAGAGAAACGTGCTATGAAAGAGAGAAAAGGTAAAATAAAATAAAAGAGAAAAGGCAGGACATGAGCTAAGAGTAAATTAAAGAACATGTTAGGGGATAGACAGAGAAGGGTTGGGGGAGAAGAGCCATGAGATGGGAGAGAGGAGCCAAGAGATTGGAAAAGAGGATTTAGGAGAAAGAGAGAATAAGAAAGAGGAGTTGGGAAAAAGAGAGTGAGATAACGAGGGCCAAGAGAGATAGAGGAGGTCGATAGACCGAATAAAGTTAGAGTGCTAATTAGAGATAAGGGGATATGAGTAAGGGAGAGAGAGAGAGACAGAGAGAGGCCAGAAGAAAGAGGGAGATAAAGAAAAGCTAAGATAGAGGGCTCAGGAGAGAGAGAAAGAAAGATTGATATGGGAGGAGGGGAAGGAGGCAAGAAAGTACAACCTATAGTTTTAAAAGCCTATTTTTTTTTTTAAATGGAATAAGGACAAGAAGAATTATGATAGAAGAAAGATAGGGAGAAAGAGTTTGGGGCATTAAAGGAAGGGAGAAATGTGAGCAAGTGAACCTTTAATTTCAAACTCATTAAAAAAAAAAGAACGGAGATATAAAGTCAGAAAGGAGATAAATGTGTGTGTGTGTGTGTGAGAGAGAGAGAGAGAGAGAGAGAGAGAGAGAGAGAGAGAGAGAGAGAGAGAGAGAGAGAGAGAGAGAGAGAGAGAGAGAGGGAGGTTATTAATTAGTACTATTAAAAGGAATAAAGTAGTTATATGAGAAAGAAAACGCATTATCATGCATTTCATGTTTATACATACACAATAGTACTCTTAAATACTTATTTAATCAATTAACCAAATTAGAATTCAACTTACTCTATTATATAAAGTCCTTATTGCTATTTCTAAAAACACAAGAACATCCAATTTATGGTAATGAGAAAACAAATTTGAAGATAAAAATTAATTACGCGAATAAAAATTAGAATTATTATAAACTTATTAATTAAATTTATATAAACTTATATCAAGAATTAGTGATTGTTTTAAACTCTCAAAATCCGATGAATCGAGCCGCATCCGATCCAAAATTTATGAATATTCGATCAAAAAAATATTGGATATTCAAGATCACACACGATTAACATTAACAATACAACAAATTATTTTTACAAAACATTAAATCAAGTCCCCTAATCAGCATGTTAATAACACCCCAAACTATAAAACACGATCTCAGTTACAAAGCTTACATATTTTAGTGTCAGGGGACGCACGCATACGTGCGTGCTCCAACGACTAGCGTATTAAATTATTAGATCTACATTTTGTTGTCTTGCTGTGCTTATTATGAACCAATGTAATGTAATATCTATGACCCGAGTATTTTGCCTAGGCCTAGATTCTTCTATGAAATTTGGGGAAGGAAACACCAAACGGTGTAGCTAATTATAAATCTATAAATAACTCATTGTCACATCATGTAGCCAATATAGTATTTTATTGCATTACTTCTAATATCTCTATAATCTAATATGTCTATATATGTGTCTTTGGTTGAATCCTCTTATCTTTTTCCTAATAGAAGTGAGCAGGAAAAAATTCTGTTTTAAACTTTTTTATTAATTTCATATACTCCCTCTGTCCCAAATTACTCGCAACTATTTAACTTTTTGCAATATTCACACATCTCATTTTGACCATCTTTTCTAGCTATTATATGAAAGTCAATATAATTATGTAAGATGCTGTTGGGTTTATTTTAATGTATATTTTCTTAATATAATCTTTTTATAACTTATTAAAATATATAATAAAAGATATCAACAGTCAAACATTTGCATCGACAAACGTGTCCAGTCAAAATGTTGCAAGTAAAATGAGACAGAGGGAGTAACAATTAGGCTAATGCTTTTGCTTGTATTTGATTTTTTGTTGCTACACATGAAAGGTAATATGTCTAAATTTTCAATACAGCGAAGTCAACTTTCAGAATATGAACGACTTTGATTTGAGAAATTGGAAAAGAATGTAGAACGGATGAAGACTAAAGGTGGTGCAGGAGCTGAACTCTTTTCTAACAAGATTTTGCAAGAAAAAACTCGTTGTCTAGATGTTCAAAATGGAAAGTTCAATGAACTAGTGGAAGACAAGGATGAAGAGTCAACGTCTGAATATGATGGGCTTGCTGAAGAAGATCAAACCCCTAGTGACATGGGAACTGAAAATATCAGTTGCCAAAAAAGTAAGGTAAAACCTTAAGAAAAATTCTGACTTAATACTGCACATATGGTTTTTTTCCCTTAATTTAATATTTATGCCTTTCAATGTGTACTCCACATATATATATATATATATATATATATATATATATTATATGTATGTATATATATATATATATATATATATGTATAGCTCAGGCATAAACGATGGGTGAATTTTCGAGGAAAAATAATCCTACACGAAAGCATCACCAAGCCCTACAAAATTGTGTTCAGAAGGATCAAGAACAATATAACCAGAAGAAATAACCCACATTGAATAATCCTGAGAAAGAGCAACAAGGTTTTATATCAGAAAAAAGGCAGAAAAAGAGGTCATTCTGTTCTCCGGGGTCCACGTCAGTGTATCTTGAAAACCGAAAAAAGCAATTAGAAAACAATAATGACATGGTTGCAGCAAATAAAACTCATACAACCATATTAAGAGATGAAAATTGCAATGATTTGGAGCAAGTCAATGATGACTTTAACTATGTTGATTATCAGTGGCGGATTCAGGATTTTCAATTCGAGGGGACAAAATGCTTAACTTACAAATAGCTTAACAAAAAATAAAAACAAAAAAAAAACTCAAACACACAAATTAGTTAATACTTAATATTAAAATTTCAAAATAAAAAACATACTTAGTCATACAATTCAAATGATGAAAAAAATTACATAAACATTACATTAAAATTACACTTTCATCCTTCGAGTCTTCATATTTTGGAAGCGATCAACAATTTTTTCATCGAAAACTCTTAGGAAGACATCCTTCTCAATAAAAGTGACCAAACAATCATTCATAAGTTGATCACCCATGCTATTTCGCAACTTATTTTTGACACATGTCATTGCATCTTTAAGAGTTAAAGCGGTAGTATTACCAACATGAACAATGCCTAAAAATCGCTCCATTACCTTTCCACTATCTCTATTAACAAAGCGCAAAACAAGAGCTAGTTGTTCTTTTTGGGACACATCACTTGACTCATCGGCTAATATGGCAAAGTAATCATCACCAACTTCTTCTATTATGCACCTAGTTGTTTCTTTGGCACAACAATTAATAATGTCCTTTTGAATAGAAGGGGAAATCATTTGACAATTTTTAGGTGCTTTTTCAAGAGTATGTTGTCTTACTTCCTCAACCTTTTCTCCTAACCATTTCAAAAGCTCAAGGAAATTACCCCTATTATATGACTCCCCGCTTTCATCATGTCCACGAAATGCCAAACCTTGCCCCAAAAGAAACCTTAAACAAGTTAAAGATGCATTCAAGCGGATAAAATATTCACTTTTAATCACCTCACTTGCATTGTCAAACACATTCAAGATTGATTTTTTTTTTTCCATCTCTTAAATTCACATATTTCTCATAAGCAAGATTATGAGCACTGTTAATTCCATCAACATGCTTCTCAAATCTTTCCGGTTTATTCCATGCCCTAAACCCTCCATCAACAAATGCATCACCCCCCGAATAACTATCAACTTCATTCTTGAACAAGTAACATACAAAACAAAATGCAACATCTTTTTCAATACTATACTCAAGCCAATCCCATTTCTTGAACCAATGAACACTAAAGCGACGTAAACCAGACACTTGTCTTTGAGGAAAGTCATGAGTTTTTGGTTGGCAAGGTTTTTTAAGAATATAACCCCCCCTAACTGCATTTCGTTCATTTGCGGGGTAATCCATTATGTTTATTCTTTTTCCCGGATCATGAGGAAGAAGTTCAACATCGTATACCAAATTTTCCTCCAATGGTACATTACAAGTACTTGAACCACCCATTTCCATATCATCTTCTTGACTTTGAGGGGGCTTAATGAAGGGGAGTTATTTGACTCATTTTCATGGAGTTTCTTTCTTTTAGACAAGAATTGTCGAAGATCGGGTTGTTTTCTAGTAGCCTTGGATTTGTTTGAATTAGGTGAATCATTTGACATTTCCTAATTACATTAAAAAATATATATCAATTATTCAATTTCGGAATTTCCACAATTCACATCATTGCATAAATGCATACTATAAAACCTAACATTAAAATTGCAATTAAAATTAAAATTCAACAAATATTGCAATTAAAATTAAAATAATTCAACAAAAGTCTGGAAATTAGGGTTAACAATTGGTGAATTGGGGATTTCAAATTAACAAATTGGGAATTTCGAAATTCGAATTAGGGTTAGCAACTTAGCAAGACATACCATAAGTTTAGCAGCGACTCAGCGAGTGGTGAGGAACCCAGGGGCCAAGGCGGACAGCCGGACAGGCGGTGGTCGGTGGAGCAGCGAGCCAGTGACGCCTGACGCACTCACGCACGCACCTGCAGCGAAGACTGAAGATGGAGCACAGCCCGACAGCCGCACAGGAGCAGCGACGCACCACACACGCACGAAGCCTCGACGGTCACCGGTTGGTGGAATGGTGGAGCAGCGACGCAGTGGACTAGTGGAGTAGTGGTAATGGCGAATTGGAGTGAAGATTGAAATGGAGCAGCTGTGCGATTTGTTTTGCTTTTTTTTTTTTTTTTTTAATTTTTTTTTTAAAATTGGAGGGACAGCTGTCCCCCCATGTCACTTAATTGGGTCCGCCCCTGTTGATTATCAATTGGAAATGGAGGTACAAGCTGAATATGGAAAGGAGGGTAAGTCAATTAATATTTTGAAGTTACTCTTTTTTTGAATTAGTAATGAATATTTCAGCTTATTAGCATAGTAAATAGATACATTAACTAATACTTGAACAAATATAGAGGCTAAAAAGAAGAAGCATCTTCAACTACATCAAGTTCGTGATAATAACTCAAATGCTTCTTTAAAAATGCGATTACAAAGGAATGAAATGATTGCAACAGATCATGATAGAACAAATACAATACAAATAAGATGGGATGAAACTGAATATGATCTACAGATGAATGACAATGACAATGACAATGGTGTTGGTTCTGAATTGGAATTAGAGGAAGGAAGGTATGAGAAGGAAGGTATGTTGTTATTTACTCTCAAATTACTCTAGTTTTTAGTCATGTATAAATACTATAGCTTATTATCATATTAAATAAATTACTTGAACTAATACGTTAACTAAAATAGAGGCTAAAAAGAAGAAGCATTGAGGGCCAACAAAGATTACAAAGGTTCATGCTCGCACACGAGAGGAGCGCCAAGTTATTATTTTGAACTCATTTGGCCAACCAATTGGACCTACAAAGGAAATTGTTGATGAATTTAAGTTCTTCTTTGGCCGCTTAACTACACTGATTTTTGAAATCTGCCCACTCATAATAAGATATGGGAGTATGTTTTGGTATGTTATATTATTTACTTTGCATAAATTAGGTTCATATATCTTGAAATATTATGAGTTAGTCCATTGGTTTCAGACTTCCATTTCTTACTAATGTGTCCTGTTTTTATTATTATAGGAAAAGTACATGGTTCCTGAAGCGAGAAAAGATGTGTAATGGAGACTATTAATACAAGTTGGCGTAACTATAAATGCAGATTCAAGAAGAATCAATTTCTAAGTATGACACTAATGAGCTAAGATGGGTGCACAAACCAGACACTATTTAACTGATGAGCAAAAGTCGGGTTCAACTTTTTGGAAAAGGAGTGACGAAGACTGATATAAAAAAAGGCATAAAAATGCAAGTTGTATTATTCTAGAAGAGTTCTTAGTATTAGGCATATTATTGATGTATATCTTTTGTATATATTTAGGCTTGTATACCTGTCTTTCCTTAATTAGTTTTAACCTAATATGCATGTATATATTAAAGGGGCCGCAAGGTTTCACTCAAGAAATCACAGAAGAGAACAAACTCTCATTTCTTCATTCTTGATTCTAGCATGGTATCAGAGCAGGTTGCTCTATAAGACGATTTTTTTTTCTCTGATTTTTTTTTCTCTTCTACAATTTTTTTTAATTGTTAACAATGGGCGAGAATAAGGGTATTGATACTTCTTCTCCTTATTATTTACACCCCGCATCGAACACTGATCGTATTATCTCTCCGATCGTCTTGCGTGGTGCGAATTACAGCGAATGGGCTAAAATTAGAGAGTATAAAATTAGAGTTGGTACAACAACTTGCACCAAGAATTGGATCTGTCATTATGTCCCAACTTCAAGAAGCTAATCCAGAAGTAAATCTTGTCATTCCTGAATTTTTGAGTCCAATAATTCCTAGGGATGCATCTTCTACACCGCATAATGGTCAATCTTCTGGTGAGACTGTTGTTGGGAATGTGAATCAGGTATGCATTATCTTGTTGCCATTGTGTTAAATCTTAGACTTGATATATCAATCTTAGTCATCCAATTATCACCATTGTAGATTGCTTATATTACGGATGGATAGTATAATACTAAGTCTAATAGTTAACTGATTTATGAAATGATGAGTAAATTTCACTAAAATTAGGCTGTCACAAAAACCTGAAGTAGCTAGAACTCATACTAGTATGGTAACTAGACTTCCGTACTACTTACTCTTAAGAGGATTTCCCCTATCTTAGCTTTGTTTCCTACCCATCCCAAACAAGTCTAATAATTGTAGACACCTAAAAATGTCTCCCCAAAACAAAACCCAATGATGAACAACCTTTCACTGTCATTATTGGTTGAGTTCAGTATTTAATCCCGAGAATGATTTTAAAATCGTATTTAATAAAATTCAATTTTTGAATAGTCCATGGATCAGTCTTGATGTTTAATCAAAGCATAGTTTTTTTTTTTTTTTTTTTTTTTTTTTTTTTTTTTTTTTTTTTTTTTTTTAATTTCAGCGCAAACCTTTTTATTTTATTTTTGATTTCATCCCAAACCTTTTTATTTTATTTTATTATTTTGGCCCAAACCTTTTATTTTATTAATTATTTTGTTTTAGCCCAATTAATAATAACAAATCAGAAATGGCCCAAAATTGGCACTTAAAAATGGTGAAAGAAATTAGGGTTAAAAAATAAATTTAGACGGAAAAACAGACTACAGGCTCCCGCGTCACGACAGTTGTCCACCGTGTCATGGGAATTTACCCCGTCTGACGGTGCGATTCTCCGTGACACGTTGTCTCTGTTGTGACACGGGGCAATTCCAAGTCCTTTCCGCATAAACCCTTCACGCGTTTTATTCCCCGTACCCTAAATACTTCCCGCGTCACACAGTTGTCCACCGTGTCACGGGAATTTTCCCCGTCTGACGGTGTCAGGAACCATGTCACGGTGCCCTCTGTCGTGTCGCAGTGCAATTTTTAAGGGATTTTATCTTTTTAGGGTTCCGTGTGTTCTCTCAACACATTTTTTCTATAAATACCCTTTTCATTTCTAATGTACGGGGCATGAATTAATTCTCTCTTTTTCTCTCCTCTATGCTCTAGACTAAACACTAGCCTACCATTTTTCTTTCGAAATTCCCTCTTCAAGCACTCCAAGGAGTCCATAGTTTACTCGTGGTTCTGTCCTTAAGCCAAGGCGTGAAAGGTAGAACTGTTTGAGGGTTTGGTCCCAATTCAACTCTATTTAATTTAATTTAATTTAATTTTATTATTGTTTTATTATTATTTCCTTGAAGTTACTAACTCGTTTATTATTTTATAGTTGCAAGCAAACAGAATCAAAGTAAGAATTATGTTCCTTTTATTTCTATTATTTTTCTAATGATGTTATATTGTTGGATTTATTGTTATATTGCTTCCAATATTAATGATAATTCTATTATTATTTATTGATCACCGTATTGCATGTTTAAAGGGAATATGTAATTGAAAATCACGCCTAATAAGATAATTTGGACAACCGATTTAGGTTCCTTTTTAATCTTGTTATTAATTAAAGTGATCACAATATTTTAGAATTATGTGTTGCATTAATATTTGACCAATTTAGCCTAATAATAGTTTAGAGAAAATTGAATACTTTGTTTGTATGCCTTTGAGATCACATGAATGCTTTTCACTAAAAGAATCGAGTAGAGGCCAATACGGGCGAATGTGACTCCATGACTCACTTCGTACCATTATCCCCGATCCTCCTTTCGTGGTTCAGAACCATATGGAGTTAGTAATCTCATGGATTATGATTAGGGTGTAACCTTCACGGGTCAATCAATGTTGCCTTCATTGTCCCTTGTTCGTGGTTGCCTTTAATGATCCATGAACGGTTTACAAGTTCCTAAAAACTTGTTGGCGGCTCCCTACTTTCTTTGTCCCTAACCGTATACGTCAATTCCTACTTCCTAAGAGTGCCAAGCATATTCACACATGCTTTAACGTAGGCGCACTTCAAACGACGCCTACAATAATATATTATAATAATAACAAAATATTTTGGTAAGATTAAAATTAAATAAAGTTTTATTGTGCTTGCTTAATCTATTGTTTATATTTTTTCTAAACTATTTGTTTTTCAGTTGTGTTACTTTCGTAAGAGGGGTTTTTCATGTTTAGTCGTCTACACTCGTTTACTTATGGGATATTTATGATGAACTTGTTGGTTCAGGGTGAGCAGCTGAATGGAGAAAAAGCATAATTATTTGCAAGCGTTTATATGGTACAATTTCATATTTCTCTCAAAAAATGGTACAAGTTCTTGTCGTCATTTGGTGGTTAATTGTTCAGTTAGAATGTTTTTTTTTTTCTTTTTTGGCAGGCTGACTGATTATTAACAAGGGATCACTCGTTCGTGAAATTTTTTGAAATATTGTGTTGGTTATGTTGAAAGTTGCATTCCTCAAAAACGCATAAGAGTATGAGATGACAATTAAAGTAGTTGTAGTTAGTTTTGTTTGCTTGTTAGCCTTATCTTGGTTGTAAGTTTGTAACCATGTAGGTTCTACAAACACTATTTTTGGTTTGAATTTAATTTAAATATTAGGTTTGGTTATATAAGTATTAGTGTATTACGTCATTAATTTAGGGTATATATTTTGTAATGTATTCGGAGTTTTGAACCCATTTATATGGGTAACAATATTGGAAATTTAATGGAGTATTATATTTATAATATAACTATTTATGTAATTATTATTATTAGTAGCACTAGTAGTATTATTAGTAATATTATTATTATTAGACGCAGGGCGTTGCATTAGCTACACAAATCGTCGTGAATAGGTGTTGTATTAGTTGACTAACTAATGCGACGGGATACATGTTGCGTTGCATTAACTAAATTATTTAATGCAGCGATAAAATATAACCGTTGCATTAGATGCATTAGATTATGCAACGGATGTATACAATCGTCACATCAGGTCTCTTATGTGTCACATTAGGCCTAATGTTACGCTAGCGGATGCGATGGTACAAAGTCGTCACATTAGAACTAGTGCGACGATTAAGGGGTGCTAATGCGACAATTTGGTGCGTTGCATTAGTGTTAAAATGTAGTAGTGTTCCCTCAAGCTCAAAAACTCAAAGGGAATCACCCTCATCCTTATTTGAACGACAATAAACCACCTTTTCTTCGACTATCTCAAAACCTAAGTCCTCAAAACCGTGCATGAGTGAAGGTAGAGTCATCGTAAACTCATCTAAATCCCAATAAGCTTTCTCGATGAACTCATCCAAGAATCTATAAATCTTCATATGACTCTCACAAAACAAATGGGACATTACCTCAAAAGAGTCTATGCATTCATAGATTGAAGGTTCACAAATATACACTTGAGGCTCATCAAGATGGGAAAGAGGGTTAGGATTTTAAAATTCATACACTTGAGGCTCATCAAGATGGGAAAGAGGGTTAGGATTTTAAAATTCAACTCTCTCTTCATTCTCTACTCCTTCCCCATCACTCATATGCTCACTAATAGGATCCTCACACTCTTTTGGTTGCTAAAAATTATCATCATCACCCTCAACACACACATTGGATAGAGAATTTTCACGAACAAGCATTAAGGATGACAATTGGCTTTCTAGCTCTTTACCTCTCTTTCTTCCCTCTTTAAGATGCTCCACACTCTTTTTCGTCACCTCCAATTGACTTTTCAAAGAATTAAGAATCGACTCCTTTTTAGGCCCAAGATCATCACTAAGCTCAATATGCCTAATTTGAGTTTCCAAAGTAGCAATAAGAGATTCAAAAGGTGTAGAATATTGAGGCTCAACAAGAAAAGAATAAGTACAACCAAGATTGGAAGAATCAACATTGAAATCATGAGCATATACATCACATTGGGGAGTGGGGCCACAATCAAACATATGAGATTTGTCAACTTGAGCATGCACCTCATTATCATTAACAAAAGAGGAAATAGAATTGGAAGCATTTGTTCTAGGTTCCCTAATGGGATCATGTGATACATCATGGAAGATCATGCTAGCATTAGGAGAATTAACACATTGCACATTAAAATTAGAAGTACGATTATCCCTAATATAAACATCACTAGAAAACCAAACATTGAAATCCAAAGCATCATCAATTGACAATGCTCTAAATCAACCATTATGCATGCATTCAAATTCATTCCTAGTTTGTTCATTTAAACCAAAATAACAAATCTCACAAGCCTCCCAAAGACTACAACAATGATAGTCAATAAATCCCGCTAGTCTATATAAATATTCACTAAAAGGCCCATTGTTATATTGAGGAAAAGTTAGACATGCCATTTTTTATTTTTTTTTCACAAAACAAAAAAATCAAATAAAAGAAAAGTATATACAAAGACCTAGACTCAAGCAATCAAAAACACTCAAACATAGACACCGTTCCCCGGCAACGGCGCCATATTGACGAGGGGTGGAACTAGGTCGTTGAAACTAATCCTCCCTCAATAAAACTAAATTTATAAACACACTTAACAATCTTATATACAAGTATAGAGGCTAGTCAAGGATCGAACCCAAAGGAACGGTAATGTTCAAGCACTCTCAATTATACGTCTAAGCTAGGTCGAAGACAAAGATAAAGAGATAACACTAACAACTAACAAACAAAGAAACCGAACAAATAAAGCACTAGGAACAGGATCAACAAGCAATCATGACAATTGTAGCAACTCGGAAATACATGGAAGTCAATGGTTGTGAAGACTAATGTCAAGCTCAATCAAAAGAGTCAACAAGCTATCTCCTAGTGGTCAAACTAGCGCCAACTACGAGAGACACTAACTAGGAGCATCACTAATCAAGCTCAATAGACAATTGCAATTCCTAAATCAATGGTCTGTAACATTAGAAACTACAATGCAATCTAGCATAATTCTCAAGGCCAAATCGAATTACACACAGGCAAACTTCCATTAATCACTTTAATCTCAACAATTAATCAACACAATCCCCAAATTAATTATATCAATCAATCACAAGTTTCACCCTATCCCTAGCCAAACAACTACTCAAACTCATCATCTAGTCACAAACAACTAAAGAAATCAAGAATCATCAAAATATGGAGAACAATTACACTAATTAACAATCAAACCAAACATATATGAAATCAAACAAAGCAATAAAATGAGATAGAGTTAGAAATCCTCATTGATTGATTTGATGATCTTCAATACAATTGTCACCTTGAATCTTCAATCACTCAAATCACCATTGAAATTCCTTAATTTCTCTCTCTAAAATCTACTCCTAAAACTAACCCTAAAATTAGAGAGAGAAGCTCTCAATTAAGCTAAGAAAATGAATTCTATTTATAATCTGATTCTGATTCTAATTGTTTCTTTCTCTAACCTAAAATGGGATACATATAATTACAAGGATTAAAATAAAATAAAAGAGTAAAAGAAAATTAAAATAAATAAAAATGGAATAAAAATAAAAGTAAATAAGAAAAGAAAAGTATAAGGAAATAAAAAGAAAAGAAAATTAAAAGAAACAATCCCCAAAATAACGAAGTCAATGGACTTCGAATTTCGCTGCTCCAACAAGTGGGAATTAATCCCATGCTTCGCACATCCATTACCCAAATCATAAACCATCAAAACTGTTCGATAATCAAAATCAACGACCCTTAATCATAACCCCCTGTGTGCGGCTGCGATATAAGGTTGCGCGCCCGCGGTGAATGCGAACGCGCTCGCGTTGGAAAGGAACCAACTCGACTTTGCTTGCGGTGGTTGGAACAGAGGATGCAACTCTGCTAGGTGTGAGATGTTGGTGGATTACTGTTAAGGCAAGCTGGTGGTGAAGGAGGTAATGGTTGTTGTGGATGGTCGGCGATTTGCGAAGGTATAACGTGGCGTTGGTGGTTGATTTGCGCGGCTTGAGCAGGGGTTGCTTTGTGAGTTATAAAGGCTACTGGAAAAAAGAGGAAAGTTGGTGCGAATGGTGGTGATATGAATTGGTGGCAGATTGGTGGTTCGGTTGAGTGAGGCTGGAAGGTGGGGCTTTGTGTAGACATCTACTTTTGGCCTCCTGTCCCGACAAGAAGTGCAATGACGATAAATTAAACCATCTTCGTGTTGGATCGAAGTGAAGAATACTTATGGATAACTGGTTAAGCCACAAAACACAAAAGACTAGCCCAAATTAAAGAAAAGCCAAAACAAAGGTCCAATTAACTAAACGCGATCATAATTAGGCTTAAGCCTTAAGCCCGTGCTTAAAACCTAATAATAACGGATTTAGGAGCGCCGAGGTTAAAACTTAGTGATACCGCAGAAAAAGCCGCACGCATCTCAAAGAGTCGCGCTGGGCTGCCGCGCACAACTAATTCAGTTGCGCGCGACACCCAGCGCAACCTCCAGAGTTGCGTTGCGGAAAATTCAGAATTATAAGGAAAATATAAAATCGAATCTTACCATAAAGCCACGCACAAGACAATTAGTTACGCTGCCCCTTGCAGCGCAACCCAATCACTTGCGCTGGGATGCCGCGCGCAACTCATTTTGTTGCGCGCGACACTTGCTACGGAAGAATGCTTGAAACCCTAAACCTAATCATTCCCTATAAATACGAGCTTAGACCGAGGCTTAAACAGACAAAAAATTAACCTAAAACTCTGGCAAAATACTTGTGAACTTGTGCAACCTAGCCCCTCCTTTCCTAAACACTCACCCTTTTGATATTTTGTTACTACGGTGGAGGTTCCCCAACAAGAAGGAGTCCATAAGTGTTCTAAACGGAGATCTAGCAAAGAGAAGTGGTGAATTCCCGAGCACATAGTTAAATCATATTTATTTTCTTATTTAAAAGGACTTTAATTAGTTAATTAGTGTTGTTTGATCACCTTTAAAATAATTAATTAATTAAATAAGAATAACGACATTACGATGTAATTCCTACGTGAAATAATGCTTGTAAATAAAATCAACTAACATAGTTTTAGGTATCGCGTTGCATATATTGTTTGGTGATGAAATTGTAAAAAAGGAAGAGCTATTAGAGACCGCACTAGGGCTAGGATAACGATTCCCCTCTAAAAGGAACGTTATTTTAGTACCCTCGCTCCCGAACTCATTTCTGGTTTATAGACCAATTTGGGCATGGATAAACTTATGATTCATGCTAATTACTCTATGAACTCCTCATGGAAGAAAGGCATGAACGAGGTTTATGGGTTTTTCCTAAAACTCATTGGCGACTCCTACTTGTTCCTTACAAAAAAGCGTAATGATAGAATCAATTCTAATTCAAGGTCCCCCAAACTGTCAGGAATTCAAATCCTACTACACCCTAACAAGTGTAAAGTCCTAGGCTTTTAAGTGGCCATGGGCATTTAAGGAGAGTACCCCTTACGATGGGATCACCCTCCTTACAGTGGAGACTCCACTAGGGACTTAAAGGTTACATGATTACTTCGTAGTTATGGTCCAAGGTTTCTAACACTAGGTTGCTTATGGGTTGTAACGAGAATTAACTTGGATAATCTCTAGTTAGAGAGCGAGACTTGAACGCATAATTTCTTCCTTTTGCACAAAATTAAAAACCAAACAAGAAATATTGCATCATGCATAAGCATAGCACACTTAAAACATTGGGGATTGGCTCATTGACTAGGGGTCGCCAACACTAGGCTTCTATCCCGAAATCAATAACAATCATCCCACCTTTATCGCCAACAA
Organism: Chenopodium quinoa; assembly: GCF_001683475.1. Classification (NCBI taxonomy): domain Eukaryota; kingdom Viridiplantae; phylum Streptophyta; class Magnoliopsida; order Caryophyllales; family Amaranthaceae; genus Chenopodium; species Chenopodium quinoa. Next base: position 3,073,621 of record NW_018743405.1, on the reverse strand, counting down.
AATGTTGAGATGGCGATGCCATGAGTCAACACGTTGAGTGATTGATTTGTGCGTCGTTTCTTAAGATATTGTACCTTTGGACACCCAATTCTTTTTGACCTTAGAATGACATTGCATGAATCTTGACTTATAGCATGCTTATGTGATTATGTGACTATATGCAACGTGTTAGGATAGTCTTCTTTTTACTCTTTTAGTTTAGTGTAGGTTCCCGATTACGAAGTTGTCTCTTCGTGATTAAGCGTCATATTCAAAGGATATCATAACAAAAAAAAAATTAAATAAAAAAAATTGAATAAAAAATACTATGTCGAAAAAAACGCTCGAATTAAAAAAAAATTCTACATGCAGGTGGCGCGCGCAACCCAATGAGTTGTGCGACCCCTCCCAGAGCAAGTGATTTTCGTTGCGCGTGACAGTCAAGCGCAACTGACTCACTTGCGCGCGCCCACTGGACGAGTCAATTTTGATTTCTCAAAAAACATATTGAATCGTCCGAACAATATCTTCATTGAAGAATTGTTAAGGGCGATGTTATCCGTTTGAATATATTTTGCGTATTTTTTCTTTTTTCTTTTTTAAACAAGCGTATCGATTTACTTATCCTTTCGTACTCCTTTAGGGCCGATTTTCAAGATTTGAAAAGAGGACCCCCGGGCACTCGCATTCTACGTTTACCACCCAAAGATCACCCCTTTCAAACCACGTTTCTTCGACAACTAATCCTAGTCCAACAACAATGCCAACTGTAGACATCTACTTTAGGCCTCCTGTCCCGACAAGAATTGCAATGATAATAAATAAAACCATCTTCGTGTTGGATCGAAGTGAAAAAGGCTTATGGATAACTGATTAAGCCACAAAATACAAAAGACTAGCCCAAGTTGAAGAAAAAGCCAAAACAAAGGTCCAATTAACTAAACCCGATCATAAGTAGGCTTAAGCCCGTGCATAAACCCTAATAATGACGGATTTAGGAGCCCCTAGATTAAAACTTAGTGCTACCGCAGAAAAAGCCGAGCGCATCTCACAAAGTCGCGCTAGGCTGCCGCGCGCAACTAATCCGGTTGCGTGCGACACCCAGCGCAACTTTCAGAGTTGCGCTGCGGAAGATTCAGAATTATTCGGAATTATATGGAAAATATAAAATCAAATCTTACTATAAAGCCGCGCGCGAGACCATTAGTTGCGCTGTACATAGTAGCGCAACTCTATAACTTGCATTGGGATGCCGTGCGTAACTCCGTCTGTTGCACGCGACACCTGCTGCGGCAGAATGCTCGAAACCCTAAACTTAATCTATAAATACGAGATTAAACCGAGGCTTAAACAGACGAAAATTAACCTAAAACTCTGGTGAAATAACTTGTGAACTTGTGCAACCTAGCCTTCTTGTCCTAAACACTCACCCTTTCGATACTTTGTTACTACGGTGGAGGTTTCCCAACAAGAAGGAGTCCATAAGTGTTTTATACGGAGATCTAGAAAAGAGAAGTGGTAAATTCCCGAGCACTTAGTTAAATCACCTTTATTTTCTTGTTTAAAAGAACTTTAATTAATCAATTAATTAGTGTTGTTTGATTACCATTAAAATAATTAATTAATCAATTTCACATAGTATCTTGCGTTAAATAAAGATTAGAATTGAATTAAATAATTGTTGGTTGATCACTTAAGCCAAGGCAAATCTTGTTTATTTTCTCGTCCTTTTCACCAATTTGATTAAATAAGAATAACGACATCACGATGTAATTCCTACGCGAATTAATGCTTGTAAATAAAATCAACTAACATAGTTTTAGGTATTGCATTGCGTATATTGTGTGGTGATGAAATTGTGAAAAAGGAAGAGCTAGTAGAGGCCGTACTAGGGCTAGGATGACGATTCTCCTCTAAAAGGAACGTTATCTTAATACTCTCGCTCCTGAACTCTTTTCTGGTTTATAGACCAATTTAGGCATGGGTAAACTTATGATTCGTTCTAATTATTCCATGAACTCCACATGGAAGAAAGGCATGAACGAGGTTTATGAGTTTTTCCTAAAACTCATTGGAGACTCCTACTTGTTTCTTACAAAATAGCGTGATGATAGAATCAATTCTAATTCAAGGTCTCTCAAACAATCAGGAATTCAAATCCTACTACACCCTAACAAGTGTAAAGTCCTAGGCTTTTAAGTGGCCAAGAGCATTTAAGGAGGGTACCCTTACGATGGTACCACCATCCTTATAGTGGAAACTCCACTAGGGACTTAGAGGTTACATGATTAATTCATAGTTATGGTCCAAGGTATCCACCACTAGGTTGCCTATGGGTTGTAACGAGAATTAACTTGGATAATCTCTAGTTAGAGAGCGAGACTTGACCGCATAATATCTTCCTTTTGCACAAGAGTAAAAATCAAACAACCAACATTGCATCATGCATAAGCATAGCACACTTAAACCATTGGGGATTGGCTCATTGACTAGGGGTTGCCAATACTAGGCGTCTATCCCGAAATCAATAACAATCATCCCACCCATATCACCAACAAAATGTTAGGAGGGCGATGTCATGGGTCAACACGTTGAGTGATTGATTTATGTGTCGTTTCTTAATGTATGGTACCTTTGGACACCCAAGCCTTTTTTGACCCTAGAACGGCATGGCGTGAATCTTGACTTATGATGTGATTATGTGATTATGTGACTATGTGCAACGTGTTAGGATAGTCTTCTGTTTCTTTTTTTTTTAGTTTGGTCTAAGTACCCAATTACGAAGTTGTCACTTCGTGATTTAGCGTCATATTCAAAGGATATTATAAAAAAAAGTCAAGTAAAAAAAATCGAATAAAAAAAAAACGCTCGAATTAAAAAAAAATTTACGAGCAGGTGGCGCGCGCAACTCAAGAAGTTGCGCGACCTCTCCCAGCGCAAGTGATTTTGTTGCGCGCGATAGCCGTGCGCAATTGAGTAACTTGCGCGCACCCACTAGACGAGTCAATTTTGATTTCTCAAAAAAAAATTGACTTTTCCGAGCAATATCTTCATTGAAGAATTATTAAGGGCGATGTTATTCGTTTGAATATATTTTGCGTCTTTTTTTTTCCTTTCAAAAACAAGCATATTGATTTACTTATCCTTTAGTAGTCCTTTAGGGCCCGTTTCCAAGCTTGGGAAAGAGGACCCCCGGGCACTGACATTCTACGATTACCACCCAAATATCAACCCCTTTCAAACCACTTTCCTTCAACAACTGATACTAGTCCAACAACAATGCCAACCGTCGAAGAACTTCAACAAGAGATTCTTCGTATGAGAGATGAAAAGGCTCAAGAGGCCGAGGAGAGAAGAATTAAGAAGATGGAAAATGTTGAAAAGAAAAAAGCTGAAACTTTAGCCTTACAAGAAAAGATGGAGCAATTATCCATCAAAGAAAAGTCATTGGAGAAGCTAGTTCTTCGTTATACAATGGGGAACACGTACTGTAACGCGGAAAAGTTTGCTCCTCCCCCAGGACTTGCTTTACCAGAAAAGTTCGTAGCTACAGACTTGCCAATATTTACGGTGACAAATAATCCACAAAATCATTTAATGTGTTTTACTGGCACTATGGCACTAAAGGGAGTTGATCCTAAGCTTTATGCTTTGACTTTCCTTTATGACTAGACCCAACCTCAAAAGAGTGGTACTATGGGCTAGATAAAAAATTCAAAGAGACATGGGAAGATGTAGTTCCGGCTTTCATCACCCAATATGAGAGTAACGTAGAGTTCAAGTCAACTTTAAGTGAACTCGAGATGCCCAAGCAAGGCGACGATGAAAGTTTCCTTGCTTTTTATGGTAGATGGCGAGAAAAGGCGGCCCACCTTGCCTACAGGCCTCCTGAACTCGAGTTAGTACAAAAATTCATTGACAACAATCATGAAAAGTACAACAAACATCTATGTTACCTTGGTCTAGACACTTTTCAAAAGGGCTATTATGTGGCTACTAGGATTGAAGATGATCTTGCTAAAGAAAAAGCAAACAAACCTCATTATCATCATCAAACTAAGAATAACTACAAGAAGGGGAATGATAATGCATCATCCTTTATTGACGTATTTGCGACTTCCACGCAATAGAATAACACAAATAGATATGATGATCCTAGAAAAAGATGGACAAAAGGGAGAAAATTTACTCCATTTCCTGTAAGCTATAAAGAATTGTTAGAAAAATTAAATGAAAAAGGCTTACTTGCGCCAACAGGGCTAACACCACCCACTCCACCAGAAAGGAGGTTTCCTCAATGGAATGGTAGGGCCACACCACCCACTCCACCAGAAAGGACACGATACTGAACGTTGCTATGTTTTAAAGCACAAGATACATGATTTAGTAGACGATGGGAGAATTCCCACGCCTAAACCTAACAATAATGCATCCCCCTTAAGGGTGTTTCACTTTGATGAAGACCATATGGGAAGTGATACGTTCAATCCTTTGGACTATATCACACCCATAGGAGAACCTCTATCCACAATGCTCATAGGGGGCAACTAATGAAGTATTTAGACTATGGGATGACGACTTTCAAGAATTATATGTCTCTAAGTATGCCGCTGTCCCACCTCCATCTTGTTTGCAAAATGAAACAAATAGAGCGCTTGATTGGGAGAATTTCTTGGAGAAATTGCAAGATTTATCGAATATCTCCTTGGATGAACAATGGCATCAAGCGCAACTCATGGAACATCTTGAAATGGAGGCACATACAAAGCCTCTAGAAGAAAGTTGGTTTATGAGTCCTATGACTAACCCAAATAAGATAGATCATTTAACTCCATCTTGGCGAGTCTACCAAGCACCACCGCCAAATGGGTCTTCGACCACACAAAATCAAACTCAAGGTCAAACACAAAATACAATACCACCTCCACTTAAGGTGGAAGATCCATTGGTCAAACAACTTAGCCAATCCAAGGCGAATGTTATCATTTGGGAACTCCTAAGTACTTCTAAAGAACATAGGAATTCTCTCACGAACGCTCTAACGGCTTTGTCTGTAAGCACAGACACAACCCCTCAGGATCTTGTTAGCTTGCTTACTAGTGAGAAATCTAACAAGTCAATCATTTTCACTAATGATGATTTGCCTTTAAAAGACACTACCCACAACAATGCGTTATACTTAACTGTGGGATGCAAGGGATACAATATCCCTCTAACTTTGGTAGACAATTGGTCGGCTGTAAACGTATATCATTACAAACGACAAAATACTTAGGCCTAAATCAAGAAAAAGATTTCCAATCAACAAAACAAAGCATTAGAGCCTATGACAGTTCGAGAAGATCAGTGTGGGGAACTGTTAAGCTACCAACTACCACAGGCCCAATTCAAAAGATGGTTGAATTCCATGTTATGGATATAAAACCTACATTCAACCTTGTACTTGGACGTCCTTTGATACATGAGCTTGGTGTAATTGCATCCTCACTTCATCAGATGATTAGGTTAAAATACTAAGGGCTTCCTAGACTATACATGCTTTTCTACTCAAAATAGCGATAAATGATCAATCACTCTTAGAAATAAACCATGATAATGATGAAAAGGACATGTGGGGATTCGCCGTGGAGCCAATCTTCACAATTGAAATGGAAGAAGACTTTGAAGAACCATTGAAGCTTGATCCATATTTCACTCGGATAGTAAACAACATCTTACTCAAGAGTAGTTACTTTCCTGGGATGCCTTTGGGAATAGGAATGAAGAAATCTCTCTTACTTCCTATCCCAAAGAAAAGATGCTCCTTTTGATTGGGATATAAACCAACCAAAGAAGAATTAGAGTCTCACGATGCAAAAAACTAAAGCACGTAGAGACAATAATAAGAAAGGGATAATTACTTTACTCCCATCCTATCAACAAACCCTTAATGGACAATTCATTAGGGAGGGAGAAGATTACCCATGCTACGACTTTACAAAACCCTTAGGTTTGGAAGGAATCAAGAAGCCTGGATTTAAAATATTTCATGATCGCTACTTCTTGGATGACGATCTTAGTATTGTTAATTCAAAACACCCAACTCTAGGGTGCTATAATGGGAAAGCATTTAACTTGCTATTTGGACTAGAGCAAAATTTATGTCGCAACAATGACCAATCAAAACGCCATTCAAGATGAAGCTTTTGACCCAACCTCGTTGATCACCCCTTCAAACGAAACTTTTGAGCATGGATGGAGGAAATCTTTCAAATGGATTAATCACAAAGGCTATAAACTGGAAATCGTCATAGGCAAAGGGAAGATGTTTGAAGAATCGGACGATGAATTTATTATAGACTCTAGGGAAGTTGAAAATTTAGGCATTGTGGCCATTACTGAGTCTTTATTTTCTAGTTATAAGGACGAAGATCCCAAAAAGGATTCTTCTCTTGATGTACTCTCTTTTGATTTTAATAATATGAGCTCTATTTCCGAGTATATGCCTTCTCTTGAATATTTCTAATGCTATAATAATCAATCTAATGAAGATTATAACATTAATAAATTGGTTGAACTAATGAATGAACGAGAACAAAAGAACCCTATTGTTGAAGAAACTGAAATAGTTAATTTAGGAACTAATGAAAATAAGAGAGAAGTCAAAATTGGCTTAACTCTAAATCCGGAAGAGCGAACGACCCTTATATCGAAGCTCAAAGAATTCGAAGACATATTTGCTTGGTCATACAAGGATATGCCTTGAATAGATAGGGAAATCACGGAACATTCCATTCCCTTGAACCCTACTTCTAAACCAGTAAAACAAAAACTTCGACGAATGAAACCTGGTTTCACATTAAATATAAAAGACGAAGTACAAAAACAGTTGGACGCCGGTTTTATTCGCGTATGCAATTACCCAGAATGTGTGGCGAACATCGTTCCAGTCCATAAAAAGGATGGACGAGTTCGCATGTGTGTCGACTTTAGGGATCTTAATAAAGCTATCCCTAAAGACGATTTTCCTCTACCACATATTGATATATTGGTAGATAACATGGCTGAACATATGATGTTATCCTTTATGGATGGTTACGCAGGTTACAACCAAATTTTAATGGCAAAAGAAGATGAAGAAAATACATGCTTTATTACCCCTTGGGGTACGTATTGCTACACAGTCATGCCATTTGGTTTAAAAAATGTAGGAGCTACGTACTAAAGAACTGCTACAACTCTCTTGCATGATATGATGCACGATATAAATATAATTATCATTTACCAAACAATTTTGGAGTTCGAGTGTGGCAAAAATAGGCTATGTATACAATTAGCTCCAAGTTTTCCGGATTTAAAATTTTCAAAATGTTAATTATGGAAGCAAAGCTAGTTCCAATACTACAAATGTTGCATTATTAACAAGTATAACCAAAATGGGCAAACAAAATAACAGAAAATCAAGCCAAATTCGAGTAGAATTGCAAAGAACGAACTTGAACAAAGAAATACTCATACAAGGTTCAAAACTTAACCATTTTACATGAAATTTGGTGCAAAACACTCCTTAAACAAAGCATAACAACATGGAGCAAACGATTTAAAGAAAAATTAACTGAATAAAAAATCCCCAAATTTGAAATTTAGGGTTTATCGATTTGAAAATCGTTCGAATTCAGCCGAAAAAAGCAAAGTTTAGTAAAAAACTTACATTTGATTACGGGAAATATGAATTGAGGACAAAATTTGCTTCCTTTAGCTTCAAAAATCACGAAAAACTTAGCTTCCTAGAGAGAGAAAGAGTCGAAAATGGCGAAGGAAGGAGAAATGGTGAAGTGAAAAATCGAGTCTGCGATTTTCACTTTACTGACATAAATGTCGCGCGCAACTTTAGATGTTGCGCGTGACATACCAACGCAACTCAGAAAGATGCGCGCGCCTGGCCAGCGCGACCTTTGGAGTTGCGCGCGGATACTGGTCACTAAAAGACTGGGATTTTGATTTTGATCCGTTTGATCATTTTTTGAACGGTTTTTGCTCGTTATTAGACGTAATGGTGCGCAAATTATCAAAATCTTTTTAAATTGATTTGCATATTGTAGTTCGTTTGATTTTTTGTTAGTTTTTTGCATCATATTGCATGCACACCGTGCTTTGGGCCTTCCCCAAGCATACGTTTTGAACGTTTTTCGTAAGAGTGCCTTAAGACGTTCCGTGGTGGTGCTTTACGTAAAAGCACCCATAGACGGGTTTGTCATTTTACTGTACTAACGTTACAAATGTCCGGGTTTTCTTCTTTTTTCACGTCCGAAGTAAAAAGGAAGGCGTTTTCATGCAGCGTAAAAATGCAAATGGCGTATCGTACGACATAAAATTTACGGCGTAGGTGTTGCGTAAAATTTCACTCAGCCCATGCTTTGCGAGATCTACCTCTCGGGACTAAAAGGTAGAGAATTACTGTAGGCATTAGCGCAACGAATCGAAAGGCGCGCTGAACCTTCAGGAACATGCACTTCTTGAATGGATATGGTAGTTAGTGCGCTTACCAACTTACTGGACAGTTAGGGTGTCGAATCCACCCCCTGTATAAAGAAGCGACGAGACGATGTCGCGCCCATGTAGTCACGTGCCCCCAGTCCTGAGACATGTGTACTCATCTTGTTGACAAAATTGATGAGAGAGTTGTTGACTTTCTTCCCTCTCACTAAATTTGGATATATGCCTCCAGTCCTGAGACATGTATTTCTATCTTGTGGACTTCCGGCTCGAATACCGGACCCGGCTCGAATACTAGACCTTTTTGGCTCCAATACCGAAAACCCTTTTTTTTTTTTTTATCTTTTACTTTGTTAAAGTAAGGCTAAAGTTTCAATGACATATTGAGTGACTTTAGACCAACGATGACACGATTGAGAGGAAATCCTCCCCTTTTATCCTTTTAAAAACCGATCTCTTCTAATGAACTAACATCACCCAGAACATTTTTACTTGTGAAAGCGTTCTACAATTGCAAAGGATCAATCTAGATTCTTTAGCGCGTTAAGATCAGGAAGGACTTTTTCTAGCCTTAATAGCTACTTGTTTCAAACACTTAGAGAACCAAGGATTGCTTTGACATCCTTAAACATTACTGAAAGATTCTCTATCCTTAGAGAACTTTGTAGAATGAGTCTCGTATTTATTTCCTTGACTACTTTGATCATCGTCTATTCTAAACTCGATCAAAAGTGGGGGCTAACTGTAGACATCTTCTACTTTTGGCCTCCTGTCCCGACAGGTAGTGCAATGACGATAAATAAAACCATCTTCGTGTTTGATCGAAGTGAAGAATGCTTATTGATAACTAGTTAAGCCACAAAACACAAAAGACTAGCCCAAATTGAAGAACAAGCCAAAACAAAGGTCCAATTAACTAAACCCGATCATAACTAGGCTTAAGCCCGTGCTTAAACCCTAATAATGACGGATTTAGGGGCGCCTAGGTTAAAACTTAGTGATGCCGCAGAAAAAGCCGCGCGCATCTCACAAAGTCGCGCTGGGCTGCCGCGAGCAACTAATTCAGTTGCGCGCGACTCCCAGCGCAACTTTCAGAGTTGCGCCGCGGAAGATTTGGAATTATACGGAAAATATAAAATCGAATCTTACCATAAAGCCGCGCACAATACCATTAGTTGCGCTGCACATAGCAGCACAACTCTATAACTTGCGCAAGGATTCCGCGCGCAACTCTATCTGGTGCGCGCGACACCAGCTGCGGCAGAATGCTCGAAAACCTAAACCTAATCATTCCCTATAAATACTAGCTTAAACAGACAAAAATTAACCAAAAACTCTAGCGAAATAACTTGTGAACTTGTGCAACCTAGCCCTCTTGTCCTAAACACTCACCCTTTCGATACTTTGTTACTACGGTGGAGATTCCCCAACAAGAAGGAGTCCATAAGTGTTCTAAACGGAGATCTAGTAAAGAGAAGTGGTAAATTTCTGAGCACTTCGTTAAATTACCTTTATTTTCTTGTTTAAAAGGACTTTAATTAATTAATTAGTGTTGTTTGGTCACCTTTAAAGTAATTAATTAATCAATTCCACATTATGTCTTGCGTTAAATAAAGATTAGAATTGAATTAAATAATTGTTGGTTGATCACTTAATCCAAGGCGAATCTTGTTTATTTTCTGGTCCTTTTCACGAATTTAATTAAATAAGAATAATGACATCACGATGTACGTAATTCCTACGTGACTTAATGCTTGTAAATAAAATCAACTAACATAGTTTTAGGTATCACGTTGCGTATATTGTTTGGTGATGAAATTGTGAAAAAGGAAGAGCTAGTAGAGGCCATACTAGGGCTAGGATGACGATTCCCCTCTAAAAGGAACGTTATCTTAGTACCCTCGCTCCCTAACTCATTTTTGGTTTATAGATCAATTTGGGCATGGGTAAACTTATGATTCGTGCTAATTATTCCATGGACGAAAGATATGAACGAGGTTTATGAGTTTTTCCTAAAACTTATTGGCGACACCTACTTGTTTCTTACAAAAAAGGGTGATGATAGAATCAATTCTAATTCAAGGTCCCCCAAACAGTCAGGAATTCAAATCCTACTACACCCTAACAACTGTAAAGTCCTAGGCTTTTAAGTGGAAAAGGGCATTTAAGGAGAGTACACCTTATGATGGGACCACCCTCCTTACACCAACCATCAAAAAAATTCAACAAGAGATTCTTCGTTTGAGAGAGGAAAAGGCTCAAGAGGCCGTGGAGAGAAGAATTAAGAAAATAGAAAATAATTAAAAGAAAAGAGCTAAAACTTTAGCCTTACAAGAAAAGATGGAACAATTATCCATCAAAGAAAAGTCTTTGGAGAAGCTAGTTCTTCGTTCTATAATAGGGAACAAGTACTTTGATGCAGAAAAGTTTGCTCCTCCCCCAGGACTTGCTTTACCAGAAAAGTTCGTAGCTACGGACTTGGAAATATTTAAGGTGACTAATAATCCACAAAATGATTTAATGTGCTTTACTGGCACTATGGCATTAAAAGGAGTTGATCCTAAGCTTTTTGCTTTGACTTTCCCTTTATCCTTAGACCCAACCGCGAGAGAGTGGTACTAGGGGCTAGATTCGAAATTCAAGACAACATGGGAAGATGTAGTTTCGACTTTCATCGCCCAATATGAGAGTAACGTAGAGTTTAAGTCAACTTTACGTGAACTCGAGATGCTTATGCAAGGTGACGATGAAGGATTCCTTGCTTTCTATGGTGGATGGCGAGAAAAGGCGGCCCACCTGTCCCAAAGGCCTCACGAACTCGAGTTAGTACAAAAATTCATTGACAACTATCATGAAAAGTACAACAAACATCTACGTTACCTTGGTCTAGACACTTTTCAAAAGGTCTATTCAGTAGCTACTAGGATTGAAGATGATCTTGCTAAAGAAAAAGAAAACAAACCTCATCATCATCATCAACCTAAGAATAACTACAAGAAGGGGAATGATAATGTATTACCCTTTATTAACGTATTTGCGACTTCCATGCAATACAATAACACAAATCGATATGGTGATCCTAGAAAAATATGGACAAAAGAAATAAAATTTACTCCATTTCTTGTAAGCTATAAAGAATTGTTAGAAAAATAAAATGAAAAAGGCTTACTTGCGCCAACAAGGCCAACACCACCCACTCCACCAGAAAGAATATTTCGTCAATGGAATGGTAGTGCTTATTATGCTTATCATAGAGGCGTTGGACATGATACTGAACGTTGCTATGTTTTAAAGCACAAAATACAAGATTTAGTAGAAGATGGGAGAATTCCCACGCCTAATTTTAACAATAATGCAGCTCCCTTAGGGGTGCTTCACTTTGATGTGGACCATATAGTAAGTGATACGTTCAACCCTTTGAACTATATCACACCTATAGGAGAACCTCTATCCATAATTCTCATAGGGGCACTAATGAAGTATGTGGACTATGGGACGACGACTTTCAAGACCTATATGTCTCTAAGTATGCTGCGGTCCCACCTCCATCTTGTTTACAAAATGAAACAAATGGAGCGCTTTATTGGGATCATTTCTTAGGGAAGTCGCTGGACTTATCGAATCTCTCCTTGGAAGAACAATGGCATCAAGCACAACTCATGGAACATCTTGAAATAAAGGCATATCCAAAGCATCTAGAAAAAAGTTGGTTTGTGAGTTCCACAACTAACCCAAATGAGATAGATCGTTTAACTTATTCTGGGCGAGTCTACCAAGCACCACCACCAAATGGATCTTCGACCACACAAAATCAAACTCAAGGTCAAGTACAAAATCAAATACCACCTCCACTTGAGGTGGAAGTTCCGTTGGTCAAACAACTTCGCCAATCCAAGGCGTATGTTAGCATTTGGGAACTTCTAAGTACTTCTAAAGAACATAGGAATTCTCTCATTAACGCTCTAACAACTTTGTTTGTAAGCACAGACACAACCCCTCCGGATCCCGTTAGCTTTCTTACTAGCGAGAAATCCGACAAATCAATCATTTTTACTAATGATGATTTGCCTTCAAAAGACACTACCCACAACAATGCATTATACTTAACTGTGGGATGGAAGGGATACAATATCCCTCTAACTTTGGTAGACAATGGGTCAGCTATAAACGTATGCCCATTATGAACGGAAAAATACTTAGGCCTAAATCTAGAAAAAGACTTTCAATTAACAACACAAAGCATTAGGGCCTATGACAATTCTAGAAGATCGGTGTGTGGAACTGTTAAGCTACCAACTACCACAGGCCCAATTCAAAAGATGGTTGAATTCCATGTTATGGATATAAAACCTACATTCAACCTTGTACTTGGACGTCCTTTGATACATGAGCTTGGTGTAATTGCATCCTCACTTCATCAAATGATTAGGTTAAAATACTAAGGGCTTCCTAGACTATACATGCTTTTCTACTCAAAATAGCGATAAATGATCAATCACTCTTAGAAATAAACCATGATAATGATGAAAAGGACATGTGGGGATTCGCCGTGGAGCCAATCTTCACAATTGAAATGGAAGAAGACTTTGAAGAACCATTGAAGCTTGATCCATATTTCACTCGGATAGTAAACAACATCTTACTCAAGAGTAGTTACTTTCCTGGGATGCCTTTGGGAATAGGAATGAAGAAATCTCTCTTACTTCCTATCCCAAAGAAAAGATGCTCCTTTTAATTGGGATATAAACCAACCAAAGAAGAATTAGAGTCTCACGATGCAAAAAATAAAGCACGTAGAGACAATAATAAGAAAGGGATAATCACTTTACCCCCATCCTATCAACAAACCCTTAATGACTTTCCAGAACCCTTAGTTTTGGAAGGAATCAAGAAGCCTAGATTTGAAATATTTCATGATTTCTAATTCTTTGGTGACGATCTTAGTATCGTTAAATCAAAACACCCAATTCCAGGGTGCTATGATGGGAAGCATTTAACTTGCTATTTTGACTAGAGAAAAATCATGTCGCTACAATCACCAATCAAAACACCATTCAAGATGAGGCTTTTGACCCAACCTCATTGATCACCCTTTCAAACGAAACTTTTGAGCATGGATGGAGGAAATCTTTCAAATGGACCAATCATAAAGGCGATAAATAGGAAATCGTCACAAGCGAAAGGAAGATGTTTGAAGAATTGGACGATGAATCTATTATAGACTCTAGGGAAGCATAAAATTTAGGCCTTGTGGCCATTACTGAGTCTTTATTTTCTAGTTCATCAGACGAAGATCCCAAAAAGAATTCTTCTCTTAATGTACTCTCTTTTGATTTTTATAATATGAGCTCTATTTCCGAGTATATGCCTTCTCTTGAATCTTTCAAATGCTATAACAATCAATCTAATGAAGATGATAACATTAAAAAATTGGTTGAACTAATGAATGAACGAGAACAAAAGAAACCTATCGTTGAAGAAACTGAAATAGTTAATATAGGAACTAATAGAGAAGTCAAAATTGGCTTAACTCTAAATCCGGAAGAGCGATCGATCCTCATATCGACGCTCAAAGAATTCGAAGACGTTTTTACTTGGTCATAAAAGGACATTCCTAGAATAGATAGTGAAATTGCGGAACATACCATTCCCTTGGACTCTACCTCTAAACCAGTAAAACAAAAACTTCGACAAATGAAACCTTATGTCGCATTAAAAATAAAAGAAGAAGTACAAAAACTGTTAGACGCAAGTTTTATTCGCGTATGTAATTACCTAGAATGGGTAACGAACATCGTTCTAGTCCCTAAAATGAATGGACGAGTTCGCATGTGTGTCGACTTTAAGGATCTTAATAAAGCTATCCCTACAGACGATTTTCCTATACCACATATTGATATATTGGTAGATAACATGGATGAACATGCGATGTTATCCTTTATGGATGAATACGCAGGTTACAACCAAATTTTAATGGCTAAAGAAGAAGCAGAAAAGACATGCTTTATTACCCCTTGGGGTACATATTGCTACACAGTCATGCCATTCGGTTTAAAAAATGTAGGAGCTACGTACCAAAGAACGACTACGACTCTCTTGCATGATATGATGCATAAAGAAATAGAAGTGTATGTGGATGATATGATCGTGAAGTCTAAAGATAGAATGGGACATATAAAAGCTTTACGCAAATTTTTTACTCGCATAAAAGAATACAAAATGCGATTGAATCCACAAAAATACGCCTTCGGAGTAAATTCTGGTAAGTTACTCGGATACGTAGTAAGCACACGTGGCATCGAGATCGATCCCTCTAAAATAAAGGCAATTGTTGACATGCCTCCCCCTCAAACTGAAAAAGAAATTAGAGGATTTCTTGGCAAACTACAATACATTAGTTGATTTATCAACAAATTGACTATTACTTGTGAGCCAACATTTAAAAAATTGAAAAAAGAGGAGAAACATGAATGGGACGATCAATGCCAAAAGGCCTTTGAGAAAATCAAAGATTATCTCAAAAGTCCACCAATTTTAGCACCGCCAGTAACCAAACTACCTCTTAGGTTATACATTACAGTTACAGACACAACCAAAGGTGCCATGTTAGCACAAAAGGTAGAAAAAGTCGAGCGTGCAATATATTACATTAGTAAAAAATTCATCCAATATGAAACAAAATATAGCACCTTAGAAAAGACAAGCCTAGAATTAGTGTGGGTAACAAAAAAATTACGACATTATATGTTACCACACACTACTCATGTGATTTCTCAACAAAATCTGATAAAGTATTTGTTTGAACAACCACCCATACAAGGAAGGATATCTAAGTGGTTGGTGATGTTGGCCGAATTTGAACTAAAATATATTCTTGAAAAATCAATGAAAGGAAAAGTAATTTCCGACTTTCTGGCACAACATCCAATTCAAACAAGTCGTGCAGAAACAACTCATCTTTCGGATGAAGAGATTCTCATGAAACAAGATGACAAATGGGTTATGTACTTCGACGGTCCGTCCAATAAAAAAGGATGTGGAGTAGGAGTATTACTCATAAGTCCAGAGGGAGCACATACTCCAATCTCTGTTAAACTAGACTTTGAGGTTACTAATAATGTCGTAGAATGTGAAGCGTGCATTATTGGATAAGAAGCAGCAACTAGCATAGGTGTGCAAAAATTCGAGGTATATGGAGACTCTAGTTTGATTATAAATCATATACTAAAAAATGGAAAATAAAGAACTCCACAATGATATTATACCAAGAACACCTAGAGAAACTTATCGAGCATTTTTAACATATTGATTTTAAATATCTCCCAAGGGATGACAATCAATTTGCCGATACGCTAGCAAAATTAGCCTCAATGATCAACATTCAAGATCACTTAAATATGATGCCATTATGCGTTGATAGAACAGAAGAACCAGCGTATTGCAACGCATTAGAGGAAATAAATGACATCGAAGTAGACAGTCTTTGGTATGATAATATCCTCCAATATATTACTCATGGCACATATCTCGAAAATACTTCATCGAAAGACCAACGAGCCTTACGAACACTAGTGGCCCAATGTCGTCTAGTAAATGGTCAATTATGCAAAAAAGGACCTAATGGTAAAAGTTTATTATGTATAGGTCAACCGGAAGCCACACGCCTTATGGAAAGTACTCACAAAGGCGTTTATCGACCTCACATGAATGGTAAAATGCTTTCAAAAATAATTTCATGACAAGGGTACTATTGTTCCTCTATGGAACATGATTGCATACAATATGTTAAAAAATGTCCAGAGTGCCAAAATGTTCGCTAATTTACAACACCTTCCACCATCCAAACTATACAATCTCACTTCCCCTTGGCCTTTTTCGACTTGGGGAATTGACATAATTGGAAAAGTCTCTCCAACAGGAATAGGAGGTCACGAGTACGTATGAGTAGCCATCGATTACTTCACTAAGTGTATTGAGGCTGCTTCTCACGTGAATATCACTTCTAAACATGTCGCAAAGTTTCTCGAACGAAACATATTTTGTAGATATGGAGTTCCACATGAACTAATTAGTGATTAGGGATCTCAATTCAAAGCTGAAGTCGAGTGCCTCTTAATTTGTTTTAAAGTAAAACATCATCACTCATCCCCTTACAGACCTCAAATGAATGGAGCTGTAGAGTCGGCATATAAAAATATAATAGTCATCATTAAGAAAATTGCATAAAACTATAAAGACTGGCCGAATAAACTACACTTCGCATTATGGGGTTATAGAACATATATACGAACATCAATAGGAGTAACTCCATACTCCTTAGTTTTTGGAATGGAAGCAGTTTAACCAATCGAACTGGAAATACCATCCCTACGCATCATAATTGAAAGTAAGCTAGCGAATCTAAATGGGTAAGAGCGAGGTATGAAGAGCTTTTATTCCTCGATGAACAAAGATTAAGAGCTTTGCATCATGTACAAGTCTACCAAAGGCGCATTGCGCGTCATTTCAATAAAAGAGTCAAACCTAGAAATATAAAAGAAGCTGACTTTGTACTAAAGGAGGATAGGGGTCCACCAACCGGTCCAAGAGGGAAATTCAAACCTAATTGGGTAGGTCCCTACCGCGTAATTGAAATCCTATCAGGAGGAGCCGTCAGATTAATGGATATTGGAGGATATGAAATTCGCCAATTAATAAACATTGATCACCTTAAGAAATATTACATATGAAATCCGGATAAACTTGTTCACTCATACAACCAATTTTTATTAGCATTCAATTGAAAGATTCTAAGTGTTATGCATTTTACCGAATAACACGGTAAAATACACAACACTTGGGGGGTAATTTAGAAACAATAAACCATTCTAAGTGTTCACATTTTTTCGAACATCACGAAAAAATCTTCACACTTGGGGGGGGGGGGGGTAATAATACAGAATTTTAAAAAAAATTCAAGACATTCGTAGCACAGGCTCGCGCAACTACAGACGTTGCGCGAGCACCTTGATGACGAACTGCGAACCCGAATTTTTACTGTTGAATGAAGTTGCGATTTCTACTAGCGGCAAAAAGAGAGTGTTTCTTAAATATAACATATACTCGGAAAATAAAATAAAACTTAGATTTAGTTCTTTTAAACAAGGTTTGATTAATTTTTTATTTAATTTCTATCTAAGAGATTAAAGAAAAATAAAAAATACATAATAATAAAAATAAACATTAGAACTACGTAAATACCTGATTTCGTAATGCGAATATGTAGGCAATCTTTATGATTCGGTCATATCAAAATATAAAAATATAAAGCTCATTTTTATTTCATTTAAATTGCAAAAGAGAGACATCTTTGAACTAGATTATTAACGAAAAAAAGCATAGTAGTGATTACAATTTATTCAAAAAAAAACTAATGATAAAATTGTGTAACACTCTAAGGTTTTACTATGTCCTCGATTGTCACAGATGATGGAGGAGTAGTTTCCATCGCAGTATTTTCAGAAGCCTTGGAGCTCTCCCCTACACTCTTCTTCTTCACCCAAACATTGTTTTTCAATTTAGGGATTGGGGCCTTTGCAACCTGTTTTCCTTTCCCTATGACTATTGGAGCCTTCTTGCGAGTATTTGGTGTAGGTTCTTTGATTTTCACACCTTGTTGCGCGGGTTTGGAGGGAGCTTTCCTTTTTGTTTCCTTCGAACGAGCCTTAGGGGATGAGAAGTCTAATTTTCTTCTCTTTCCTTTGTTTTGGACACTAGGAGGAGTAGTAGTGGTTGAATGCATCAAAGACATAGGTGGATTGTGAGTGGTGGCGGCTTGAAGTTGGGATCGAGCCTTGTTTAGTTCAACCTTATCCGTCGCATTCATCCAAGCCTTGTAAAAGGAAGATAATGTAATACTCGCGGTAGGATTTTGTATTACCCACCTAGGAAGACTTGACCAATACTCCATCCAACGAGGAATTCTTTCGGGTTTAAAGATCACATCTTTAGGGGCATCACAATCTTGCGGAGGAATAAATTGTCTCATCTCGTATTGTCTCATTACCCTACAAGGAAAAATGTAAGTGGTACTAGATAGGCTTAAAATCCTAATGTAAGGGCAATTGAGACTATTCCCAATCATACTATTCATGTTCCACCAAGGAATCACGAAACGTATGTTAGGAACCTCATGACAGAAAAAACGACGTCCATTCCTCTTTGTCCTTATGCTTATAAAGGATTCGACGCCTAGGGAATGTCTTTACTCCATTAGCCTCAAGGTTTTGTGGATGATAAACAATTCGCAAACGCTCCATTATTAGCCAAATAAAAAAAAAGAGAGAAAAAAAAATCAAGTTTGCGATTTTTTTACACAAGCAAGTGGCGCGCGTAGCCAACCCAGTTGCGCGCACCCTCCGCGCGCAGCGAAGAAGATTGTGCTGGTCATGCCAGCGCAACTTCGTGACTTATGCTGATAAATGCCCAAAAAAATGTATCTGTATAAGGAGTGGACTTCCCATGAAACCGTTTTCGTTAGGTTCTCCTCTAAGGCGTATCTAGCAAAGAACGGTTTCCGCCAAAACCAAAGGGGCGGGTGAATGGAATCCCTCTATTTTCTCTACTATGGACACCATGGAATAATTTCCATTTTCTTTGCCTGTCCTAAGTAAACAATTAACAACAAGACAATAACATAAAGCACGAATTTTAAAGCGTTGTTTAGTCATGTTGTCATGAGGGGCGACAAAATGTTTAATAAATTGAGTCAAGTTCACGCCTTCAGTTCCAATGTTGGTCATATCATTGTCGGACAAGCCAAAAAAATCTTTGGAATATAGGTTTGGGATCCGAAAAGGTAGGCGAATAAGTCACAGGGAAAGTATTTGTAGGGAAACCTAGCAAGGCCTCAAACTGATCACCGGGAAGGGGGACAATTTCGTCCCCTTTGAACAAGAAAAAAGATGGTGGTTAGAGTCCAAATGGTTGAATGCGGCATGAAGAGAATTAAAGTTAACCACTAGTTGCATATAATTCAATACAGGGTCTAAGTGGTAAATGTTGAAAGCTAATTTGTCCTCGGTTGAAAGGGAAGTGACCCATTGCTTCAAACGTTGTTCAAAGGTCTTCACCATTGTTCAAAAAAAAAGAGAGAATGAGAATTTAGAGAGATTAATTCTTTTTAGTTTCTTATGTTACTAAGAGAATAAATGCGAGATGATCAAAAGCCTATACGAAACCACGTTTAAATAGACCCAAGAAGGGAAAATTTTCGGCATATTCGACTTAAAGGAAAGTACACTAACAGGTGCCGCGCGCAACTCATGAGTTGCAAGAGGCATCCGAGAGCAACTGATTTACATGCGCGTGACATCCACGCGCAACTCACGCAGTTGCACGCGTCTCTTTTGACGCGGCATGTGAGTTGGGTTTATTTTCGTATTTTGGCTCATATAATAACGGAATCTTCACGAAATCTTAAGATGAATCATACGCTTGCCTTCTAACACTTTGTGTCCCTTTTCTTACCTACTTTCTTATTTCCTTTTTATTTTCTTTTTATTTTATAATTATTTTCTAATTTTCTTATTTTCTTTTTATTTTCCTTTTTCTTATATTTTCCTACTTTCTTTTTCTTTTTCTTTTCTTTTTTTTTATTTTCCTACTTCCTTATTTTCTTTTTTTATATTATTATTTTTTTTTTATTTTCTTTTCTCTTTTTTCATCTTTTCGCCTTCTTTTTCGAGTTTGGTTATTTTTTCGAGAGGGGTAAGTCAGGAACCATTTCCCTCCCACAAAAATTTTTCGCATTAATAATAATGTACACATAGAAACAAAAATTAATGATGACACATATACAAATGTGTCATATGTACAAAAAATGCAAAAAATATATATATAAATCGGTTTCCTAAAAAATATAACAAAATGTATACAATAGGAATCAGGGTGCTCGGCGACTACTAGACGGTTGCTGCACATCCTGCAAAATTCAAAACAAAGATTAATACATAAAATGTAATAACTTCGTTGAAAAGAAAAAAAAAATAAAACTTACTGCGATCATCCGATGATCACGACATGATAAAGTCACGAGGGCTCTCTGATAAGCAGCTCGGAAAGCACGTAAAGTCCTCACCATGCCGTTCACGGTTTCCCGCGGAACCTGTTCCAAGAATACAAGGACAGTTAGTAAACAAATGTATATGAAACAAAAAATAAATAGAAATATTTAAGTACATATACATGAAAGACATGCCGACTCAACTATCTCAGGTACAAACGATATCCCCTCGTCATCCTGTGCTGGTGGAAGGGTCTCGCAAATTATCGATCCGACAGCATCGGTATACGTGATCTCCGCTGTAGGAGGCACCCAACCACCTAGCTCGACCCGCTAAAATGTATATGACAAAAAACGATAAAAGGGTCAAAGTTCCGAAAAATAAATGGAAACAAGGAAAAGAGAGAGTTAGAGTACTAAGCGGAACAAACCCGAAAAAGGAGTCAGCTTGGATGCTATAAAAGCTGGATATGAAACCTCCGGCAGCACCAACTACTCCGCTGGATAACAAAGGATACGACCATGCCACGTAAGCAAAAGTAATAATCGAAAGAAGCTTAAATCACGTACCTCAAGGATACGACCATGCCACAAGATCTGAGGCACCTCAGTAGCTGTCGCGGAATCCATCACCCGGGTCGCTCTGCCAATAGTTGTAAGCATACGGGCATACGACACCTCCGCCCAACTTAGGTCACCTACTTGCCCCAAAATCGCCGAGGCAAATAAGTAACCCAATGGTGAAACGCTCTCCTCAATCACTCAAGATGGTGACGGAAAGAACGTGGGCAATGTATATCCGAGCTAGCTGCTCAGGTGTAAACTATCGGTCAAGCTTGTTAGCCGACAACTCGTCGGCAAGAACCGAGTACGGATAAGATTACACGTACACGTGAAGGGCCGACGCAAGATGATCCCCCACAAGGTTGCGTAATCTCTCGTCTGACCCCTTAACGAACTCTATGACTACCGGCTCGCCTCCGAAAGGAAAACCCGTAATCATAGAGAAGTCGAATGGAGTAACCGTCATCTCTCCCCATGGAAAGTGGAAAGTGTTGGTGGAATCCCACCAAAACTCTAGCAATCCACGGAGGAAAGCTGACGATGCAGGCTGACTCGATAAATCCCGAAGAGCCGCCAGTTGGGAGTCAATCCCAGAAAGTGCTACAATCTCCTTTGCCACCTCGGGCAAACTCTCAAAACGGGCTCGCAGGTCACCAGAGTCGTATAAACGCATGCTAGGCTCACTCTAAGGAAAATAAAAGAATAGAAATAAAAAAACGGTTATGGTTTAAAAAGGAGAAGAAAAAAAAGAAAAAAAAAAAAGAAACAAAGGCGTAAAAAACTCACGATGCCGCGTTACCTCTGATCGAAACGTGATGGTCTGGGTCCCACTTAAGGACCCTAGGGTCCCTGTTGGGAGGAGCCTCCCAAACCACATCCTCCTGGCGACGTCGATCGGCCGCGACGCGTCGCTCTCGTCGTACCTCCTCTCGAGGACGGGTCACCGTCTTCCGACGGCGAACTGCCTCGTCCGGACCACCGAGAATCTCCTCAGCGTCGAAAAACGGAGGCGAGTCCATGCTATGATAGATAAAGTTCTTTAATTAGTTTACTTTATTTCCTAAACTAAACCAATATATGTGGGCTACGAAAATCGAATGCCACCCATACTTGGGGGCTACGATACCTACAGTTAAACTCAGTAAATGGGGACTTCTAACACCCACAAAAGCCATCCTATACCAGTTTCAACTAAGTATTCAAATGATTATATTCCAAAATCTCAAAGAATCAACTACTTCTAGATGAATAACAATAACATAAACATTGTTATCGTCTACCAAACAATTTTGAAGCTCGAATATGGCAAAAATAAGCTAAGAGTATGTTTCGCGCCATTTTTCAACAATTCAAAATTCACAAAAATGAATTATGAAAGTAATATTAGTTCCATAACTATAATATACTTCATAATCATCAATATGAGCAAGAAAAAAACAATAAAATCAAGCAAAATTCTAAAAAAAGCAAGAACGGACTTGAACAAAGAAATGCTCATACAAGGTTCAATACTTAACCATTTTTTATGAAATTTGTTGCAAAACACTCCTTAAACATATCATGACAACATAGAACAAATAGTCTCAAGAATAATAGACTGAATAAAAAACCCCCAAATCCGAAATTTGGGGTTTAACGATTTGAAAATCGTTCGAATGCAGCCGAAAAAGAGCAAATTCTAGCAAAAAACTTACATTGGATTACACCAAATATGAATTAAGGACGAAATTTGATTCCTTTAGCTTTGAAAATCGTAAAAAACCGAGCTTCCTAGAGAGAGAAAGGGTCGAGAATGGCGTAGGAAGGAGAAAGAAAGAGTGAAGTGAAAAATCGCGTTTGCAATTTTCACTTTACTGAAATAAATGTCGCGTGCAACTTAATTTGTTGCGCGTGACATACCAGCGCAACTCAAAACGATGCGCGCGCCTGGCCAGCACGACCCTCTGAGTTACGCGCGGATACTGGTAAGTAAAAGATCGAGATTATGATTTTGATCCGTTTGATCATTTTTTTAACAGTTTTTGCTCGTTATTAGACGTAATGGCGCGCAAGTTATCAAAATATTTTTAAATTTCTTTGCATATTGTAGTTTGATTTCGTTTTTGTTAGTTTTTTGCATCATATTGCATGCACACCGTGCTTTGTGCCTTCCCCAAGCATACGTTTTGAACGTTTTTCGTAAGAGTGCCTTATGTTCCGTGGTGGTGCTTTACGTAAAAGCACCCATAGACAGGTTTGTTATTTTACTGTACTGACATTACAAATGTTTGAGTTTTCTTCTTTTTTCACGTCCGAAGCAAGAAGGAAGGCGTTTTCATACAACGTAAAAATGCAAATGCCGTATCGTACGGCGCAAAATTGTACGGCGTAGGTGTTGCGTAAAATTTCATTTACCCCAAACTTTGCGAGATCTACCTCTCGGGACTAAAAGGTAGAGAATTACTGTAGGTGTTAGCTCACGAGTCGACAGGCGCGGCGAACCTTTAGGAATAGGCACTTTTTGAATGGGAGCAAATACGATAGTTGGTGCGCTTACTAACTTACCGGACAGTTAGGGTGTCCAAATCATCCCTTGTATAAAGAAGCGATGAGACGATGTCGCGCCTATGTAGTCACGTGCCCCCAGTCCTGAGACACGTGTACTCATCTTGTGGACAAAACTGTTGAGAAAGTTGTTGACTTTCTTCCCTCTCACTGAATTCGGATATATGCCTCTAGTCCTGAGACATGTATTTCTATCTTGTGGACATCCGGCTCGAATACCGGACTGAGCTCGAATACCAGACCATTTTGGCTGTAATGCCGAAAACCCCTTTTTCATCTTTTACTTTGTTAAAGTCAGGCTAAAGTTTCATTGACATATTGAGGGACTTTAGACCAACGATGAAACGATTGAGAGGAAATCTTCCCCTTTTATCCTTTCAAAACTGATCTCTTCTCATGACTTGACATCACCAAGAGCAACTTTACTTGTAAAAGCGTTCTACAATTGCAAAGGATTAATCTAGATTCTTTAGCGCGTTAAGACCAGGAAGAACTTTTTCTAGCCTTAATAGCTACTTGTTTCAAACACTTAGCGAACCAAGGATTTTTTTGACATCCTTAAACATTACTGAAAGATTCTCTATCCTTAGAGAACTTCGCAGAATGAGTCTCGGATTTTTTTCCTTGACTACTTTGATCATCGTCTATTCTAGACTCGATCATAGTGGGGGCTAACTGTAGACATCTTCTGCTTTTGGCCTCCTGTCCCGACAGGAAGTGCAATGACGATAAATAAAACCATCTTCGTGTTGGATCGAAGTGAATAATACTAATGGATAACTGGTTAAGCCACAAAACACAAAAATAGCAAAAACAAATGTCCAATTAACTAAACCCGTTAGTTGCGCACGACATTCCAGCGTGACTCTTTGAGATGCGCGCAGATTTTTCTGTGGCAGCACTAAGATTTAACCTAGGCACTGATAAATCCGTTATTATTGAAACCTAATAATAACGGATTTAGGAGTGCCTAGGTTAAATCTTAGTGCTGCCACAGAAAAAGCTGCGCGCATCTTAAAGAGTCGCGCTGGGCTACCGCGCGCAACTAATTCAGTTGCGCGCGACACCCAGCGCAACTCCTGCGGAAGATTCAGAATTATACGAAAAATATAAAATTGAATCATACCATAAATACGAGCTTAGACAGACAATAATTAACATAAAACTCTGCGAAATACTTGTGAATTTGTGCAACCTAGCCCCTCTTGTCCTAAACACTCACCCTTTTGATATTTTGTTACTACTGTTGAGGTTCCCCAACAAGAAGGAGTCCATAAGTGTCCTAAACAGAGATCTAGCAAAGAGAAGTGGTAAATTCCCGAACACTTTGTTAAATCACATTTATTTTCTTGTTTAAAAGGACTTTAATTAATTAATTAGTATTGTTTTATCACCTTTAAAATAACTAATTAATCAATTCCCCATAGTATCTTACATTAAATAAAGATTAGCATTGAATTAAATATTTATTGGGTGATCACTTAAGCCAAGGCAAATCTTGTTTATTTTCTTATCCTTTCCATGAATTTAATTAAATAAGAATAACGACATTACGATGTAATTCCTACGTGAATTAATGCTTGTAAATAAAATCAACATAGTTTTAGGTATCGCGTTGCGTATATTGTTTGGTGATGAAATTGTAAAAAGGAAGAGCTAGTAGAGGTCGCAGTAGGGATAGGATAACGATTCCCCTCTTAAAGGAACGTTATTTTAGTACCCTCGCTCCCGAACTCATTTCTGGTTTATAGAACTATTTGGGCATGGGTAAACTTATTACTGACGCTAATTATTCCATGAACTTCACGTGGAAGAAAGGCATGAACGAGGTTTATGAGGTTTTCCTAAAACTCATTGGCGACTCCTACTTGTTTTTTTACAAAAAAGCGTAATGATAAAATAAATTCTAATTCAAGTTCCCCCAAATAGTAAAGAATTCAAATCCTACTACACCCTAACAAGTGTAAAGTCCTAGGCTTTTAAGTGGCAATGGGCATTTATGGAGAGTACCCCTTACGATGGGATCACCCTCCTTACACTATGCATTTGCTGCTCGTGAATTGGGGAACAGGGGAATGAATTGGGGAATAGGGGAAAATTGCTTGAGGTGAGGATGAGTAGCTGGTGGGCATGAGAATCGTCCTCACAACATGCTCGTGATGAACACTAAAGTAGACAGTCCCAAAGCATCGTCCTCACAGCATGCTTGAGAGCGCGACTTTGCAAGCGCAAGGAGTTGAACTTGGAACATCCACCAACAAAACACAAATGAAACCAAGGAGAAAATGAAGTAAAATAAACTCAAAATTAACAAACAAAACTAAAAGAAATAAAAATGAAAATGAAAAGAATAAAAGAAAGTAAACTATCTAAAATTAAAAGAAAATAAAGTAAAGAAAATGAAATGAAATTGAAAATGAAAATAAAATAAAATGAAAACTTAATCTATAAAATCTAAAATAAAGGAAAAGCAACTAAAATAACGAAAATAGAACAAATAAAGGAGAAAAGACTAGAAAAACCATCAAAATGCACAAAAGCCATAAAATAAGAGAGGAAAGGTAAAACCAAGAGCAAAAGCATAAAACTAAGCATTTATTAAGCATGAAAGCTATGTAAAGAAGGTAAAAAAAAACCTAAATGCTCATCAAATGGGTTCCATTTATGACACCCATTAGACGGTACTGTCGTATGACGACAGCTTGTAATTTTTATTGGGTCTTCACGATGTGTCAGTTTAATTAATCTGCTAATACGGTTTAATCAATTTATTAATGGAAGTAATAATATTCAATCCTTAATTGAGTCTAGGAACATAGTCCCATGGTCTCACAAAAGAGTCAAAGTATGTCACCTACACTCACTAGTTTAGCACACACTTTGTGAATATGTCACCAAGACCATGTCTTAGGTTCATGCGTGAGCTGGTCCTTTCCATCATTTGAGTTGGGGGTTCATTCTATTCCTAATTCTTCTATATATCACAATATTCATTCTTCCAACCTCCTTAAATCTATTGCATGTTGAATAGATTTTGAGTCAAATAATTAACAATAAATATCCCCAATTTCCTTTCCACAGCACTTGGTCAAGGAAGGAAGGGCGATTAATCAAGGACAACACCTTTGTTCAAGTTCTACTCTTTGACAAACCAATTATTTAGAAAAGAAAGGCTAATAAGATAATGGCGTCTTAGGAAGAAGTTAATGAACTCAAGAAGGATGTAACCAACCTAACTGACTTGATGAAAAACATAGCACTTCAAGTTAATGACCATGTAAGGCAACAACAAATGGAGCTCATGCAAGAAAGCTTGAGCAAAATATCCAGTGACTATAGTTTCCAGGGCATTAGCTCATAAGGGGTCTCAGTGGACAAGGAGCTTCTTCTGCAGAAGTTCAATGCCAGTGACATCCCTATGTTCCAGGCAACGGACAATCCTTACTTTCACTTAAGGGCCTTTGAAACTATTATGAACATTAAGGGGATTAATAAGAATTTTTTTACTCTTTATTCTCAATGTCTTTAGAAACCGTTTGTCAACATTGGTTCTTTTCTCTTGATAAAGAGAAAACCTCTACTTGGGATGGAATAAAAAACGCTTTCGTTGACAGATATAAATGTAATATTCAAGTCAAAACCGGCTGTAGACAACTTGAGTTGTTAAGACAAAAAGAGAATGAAGGCTTTACTTCTTTCTTTAATAAGTGGAGGGAAACTTCCAATAAGATGATTGAGGTGCCCACCGAAAAAGAATCTGTAGGGATGTTCATCAAGAATCTTTAAGACAAGTACTCGAAGCATTTGAAATATCAACACAACTTGAATACTTTCAAGGTCGTCTATGACATAGGTATTTAAATAGAAGATGACCTTGCAAAGAAAAAAGCTACTAACAATAGTAACCACAGTGGCTAGAAAGCAAAGAAGAACGACAATCCTTCTTCTTCAAAAAATGACCACTCTAGTAACAATGTTGGTACCTTTAATCTCAATGAAGTCTTTGCCATGTGTAGGGAATAATTTCAAGCATTAAACCCCTAGCTTGAACCCCACTGTGATCATACAATAAAGTACGGTGGCGTCCAAAAGGGAAGAAGATAGAGCAAAAGAGTCGCCAACAAGTTTTGGGAACTTGTAAACCGTTCATAGGATGAAGGTTACACCCCTTAACGATCCAAGAGATCGTCAACTCCATAAGGTCTAGAACCAATTAAGGGTTCGGCGATGAAGGTACAAATCCAACCTAAAAGAGATTGAACCTGGCCTAATAATAGGCCTCTACTTTATTCCGATCGTATTCATGCGCGCTTTCTTATTAACATGCAATCTATAGGATTAACCCTAAACCTGTTTATTTATGTTGGTTGAATATTAATGCACACATAAATCTATTATTGGCGATCACTTAAATTATAATCAAATTAACCCTAACAAGATTATTAATTATCTTATTAAGCGTGATTACAAGTACCAAAATTCCCTTTAAACATGCATAAAAGGTGTGATCAAGCAATAACAATAAATAATGTATCAAGCAACATAATAAATAATCAATCATTAGAATAAACATGAATAATAATAATCATCATCAAAATAATAATAATAATAATAATAATAATAATAATAATAATAATAATAATATTCATAATCATCGTGAATTATAACAATTATAATAATTATCATGTTCATGTTAATATTAAGGCATAATAATAGAAAGATCCTAGGCATGATACTAACAAGATTAATAACAAACCCTAGCACGTCACTAAGCAATAAAAATCAAATCTTTAACCCTAACATGATACTAACAATCATAAATATTAGGAAGAACATAGGAAACGTCGCAACAATCATATTTAATATTAAAATTACCCTAGACATGATACTAGGAATATCATAATAACAATGTAAACATGATTTCTACATCATAATATCAATAAAAATCATTAAAGCACTTACTTTGATGCTTTGTACCTCTTTCTAATAACAAAATACACACGTTAGTAACTTCAAGGAAAATAATAAACAAAACAATTAAATTAAATAATTGAAATAGAGATTTGGGACCAAACCCTCAGATATTAAACCTTTCACGTCTAGGGCGAAGGCAACTTTGAGTATGGCTAGGTGTTTCTAGATCTTGTGAATGCGGAATTTTGTATTTGAAAACAAGTTTAGAAAAGAAAGGATTAAAGATGAATGATTATGGGAATTAAGAGAATTAATGAATGAAAACTGATTGTAGGCGAATGTTAATTAAAACTGATTGTTGATGATAAGTGGTGAGAATTGGTGAATGAAAACGGAGTTTTTAATACATAATTTATTAAGAAATCAGCCAAAAAGATAAAATATCAAAACAGAGCACTTAGCGCACGCAAAATGAGGTTGGCGCACGCAAAACAGAGCTGGCGCCAACACCAGCTAGTTGGCGCTAGGCGCCAATGGCTAGCATCAGGCACTAATGGCCGGCGCCAGGCGCCAATGGCTGGAGTCAGGCGCCAGGCCTGTTTTTGACGCGTTTTCGAAAATCAGATAAATTTGCCGTACTGGAGGATTAAATCGTATCTTTTCCTTGAAAATGCTTTTTGATTTTAATTAAAACTCTAAAAAGTGAACAAAAGTCAATTTATCAATGCTAATTGAATTAGGAATGAAAAGAACCTTCTAAAAGAATCTAGAAGACTAAAACCATTCCTAATTGCATTAGGAATGATAAATCATATTAGGTCCTCCTCTAGATCATTGAGCCGCATATAAGGCTCAAACCGGGCCCAGTTTAGTAAATTGGCCATAATTTCCTCAATATTCATCGGAATTGGGCTTATAATATATCGTTGGAAAGAACTTGTCAAGCCCCATACAACTACACTATTTATGACCCTTATCATGGACCAACCAAACTGGATTGGCTTTTTTCTTAAAATAAGTTTTCATAAACAGAGAGGAGAAAAGAAATTAAAACTATCCGCAACACTAGACTTTCCACACTTTCACTTCATTCGATTATGATTCGACGTGAAAGGTACTCATCACCGGGTTTGGTTTTGGGGAGACACAAATGGGTGTCTACAGAAGCCCCCACTTTGACTGAGTTTGGAGAAACGCAAGTTTAAAAAACAAAAGTCAAAGTATCGATAGGGACGGAGAATAATTCAGAACGTTTGGCGATCCTAAACCACTCTTGTAACGCCGGTGCCTGCAAACTAGCGTTAGTTAAACAGATAAAAGAGTTAAGAAATGCGTATCTTGCACCGTCGAGCACACGTCTGTGAAAGTAACCGATTGTTTTGATGACCTCCTGTAAGCTAGAGAACGCCATCTCGCTTGAAAACCGCTACGCCTGTAACTGCTTCCAATATAGAAAATTGCTTCGCCTGAAACTATCCTCCTCCGCATTGATAATATTCCACGTCCATGGGAATACTATCGAAGATTATTTCTCTTGAAACAATCCTCAGTTGTTTGTGATAACTCTCCACAATCTAGGGAACGCCACCTTGCTGTTTCGATGTTCACTCGTCTCTGAACAAAGAGCTTCTTTTTGATATGTTCACGCGTCTCTGAACAAAGAGCTTCTTCTCCTTTTTTGGATATGTTCTCGCGCCTCTGAACAAATAGCTTCTTTTCTTTTTTTTTGATATGATCTTCTGAATAATGTGTCTACGTGTCTCTGAACGAAGAGCTTGATGATGTGAAATGTCCACGTGTCTCTGAGCAAAAGAGCTTGAAAAGAAAAATAGGAGATCTTTGATGATATGTCCACGCGTCTCTTAACAAAGAGCTTTTGATGATATGCCCACGCGTTTGTGGGGCAAAAGAGCTTGATGGAGTTGTTCACGCGTCTCTGAACAAAAGAGCTTGATAATAGGATGCCCACGCGTCTCTGAGCAAAAGAGCTTTTGAAAGGAATATCCACGTGTCTCTGAAAAAAAGAGCTTGAATAATATGCCCACGCGTCTCTGGAGCAAAGAGCTTTGATGGAGATGTTCACGCATCTCAGAACAAAGGAGCTTCGATGATTGAATGTTTGTTGCGATAATATTCCGAAGAAAAATTTTCGAAGAGCAACGTTTGTCGATCTCTAAAGCTCGCCTGAACTTTACTTCCGCTAAAACCAGTATGTCGGTGTCTCCGTGATTAGGCGCTTTAAGCTAAGTGAGACGATCTTTCATCAGGTCGACCACTTATTGTGATTGTAATCAAATTGACTACTTAATCATGTCAAATTGCTTATAGGGGCTAACTGGCGTACCAAGGAACCCGAAATTGATGTAAGAGGTTGAAATCACCTTTCTGAGAGGCTTTGAGCTCTGTCAATGCTGAGATATCTCTGGCGCCAAGAATTGGAGTAGGGTCTTCCCTATTCTGCTGCACCTGTATTTATTTTTTACTATAGAACTTCGCCAATCTCTTTAATTATCTTAATTATCTTAGGGTTGACTTAAGGCTTAATTATCTTAGGGTTGACCTAAGGTTTAAAGTTGCTTGACTCAATAACTTGACGCAACTCAAGGTATAAAGTTGACTCGATGTGATTGACTGACTCGATGTTGACTCGACTCAAAGTGAAATGACACGTGTGACTCATGAAAACAATCACAATAAGCGAAGAAAGACGCGAAAAATAAAGAAGCGAAGTGTTGAAGGTGCATGTTGAACGGGCTTAGTCAAATGTTGTTTGATACTATCTCTCAAGGTGCAAGGATTAACCCATCCTAGGCTTTCTCAACTGTTGACTCCATGATGAAAGTATTTGGGTAACTTAGGCACGGAGGCTAAGTACTTCATACTTCGTGATGCAACGATGATTGATAAGTGATGAGCGATGTGACAAGGCATGCTTTATGTTAAGATTCCATGACAAAGGGTTCCTAAGGGAAGGTATATTTGGTCATGTATTTGTGATGTGTGTGATAGTGACACTAAAGCTAGGCCGCAAGAGCTAAGTGTGTGGAAAGAATATTATTTCAAGAAGAGTCAAATGATTGTGACTCTTAGGCTAGGTAAGCTAATGATATAAAGATCAAGCCTCCAAGTCTAGCTCTACATAAAAAGGGATGAGCATAGGAGATCCCTTGATATTATCATGGTGTAAGTGTGTTAATGTGAATATGAATGCATGTTTATTACGGTCGCACCTCGATGTGAGGTTGCCTACGTATCCGTTAGGAATCAGGCCGAACGTAGCTCTAGCCGAACCTCGCACAAGTGTGTGTATACCTCAAAAAGGTCTTTTTAAGGGTTGTAACGTGGTTAGGTTAAAGGTTATAGAAGAAGATGATAAATGGCTGAAGATCCTCGATAAGCCCCCAAGGTGTGCAACCTTGCTTTTGAATCTTTATATTTATGCTTGAGTTCCTACTCTTTTTTAGCTCTCTTTTATCTTTTGCTTTAGCATTTATTTTATATTTTGTAAGTGTGGGAAATCCCGATCATGCGGTCTATTACTCACTTGGCATTCATGTTTCTCAGGCACGGTACCAAGCACTCGATAAGAGACGCAATCTGAGACATGTTCTTATCAAAGATATTTTCATATCAAAGACATTGGAACACTTACCCTTTTGTACACTTTTATTTATTTATTTTTTTTGCTTATTATTTGTTATTTTAGTCTTTTGAATCTCTCAAGCCTTTTTAGAATTGCATAAGTTGAACACCATCCCATCCCAAGGTTAGGTAGATGTAGGTTGAAAAAAGAAAGGTCTATCGTCAGACGAGGCTCAAAGTGGTTTATGAAGAAAGGATGTATAATTGAAGGGCGAAATGAGATATGATGTGGCTAGAAGGGGTGCCTTAACCATTGGTATACCTTGTGCTTAATTAGACATAATTTTTTTTTAATAATGCAATGTTATGAAATGATCATATATAGGGAAATAAATGCTCATTTTTATTAAAATAAAATATATAATGATCCTACAAAATAACTCTAAGGAAAATAAAAAGGTGCCTATGCTAGACTTATTGGGGAAAAGGGTAAATAAAAATGAAATAGAAAAAAGAGGTCACGAAATCTTGTCGTTGAAGCTCGCCTCTTGTCTTGTGTTTTTCCCTTTATCATCACTCGCTCTTCTTGTTAACTGGAGGCATGGGAAGCTTGTTGTTATCAATCAAATATTGGATAGCCTCCTTTAGCTTCCAACAGCTCTAAGTAGCAGTGTTCGCTTGGATTCCAACTAGGAAATATTTTCATAAGTGGAGGATCTTGAATAGAGTCGATCGAAAGCGTCATCGTAGCTAATTCCGATAGGGGTAAATTCCCTTTTCGGTTGCTTTCGATTACCCATGGCTAGAATCTCATTAAGGTCGAAAGTACCAACACTATTACTAGAGTAGGTGTTTTCGGAAGAAGAAGGATTGTCGTTCTTTTTCCCTTTACAGCCACTGTTACTATTGTTACTAATCTTGACTTTCTTGTCGCACGGAGGAACATGGAGGAGATTTAAATCAATGAATTCTTGAACACAATCCTTGAGGGCGAGACATACTTCGGTGGTGTGACCACGACCTCTATGGTATCAACAATAAGAATTTGGATCCCAATTGGGAAACCGTTTTTCAGGTGGAGGGTCTTGACTGGGACCAATGGGGTGGATAAGACCTTGATCGTGAAAACAGTCGAAAGCTTTATTGCAAGTCATTCTTATTGGTGTGTATTCTTCAATGGTCCGTTTTGCCTGTGGCTTAGGAGCATTGAGTTCTTCATTAAACTCTTGGCGAGAAATTTGTTTGATGGCCATTACCCGATTTGCTAGTCCTTCTACCACATTCAAGAGCATGGCAATGACATCTTGCAGTTTTCGAACGTCCTCTTTTAGACTTGACGAGTCTTCCTTGGTATTATCTAAGAAAAGACTTTCATCTTCCTCAATTATGGACACTTCATCGAGAGAGGTTATATAAGCTGTCTCGATCATGGGCTCTCCTACAGGTGTGATAAGAAGTGATGGATTGAAGGATGTTTGATCTTCTTCGATGGCTAGAATCTCGGAAGTTTCATTGTTATCAATCAGATCTTGAATTGCTTCTTTGAGTTTCCAACACTCCTCAGTGTCATGACCCTATCCTTGATGATATTTGTAGTGCTTATTAGGGTCCCACTTGGGTGGCCTGGCTTCTGGAACTGGATCTTTGATAGGCCCTATGGGCATGACTAGTCCTTTGTGATGTAGCTTCTTGAAAGCTGTTTCATAACTCATACCAAGTGGAGTGAACACTCTTTTTGATCTTTGGATTCGTTGTTTAGAGGCGTTCGTCGCATGTACTTCATTAATGGGAGAGGAAGAAGAAGGATGGTCGCTCTTATTTCCTCTCGCACTATTATCCTTCAGAAGGTCGTCTTCAATGTCAATGCCTATGTTATAGACAGCTTTAAAAGTATTTAAATTGTGTTGGTACTTTAAGTGCTTTGAATACTTTTCTTGGAGATTCTTGATAAACATCCTCACAGATTCTTTTTCGATAGGAGCCTTGACCATATTAGCGGAAGTTTCCCTCCATTTATTGAAGAAAGAAGTGAACCCTTAGTTTTCCTTTTGTTTTAACATCTCAAGTTGTCTGTGGTTTGTTTCGTCTTGGATGTTGCACTTATATCTATCTATGAAAGCGTTTGTTATCGACTCCCAAGAAGAGGTTTTTTCTTTCTTGAGAGAAAATAACCATTGTTGACAAACGGTTTCGAGAGATAGTGGGAACAGAGAGGGGAAAACCTTCTTATCGATACCCTTAATGCTCATTATAGTTTAAAAAGCTCTTAGATGGAAGTAAGGGTTATCTATTGCATTGAATATAGGGATGTCAATGGCGTCAAACTTATGCGGAAGAAGTTCCTTGTCCAGCGAGACCCCTTGTGAACTCATGCCCTGAAATTTACAGTCACTAGATAGCTTGCTTAAACTCTCTTGCATGAGATCCATCTATTGTTGCTTCACGGGATCATTGATCTTGAGTGTGAGTAGCTTCAGTGTCTCAGTCATGGTAACCAATTGGTTACTGAGCTCATTGACTTCCTCTTGAGTTGCCATTATCTTTTTAGCCTTCCTCTTTTGACGAATCGATTTATCAAAAAGTGGGACTTGAATAAGGAGGTTGTCCTTGATTAATCGCCCTTCTCTCCTCGACCAAGTACTCTGGAAAAGGCAATTGGGGATATTTATTGTTAAT
The DNA here is from genome assembly GCF_001683475.1 of Chenopodium quinoa. Lineage (NCBI taxonomy): Eukaryota > Viridiplantae > Streptophyta > Magnoliopsida > Caryophyllales > Amaranthaceae > Chenopodium > Chenopodium quinoa. The sequence continues at coordinate 3,038,844 of NW_018743405.1, read as the reverse complement.
AATTTGAATCAAACTTTATTCAACATGCAATGGATGGAGGAAGTGAAGAAAGATTGGAATAGAATGTGAAAGAAGATTTAGATGTAGATGGAGGGATATGAAGAATTAGGAATAGAATGTACCCCCTAACTCAAATGACGGAAAAAGACCGACTCATGCATGAACCTAAGACATGGTCATGGTGACATATACTCAAAGTGTGTGCTAAGACTAGTGAGTGTAGATGGTACGTTAAGACTCGTGTCATGACCATGTGGCTAGACTATGTGACTAGACTCAAGCAAAGACTAAGTTAAGACTTCACGTATATGCATTAAACTTGACAGACTCTGGTATTTTAGTCATAACTTTTTATCTGTGACTCTGATTTGGATGAAACCAACGCCAAATTAAAGATAAAACTCGAGGCTACAGATCCATAGACTCGTAGTTCTTCCTAGAACTCCAGATATGGCCAAAACAAGTTGACGTTTGTGCAGTATATGGGAATAAAAATCCGGGTTGACTTAAAGGAACTATGACTCAATTTTTTGTTTATTTATTAGCTCAAATTAATTAATAATTTAATTAAAAAAGTCCTTTAGTCATTAATCAATTTATTTTAGTCTTAACACAAGTCAAACAAACGGTAAGGAAAAATCACATAGAGTATGCACAACAAATAATGCACAATTAGTCAAGTAGGCACAATATGATGCAATGAGTTTGCAACCTAACCATGGCTCTAGTTCTCTAAAGATCGGGATATGGGTTAGTCAATAGAGGGTCCATGGTTAATTGTCCGGATGCACCGCACGGAAGCCTAATCGTGAAGGGTTGGCGCGAGTGGATGGGACACCGTGAGTTTAGAAAGAACTCGCTTACATGGTTTGGTGAATTCAACATCACGGATATACCCTTTGTTGCACGGAGCGTTCAATCGGGTAGATGGAGCACGAATTCCCAGAGGTCTATGTCCATATGTAGAACACATATGGGTTTCAGAAAAGTGAGAAAAAATTCAATCAGGAAGTAGGATCGAGAAAACAATACGAAAAACCGGTCGAAATTAGAACGCATATTTCTAGCACGGTATTGGGGGAATTGGCGCTAGCAATCAGAGACTGGCGCCATTTTTAACTATAGCGCTTGGCACCAATGCTGGCGTCTGGCGCTACGGCTAAAAGTCTGGCGCCAAGCTCTGCGCTACTTCCCACATGCCTCAGCAGCTTTCTGTGCTCGATAAAATTTTCCAGTTTCGCGCGGTGTTATTTCGGTCCTAGTTGTTAAAGATATTTCTCAAATTTCCTTCGTGTAAAATCCTATGTTTTTAACTCATTACGGATGGTCTTTCCAATGAGATATTTTTTTATGCATATGACAATAATGTTAATCAAAATTACGCACATGAAATACTTAGAACGTTTCGAGTCTCATCCACTCATTCTAAATCAATGCCGAAACAAATTCAGGAATTAAAATAGAAATCCTCCCCAGTGGAGTCGCCAAATACTGTAGGGAATAATTTCAAGCATTAAACCCCTAGCTTGAACCCCACTGTGATCATACACTAAAGTACGGTGGCGTCCAAAAGGGAAGAAGATAGAGCAAAAGAGTCGCCAACAAATTTTAGGAACTTGTAAACCGTTCATAGTATGAAGGTTACACCCCTTAACGATCCAAGAGATCGTCAACTCCATAAGGTCTAGAACCAAATAAGGGTTCGGGAATGAAGGTACAAATCCAACCTAAAAGAGATTGAACCTGCCCTAATAATAGGCCTCTACTTTATTCTGATCGTATTCATGCGCGCTTTCTTATTAACATGCAATCAATAGGATTAACCCTAAACCTGGTTATCTATGTTGGTTGAATATTAATGCACACATAAATCTATTATTGGCGATCACTTGAATTATAATCAAATTAACCCTAACAAGATTATTAATTATCTTATTAAGCGTGATTACAAGTACCAAAATTCCCTTTAAACATGCATAAAAGGTGTGATCAAGCAATAACAATAAATAATGTATCAAGTACCATAATAAATAATCAATCATTAGAATAAACATGAATAATAATAATCATCATCAAAATAATAATAATAATAATATTCATAATCATCGTGAATTATAACAATTATAATAATTATCATGTTCATGTTAATATTAAGGCATAATAATAGCAAGATCCTAGGCATGATACTAACAAGATTAATAACAAACCCTAGCATGTCACTAAGCAATAAAAATCAAATCTTTAACCCTAATATGATACTAACAATCATAAATATTAGGAAGAACATAGGAAACGTCACAACAATTATATTTAATATTAAAATTACCCTAGACATGATACTAGGAATATCATAATAACAATGTAAACATGATTTCTACATCATAATATCAATAAAAATCATTAAAGCACTTACTTTGATGCTTCGTACCTCTTTCTAATAACAAAATACACACGTTAGTAACTTCAAGGAAAATAATAAACAAAACAAGTAAATTAAATAATTGAAATAGAGATTTGGGACCAAACCCTGAGAAATTAAACCTTTCACGTCTAGGGCGAAGGCAACTTCGAATATGGCTAGGTGTTTTCTAGATCTAGTGAATGCGGAATTTTGTATGTGAAAACAAGTTTAGAAAAGAAAGGATTAAAGATGAATGATTAAGGGAATTAAGAGAATTAATGAATGAAAACTGATTGTAGGCAAATGTTAATTAAAACTGATTGTTGATGATAACTGGTGAAAATTGGTGAATGAAAATGGATTTTTTAATACATTATTTATAGAAAAATCAGCCAAAAAGATAAAATATCAAAACAGAGCACTTGGCACACGCAAAACGAGGTTGGCGCATGCAAAACAGAGCTGGCGCTAGCACTAGCTAATTGGCGCCAGACGCCAATGGCTAGCACCAGGAGCCAATGGCTGGCGCCAGGCCTGGTTCCAGGCGCCAATGCCTAGAGTCAGGCGCCAGGCCTGTTTTTGACGCGTTTTTGAAAATCAGATAAATTTGCCGTACTGGATGATAAAATCGTATCTTTTCCTCGAAAATGCTTTTTGATTTTAATTAAAACTCTAAAAAGTCAACAAAAGTCAATTTATCAATGCTAATTGAATTAGGAATGAAAAGAACCTTCTAGAAGAATCTAGAATACTAAAACCATTCCTAATTGCATTAGGAATGATAAATCATATTAGGCCCTCCTCTAGATCATTGGGCCGCATATAAGGCTCAAACCGGGCCCAGTTTAGTAAATTAGCCATAATTTCCTCAATATTCATCGGAATTGGGCTTATAATATATCGTTGGAAAGCTCTTGTCAAGCCCCATTCAACTACACTATTATTGGACCCACATAATGGATCAACCAAACTGGATTGACTGTTTTCTAAAAATAAGTTTTCAAAAACAGAGAGAAGAGAAAAGAAATTAAAACTATCTACAACACTAGACTTTCCACACTTTCACTTCATTCGATTATGATTCGACGTGAAAGGTACTCATCACCGGGTTTGGTTTTGGGGAGACACAAATGGGTGTCTACACCATGGATAATCAAGGATCTAAAAAGAAACCCTAATAGAGTTCACACCCATTGGAATGACGTATGATGTTGTTTTCGATCGTCTCTAAGATCGAGGATTAATCAAACCTATTACCCTACCGAGGATCCAATGCCAGAAAAACGATCTTCAAGATTGCATCCCAATTCTTATTGCAAGTACCATCAAGGAAATGGTCACACCACCGATGAATGCTACTGATTTCAAAATCTTATTCAAGACCTTATAGAAAAAAAACAAGATCCCATTGCCTCTAGCTAGCAAGAAGACCGGGTGATGAAAAGCACAAGATAAGAGGCGAGCTTCAACGACAAGATTTCATGACCTTTGTTTCTATTTATTTTTCATTATTCCTTTCCCCAATAAGTCTAGCATGGACACCTTTTATTTTTCCTTAGATTTACTTTGTAGGTTTTTTTCTTTTTCCCTATCAATAAATGAGTATTTATTTCTTTGCATATGATCATTGCATTGTATTACCCAAAAAAAAAATGTCGAACTAAGCACAAGGTATACCAATGATTTGAGGCACCCCCTTGTAGCCACATCATATTACCTTTCACCCTTCAAATATATAATCTTTTCTTGATAAACCACTTTGAGCCTCGTCTAACAATATACCTTTCTTTCTTCGACCAACATCTACCTAACCTTGGGATGGTATGGTGTGTAGCTTAAGCAATTTTCAAAGGACAAAAGCTTGAGTGAATCAAAATATTAAAATAGCAAAAACAATAAAAGTGTACAAAAGGGCAAGTGTTCCAATGTCTTTGACATGAACATGTCTTTGATATGAACACGTCTCAGATTGCGTCTCTTATCATGTGCCTGAGAAACATGAATGCCAAGTGAGTGATAGACCGCATGATCGAGATTTCCCACACTTACAAAAAACGTTCAAAATAGGAAAAAATGCAAAAGCAAAAAAGAGAGCAAAATGTAAACAAAAGAGAGCTCAAAAGAGAGAAACCTCAATAATAATACAAAGATTCAAAATCAAGGTTGCACACCTTGGGGGCTAATCTAGGGTCTTAAGCCTTTATCCCTTTCTTTTTCAAACCTTTAGCCTAACCACGTTACAACCCTTAAAAGACCTCTTTGAGGTACACACACACTTGTACGAGGTTCGGCTACAGCTATGTTCGGCCTGATTCCTAACAGATACGTAGGCAACCTTACAAAGGAGTGCAGCCGTAATAAAAATGCATTCATATTTACGCTCATAAATGATCATATCTAGGAATTTCCAATGCTCACCCTATTCATTTAGAGCTAGAAATGGGGGCTTGATCCTTACATTATTAGCTCACCTAGCCTAAGAGTCACCATCATTTGACTCTTTTCAATATATTTTTCCACACACTTAGCCCTTACAGCCTATCTTTAGTGTCACTATCACATACATCATAGATACATGACCAAATATACTTCCCTTAGGAACTCTTTGTCATGAAATCTTAACATAACGTTGAAGCATGCCTTGTCATATCAACGTCAATCATCATTGCATCACAAAGTGTGAAGTACTTAGCCTTCCCGCCTAAGTTACCTAAATACTTTCACTATCAAGTCAACTAGGGTAGTCTAAGATGTTATAATCCTTGTGTTGTGAGAGACAACATGAACGGATTAAGCTCATTCAACACGCACCTTCAAAAACTTCGGTTCTTTCTTTTTTTCGTCTTTCTTTTTCGAGAGAAAGTCGGTACCCTCCACAAAAATGACATAAATTTTTGTTTTTCTGCATATTGATTCATGTACATATCGAGCTTCATGAGTCAAAATTATGCACACACGCGTCACACGAAGTGACTCATCATTAAGTCAAGTTTATACCTTGAGTCATGTCAAGTCAATAAGTCAAGAAGCATTAAGTCTTAGGTCAACCCTAATTACATGAGAAAATTCCTATAATCCAAAATGTAAATGCAGGTACACTAAGTCCTAGACGGACGGGTAAGCTTTACAAAAGGTTTTAAGCAAAAGGACGCAAACAACATAGCAAATCAACTAGAGTCAGCTTGATTGCAATTATATTTGATTGTCGATCGGCCTGACGGCGGTCATATTAATTGATTGGGTTCCTTGGTACGCCTGTTAGCCCTTATAAGTAAATTAACATGATTAGTAGTCAGCTCAATTACAATCGCAGTAATTGATTGACCTAACGGCGATCGTTTCACTTAGCTTAAGCGCCAAAGCATTGGCTCATTACAACCACCAAGGCATCGATTCAAAAGCAAGCACTTATACGACAATTTTTCCAAGATTGAATTGTCATCCCCAACTAACAATATTTCCAAAAGTGGATTGTCGCGCATCTTCTTAAACGGCAAATTTTCAAAGATTGGATTGTCATCTCTGGCAAAGTTTCCAAGCGTCAATTGTCGTGCTCCTTCTCTGTTTAGCAATTTTTTCCAAATTCGGATTGTCATCGCTGGTATGTTTTCCGAGATTAGATTGTTATACACAAAGTTCCCTATGGAAAAATTTCCCAAAGGATTGTCTCAGGTCTCTATTCATCTTAATATTTTGGCAAAGGTTCCTCAATGTGGATTGTCATTCATTTCAGTAAGTGTAGGGAATATTTCAAGCACTACCCCAAATTTTAACCCCACTGTGATCATACACTTAAGCATGGTGGCGTCCAAAGGAAAGGAAGATAGAGCAAAAGAGTCGCCAACAAGTTTTAGGAACTTGTAAACCGTTCACGAGGTGAAGGTTACACCCCTTAACGATCCAAGAGATCGCCAACTCCAATAGATCTGGAACCAAGGCTGGAAGTTGGGGGATGAAGGTACAAATCCAATATAAAAGAGAAAGAACCTGCCCTAATAATAGGTCTCTACTTTATTCTGCTCGTATTCATGTGCGCTTACTAACTAACATGCAATCAATAGGTTTAACCCTAAACCTGTTTATCTATGTTGGTTGAATATTAATGCACAAATAAAACAATTATTGGCGATCACTTGAATTATCATCATATTAACCTCTAAACAAGATTATTATTTAACTTATTAAGCGTGATTACAAGTACAAATTCCTTTTAAACATGTATAAAAGGCATGATCAAGCAATAACTAACAATAATATCAAGCAACATAATAATCATCATAATAATAATAATCATAATAACAATCATAATCATGTTAAAAAGAAAGCATAATATTAATAGCAAGATCCTAGGCATGATACTAACAAGATTAATAACAAACCCTAGCATGTCACTAAACATTAAAGATTAAAGCTTTAGCCCTAACATGATACTAACATGAATATTAGGAAAGAAACAGGAAGCATCACATAAATCATAATTGATATAAGCAAATCACTCTAAACAGTATACTAGGAAGCAATAAAACATTCTAAACATGATTTCTATATCATAATATCAATTAAATAATTAAAGCACTTACTTGGATGCCTCGTACCTCTTTCTGATAACAAAATACACACGTTAGTAGCTTCAAGAAAAATAATAAAAAAAGAATTAAATTAAATAATTGAAATAGAGATTTGCGACCAAACCCTCAGAAATACCAAACCTTTCATGTCTAGGGTGAAGGCAACTTCAAATTGGGCTTGGTGTGTCTAGATCTTGTAAATGCGGAATTTTGTTTGTGAAAAGTTGATTTAGAAAGAGAGAGAGAAAGAGTATCAAGATTTTCTTGATGAAAGTTGGCGATTAAAAACAGAGGTTTAAGAAGGCTATTTATAACGAAAATAAGCCGGAACACGATAAAAAAGAATCGGAGTTTCAAGAAGAATAAAACACGACACATGCCTCGGTCGTCGCGCGACAGGGCCCGTCGTCGTGCGACAGGCTTGTCACTAGGTGACAACTTGTGGTGCGGCGCTGCTGGATGTTTTTCACAAGTTTTCCCATTTTTGATAAAATTAAGCGTACGAGTGGTAAAACTGTAATTTCATTTAAAACACTTCTTTTATTCTAAAAAACTAAATTATCAATGCTAATCACATTAGGATTCAAAAGAACCTTCTAGAAGATTCTATAAGAGTATAATCAATCCTAATCGCATTAGGAATGAAATCATAATAGGCCCTCCTCTAGATCATTGGGCCGTATGTAAGAACCAAACCGGGTCCAGTTTAGTATTTTTGCCATAACTTCCTCATTATTCATCGGAATTGGGCTTATAATATATCGTTGGAAAGCTCTTTTTTAACCCAATACAAATACACTATTATTGGACCCTTTCCATGGACCAAAATAAACTAGGTTGGCTATTTTCATAAAATAGGTTTTTGAAAACAGAGAGAAAGAAGAGAATTAAAAATTAACCGCAATAATAAAACTTTCCACACTCTCACTTCATTTGATTATGACTCGAAGTGAAAGGTATTCATCACCGGGTTTGGTTTTAGGGAGAAACATATGGGTGTCTATAGAAGCCCCTACTTTGACTGAGTTTGGAGAAACGCAAGTTTCGAAAACAAAAGTCAAAGTATCAATAGGGAAGGAGAATGATCCAGAACGTTCGGCGATCGTAAATCACTCTTGTAACGCAAATACCTACAAACTAGCGTTAGTTAAAACAGATATGAGAGTTTAAGAAACGCGTATCTTGCACCGTCAAGCACACGTCTCTAGGAGTAACCGATTTGTTGCTTCATTGCTTTTGTGACAACCTTCCACAAGTTAGGGAACACCATTTTGTTGTTTCGATGTTGACATGTCCATGTGTCTCTGAACAAAGAGCTTGGACGATCTTCCTCAAGCTAGGGGATACCGCCTGAAGACTGCTACGCCTGTAACTTCCTCCAATTTCCGCTGTTATAGTCTTCTGCAAGCTAGAGAATCCTATCGAAGACTACTTCGCTTGAAACGGTCTTCATTTGTTGTGATAATATTCTGAAGAATATCACCGAAGACCAACGCTTGTTGATCCTTTAAAGTTCGCTTAAACTTTGCTTTTGCTATGCCAGTGCGTCGGCGCTTTGCTGCTTGTGAACCCATATGTCGGTGCTTCTGTTTTTTGTGAACCATTGCGGTGGTGCCTTTGCTGTTTATGAACCATTATGTCGGTGCTTTTGCGATGAGCCAATGTTTAGGCTCTTTAAGCTAAGTGAGACGATCATTTATCAGGTCGATCACTTAATGTGGTTGTAACCGAGCCGATTACTAAATCATGTCAAATTGCTTATAGGGGCTAAATGGCATACCAAGGAACCTAAATTGTTGTACGAGGTCGAAATAATAATTTTAAGAGGCCTCAAACTGTGTCGACGCTGCAACGTCCGCTAGAAATTATTGTCGCCGCAATTTCTTCCTGTTGCCCGACGCTGCACTCTGTCGCGCGGCGACAAAGTTGTTGTGCGGCGCTGCACTTGGGTTTTCTGAATAAAAGCCCTTTCTTCCTCATTTCGCTGCTACTGCATATTTTCGTTTGCGTTTCGTCACAAAAACTTAAAATCATCCGTTCTTGCTCGTTTGTCAACCAAATTCGCTCAAATTTGTTGCAAATTGAAGCTTTGTTCATCTAGTTTGCTGGTCTATGTAATTTTTTTCCAAACTCACTCGATTTTTGCTGAATTTTGCTTATGTTTATTCACGACTTTCTTGAAAATTTGAAACTTATATTGCTTAATTTGCTTTGTTTGACAAATTTTATGCCATGACATTGATTGATTATGTTTGTATATTGCCTTGGGAGTATTTTGAGACTTGTTTGACTCAATTTAGTGTAGAAATGAGTGATTCACCATTGTTGAACCTCTTAAGGTCGTGATAACAATGTGGCTTATTCTTGACGTTTTTGCTAGCAATTCTTGTTCAATTTGTCACAAAAACTATCATAATATTGCAAGAAATTGTTTGATTGCTTGAAAAATTCCATATATGCTTGAATTAAAATTGTGCTCTGTTTTAATACTACGTACTCTGTTTTTTGCGAACATAGTATCATGGGGCTAGGTGAACCTTAGATACTATAAAGCCTTAAGTTTTGTCAATTTTTCACAGTGTACTATGGCTAGACAGCGAAGTTTCGATTCTCGGTCCCAAGACACGCGACGGGAGCATGATCTTATACAAGAGGACGTGGATCTGTCCACCTCTCTTGGTCCCTTCCCTGAGTGGGACGAGCGGACGTTGTCCTTTGCCCCCGAGCACCATATTTCTGAGAGGGTGCGTTGTGGGATTGTTAGTGGTAGGACGCGCTGCCATGGCTTGGGCAATGAGACCCTAGGCAAGATGTACAACAAGTATTTTAGTGGCGATGAGGGGCTGCGACTGCTTTGGGAGTCTTGTGGGCTGACTACCCTGTTCTTGGCTACCCAGGCCATGTATTCGTTCGATGCGGGCCACCACGTGGTTTGCGCTTTGGTGGAGTTCTTCTGGGACATCACCAACACTTTTCACTTTCCTTGGGGTGAGATGACTGTCACCCCAGTCGACTTCAGTCTCATCTCGGGACTGGAGTTTTGCTCAATTGCGCTGCCGTTCGACAGCTCTATTAGTGTTTTCTCTAATATAGTTGAGGATTTGTTGGGTCTAATCGTTGTTCGGGCCCGTGCCGAGGTGGAGCCATCACGATTTAGCTCTAGATACATTCGCCGGTCGACTTTGGTGATGGCTTTTGACGATGATGCGACCACCCGAGAGTAGCGGGTGCGCATCTTTGCACCTTTTCTCCTGACAAGGGTAGTTAGGTGCAGCTTTACTACCTTCCTGCTCTCCGCAATATTCAGCTGATCGGGACTCATAATTGGGCCAGCTTGGCCTACGCTGACTTCTTGTGGGGATTGCAAGAATCTTGTTGACACTAGTCTTACACAGGAAACATCGCTCTCTCTAGCTTCTGGAGAGTCGTAGAGGTATGCTTTATCTCTTCAAAAGTTAGCTCTAAACACTTATTAGGACTTGTTGATATCTTTTTATATTTGTAGATCTGGTTCTACGAGTACTTTCCTTCGCTTGCGCCGGCGAGACCATCTCCTCGTGAGCTCCCTTTTGGCACCTGTTGGGGAGGTCGTTTCAGTGACAAGACGGCTACTGCCTATGTCCGAGAGCTGATTCTCTCTGTATGTTCTTTTTTCATAGTTGTCGTCTTTTGTGTTATTTTCGGTAGAGCTTCGTCTTACAAACATATTTTGCAAGAGCCTGAGGTATTATACTAGCCATGGGATGGTCTTGTTATTCTTACGCTGGCTGCGTAGTACACTGCTGAGCGTCGCTACTTTCATAGGACGTGTGAGGCGGCGGTGTATTTAGGAGAGAGAGTTGCTATTCAGCACTCCTCAAAGATTTTCGTCGTCTTTGCTCCTCCGCCTTGCCACATATTCCATGATGTGATGCTGTTCAACTTGGCAGAGAGGTCGCCTGCCGGTACCCCTTAGCGATCTTATGCTAGCTCGAGGCGATGTTATGAGAAGGACTTGCTGCCGTTGTTAGCTCCGGCCCCTGTTTTGTCTGAGGAGGCGGCGGTATGATTTTTGTCTTTTATTTCTTTGCTAAGTAGCTCCCAAGTGGTATTTTATTTACTTAGGTTTGCTTTTTTCCAGACTGAGCCTACTGAGTTCGTTCTTCCCCTGATGTCCATCAGCTATTAGGGGATGTACGGCCCTGTGTAGGAGATGATCCCTCCAGCTATTGAGGATTAGCGCTTCGTAGAGCGATTCAACCCTCGTCACCAGACTCGGGTGAGTTATTTACTTGCTATTTGTTTATATTTGTCTTGTATTGTTACTAACTTTGTTTCTTGATAGTTCTCGCGCAAGGTGGTGTCAGCGATGGCGAGGTGCATAGACGCCTTTTGGAGGCAGTTGGTGCGGATGAGGAACGTGGCTTCCTGTCGTTGTGACGACGCTACTCAGGAGGTAACTTTTTCTTCTTTATTTCTGCATTGTTTATGTTTCTATTTTCTTTGTATCTGACTTAATTTACATTTGTAGGGACAGCCTATCTCTTCATGTACTCGGACGAGACCCGAGGCGAGGACAGAGTCGGCTCAGCCTGGCACGAGGCGTCGCCGCACTGCCTTTGGTGGCCGAGGCGGCCGATCTGATGCTGCTCGGACCGAGGCAGTGGAGGGCTTGGGCTCTTCTTATGAGGGTGCATGGGCTAGGCCGATGGGCCAGGGAGAGGCGACATCGTCTCCTGTAGGTGGTGGGACGTACTAGGTCGGCTCATCGTTGCAGCAACCTCTGCAGCCTCAGCTGTTGCTGATTCATAATCATGGCAAACTTGGGTGGACTGGTCCTGAGTTGAGTTTCCCTACTCCTGGAGAGACCGGAGCTGGTGGGGAGCATACTCCTCGATCTACGCAGTTCTTTGATATGATGAACATCCCTCATCATCTGCGTCCTCCGGCACCGTAGTTGTACCTGTGTTGTTTCATTTTAACTTTTGTAGGACTTTGCCGACTGACTCATTTATTACATACATTTGTTAGACATATTTGTATATACAAACTATTATCTATTATAACTGTTTTATCTTTGCATTTATATTTCATTTTTTAGTGCATATGTGTGTGTGCAAAAAAATGTGATTAATTTTGCGTAAAATTTCCGTCATTTTTATTACTAATGGAGGGTATCCAACTTTCTCCCCAAAAAATAAAAAATGAAAAATAAATCGGACTTAAAACAAACTTGAATTTAATTAATCTTGAATAAATCCAAAGGAAAAAAGAAGGAAAAATATAGTAAATTAATATGTATGGGGTATTTGAACAAGGGGTAAAATTGTTAAGTCATTGTACGAATTCGAATCATAGCCAAAAAACGCAGTTTGCATAGCACATTGAAGAAGCGCTGCAGCGCCGCTTGTCGCCATGTGCTTTGCGCTGTCGCCGAGCGCTACTGCTGTCGCCAGGCTACAGACTTTGTCGCAAGGCGACAGATTTGTCATTTGGCACTACAGTGCGTTGCCTCCGAATCCTTTCTGGAGTAAAATTGCATCGATTTTGTAAAAAAATATCCCCCTAATCTGCCGATTTTCTGTATAATTCAAGCAGATTAATTGTAGTCTTAGTTTCTCAAAAGATAAGCATGTCTTTAGTCACTAAGAGTTTTAGCAATTTTACTCGTGAATGGTGTCTGTCTTTAACTACTAAAGAGAGAAAAGAACTCGACTTTTTTCACATGGGAGGTATTTATGGTATTAAGGGGGTAGATCTTGACATAGGTTTTATTCATACCGCCTTAGAATATTGGGACACATATACACATTGCTTTAAATTAGGGTGTGATAAAATTAGCCCTTTACTGGAAGAATTTGGTGCCATCCTAGGCTTCCCTTCATTAGATCTTGCAATAATCCCTAGAGTAAATGAATATTATAATAAAGATTTTGAGCGCTTCTTTAATTTAAAAGACAGAGATCTAACAAATATTGTGGATTGTAGCGTAGTTAATCAAAAGAATTTGCACGCCACTACTTTGATAGACCTTATTCTGAATCTTTTAATGTTTATAGAAGAAGGGCTTTTCTCTTTTGCATGCTTAACTAATATCTCCTCAATAGTGGTAGAACTAATGAAGGTCAAGCAATTATATTAACTGTTTTGGAGCAAATGAAATCTGGAAGAAACCCAATGCCATTAATTGTTGGAGAGACTATGCTTAGTCTTGATGAATTAAAGAAAAATCCAAAAGTACCTTTTAGGGGCTTTCCAATTTTAATATAGGTAAAAAAATAATATTTTTAATTACAGAAATCAAAAACATATTTTTGTATAGTAATAATAATTTATTTGCATTTAATTTTTTGCAGATATGGCTAATGGAGAGACTAGAATTAATTAGTCCTCCTGACAACAATGAAAAATACACTCCAAATTGCTTTGTGAGGCGAACGAAGTGTTTCTATAAGATGGGGCACCATGAGTGGAATAAAGTCTTTGCCTCTTTCAACTTTGCTATCAAGAGGGTCGTCCCATGGTGGAATATAGAGAAGATGGTTGGTGTCAACAAGCAACCCTTCTGCCGTCTTCCAAGCTTAATCTAGATAACTTTTTATTATCCCTGCAGGGTAAAAAGACAGTACGGTCTACTTCAAACAATTCCTTCTGGGGATCTCCGTCGTCTGTATGAATTCCCTGTTTCACAAGAAGTAGAGAAATTTGACACATATTGGAGTGATAGGCCTTTGTGGGAAGTGATTACCTAAAAGGTTCCTCCTTCCTTGCCCAATGATGTGAAGAGATGGCTTCTTAATAAGCCTACAAAGGACATAAAGAAATATCAGGGTAGAACCAATGTGAAGAACTGTCTAGGATACAAAGTGATTCCTGTTAAAGAATGCTTGGGTGAAAAAGTTGAATTTAAAACACCTGTGATGCTTAAGAAGAAAGACACTACAAAAAATAAAGGGAAAAGAAAAGCTAACACCTCAAAAAAGAAGGCTTGGGTAGAAAAGAAACATGGAGTCCTAGCTAAGGGAGAAACCATTTACTCTAAAATTGGATGTAGGTCCTCTAAAGGATGCCTACTAGCTAAAGTCATGGATGATTTTGCGTCGTCTCTATTTTGCGTCTGTCGCTAGACGTTGCTGCCTATTGCCGGGCGACAAGCTTTGTCGCTTTGCGCTGCAATCTGTCGACCGGCGACAGACTTCTTTCTATGGCGCTGTTATTGCGTCGAATTTCTATTGCTTATGGGATGCGAGGTTTGTGAAAATTAAAGTGGCCACATCCTGTAAAGGGTTGCCTACGTATCCTTTCCTAAGGAATCAGGCCAAACGTAGCTCTCTTAAGTGTCCTACTCAAGTATTTATGGGTAGTACTTTTTAAGTTGGTCAAGATTTGTCATGTTTGAGAACTCATTACCATCCATATCAGTTAGTTTTGCTGCACCTCCGGAAAGAATGGTTTGAACGATATATGGTCAGGACCAATTAGGCCTAAACTTGCCCCTTGGATCCAAAACGTTTTTCCTTAGAGCTTTTAACACCAAGTCTCCTACTTTGATGTTTCTTGTCTTGACCTTCTTATTAAAGTGACTAGCCATAGGGGTTTGATAGCATTGGGTATGATGTAGAGCTTCTAGTCGCTTTTCATTGAGTAGAATTAGCTCCTCATATCTTGCTCTAGTCCATTCGACTTCATCAAGTTTTACTTTCTAATGCAATGCATAGAGGCGGTATCTCAAGCTCTACAGGTTGTATGGCATCCATTCCATAAACCAAGGAGAATGACGTATTTCCTGTTGATGTGCGAATTGACGTGTGATAACCCCAAAGTGCGAAATGGCGTATTTTATGTCATTTTCTCGATAATAGTCTTTAGATTTTTGTTAGCCGCCTCAAATGCTTCATTTGCTTGAGGTCTATAAGGGGAAGAGGGATGGTGTTGAATGCCATATTTTTGTAACAATTCTTCACATTCTGCTTAGAGGTGAGTTCCATTGTCACTTATCATCTCATGTGGGACTTCGTATCGACAAATAATATTCCTTTTGATAAAGAGTGCTACATGTTTTGTAGTGAGTTCAGCATATGATTGTGCTTCAACCCACATTGTGAAGTAATCAATTGCTACTAGGATGTATTCGTGACCTCCTGTCCCTGGAGGGGTGATTTTACCAATAATATCAATTTCCCATGTAGAGAATGGCCATGGTGAAGTGTAGGTGTAGAGTAAGGACGGAGGAAAATGTTGCAAGTTGGCGTAAATTTGGCACTTAGGGCATCTTTTTACATATTGATGACAATCCCTATTTATGGTAGTCTAATAGTACCCTTTTCGCATTATCTTTTGGACTAGAATTTTGCCATTAACATGGGTTCCACAAATTCCTTTGTGAACTATCCTCATAGCTCTTTGGGCTTCCTTTTTCCCTACCCATAAGAGAGCTCGACCCTTAGGTACCATTTTGTGTAACTCGTTGTCTATGAGTACGTATTGGGAAGCCAAGAGTCTTAATGCTCGTTTTGCTCTTTTGTCAGCATGAGGATATTCTAATTTGGTGACGTAATTAAGTATATCCGTATACCATGGTTCTTCTTCTTCTTCTTCTGCTTCTTTTTCTTCATCTTGGACCACTTCATCATCTTCTATGACCTGAATGTAAGACAGTTTATGAATTTTCTCTATGGTTAAAGGCAGTTGCTCGATTTCCGTAGGAATCCTAATCATTGAGGCTAGTCTTGCCAAGGAATTAGTAAATTGGTTTTCCTCTCTAGGTAGATAGGTGTGTTCTACCTTTTCCAACTGGTTGGTGAGAGTTTCAAGAGAAGTTTGGTAAGGGGCTAGACTTTCACTCCTTACTTTCCATCTTTTTTAAATTTGGTTGATGATCAACGAAGAGTCTCCGAATATTCGAAATTTCTTCACTCTCAATGCCAAAGCTGTTTCAAGGCCTACCACGCATGCTTCGTATTCGGTAGCGTTGTTGGTAACGTCGAAATTTAGCTTTATAGAGATTGGAACATGCTCTTCTTTAGGTGATACTTATAGTACTCCAATGCCACATCCCTTTTGGTTTGAGGCTCCATCGAAGTATAAAGTCTAAGCATCGTCTTCTGTAACCATAAAGTCTTCATCTGGGAATTTGTTGTCAGGTACTAGCGTCGAATCTTCTATTGGGAAATCCGCTAGGAAGTCCGAGACCACAAATCCTTTGATAGCCTTTTGAGGCATGTATCTTACATCGAACTGGGCTAAATTGATTATCCACCTTGATATGCGCCCATTAAGTGTAGACTTTTCGAATAGATACTTAAGTGGATCCATTCGAGAAACTTCAAAGACTGTATGCACGAGCATGTAATGTCTTAGCTTGGTTATGGCCCACACCAATGCGAGGCACAATTTCTCAAGCGGTGTGTAGCGTACTTCATGCTCGAGCATTTTCTTGCTTAGATAGTAGATTGCATTTTCTTTTCCATCTACTTCTTGTGCAAGCATAGCCCCCATCGTCTTCTTAGTGACTATTAAGTACAACCTAAGCGCTGGTACTAATACGGGAGGATTTGCGAGATAGGATTTGGTCTTCTCAAAGGCTTTTTGACACTCGTCATCCCATATTACTGGCACATTATTTTGGAGCTTCTTGAATATTGGTTCACATATTGTTGTTAATTTGTTTCTTGGTTTTGGGCGGTGGCATTGACATGATCGCCTTGATCTTGGTTGGGTCTATCTCTATTCCTCTAGATCTTATGACATATCCCAAGAGCTTGCCTGAGGTGACTCCAAAAGCACACTTTGATGGATCAACCTCATGTTGTATTTTCTTAGCCTTTTTTGTTAAGGCTACTTGATGTCCTGGGCGATCTTTTGACTTCACAATCGTATCGTCTACATACACTTCGACTTCTTTGTGCATCATGTCATGGAGTAGGGCAGTTGCTGCTCGTTGGTAAGTAGCACCCGTGTTTTTTAACCCGAATGGTATTACCGTGTAACAGTAAATACCCCAAGGTGTTATGAATGTCGTCTTCTCCGTGTCTTCTTCTTCCATGAGAATCTGGTTGTATCCAGCGTATTCATCCATAAATGAGAGAAGTGCATGATTTGATGCATTATCTACTAAAATATCGATGTGTGGTAAAGGGAAGTCGTCCTTTGGACTTGCCTTATTTAAATCTCGATAGTCGACACACATTCTTACCCTTCCATATTTCTTCGGAACTGGGACCACGTTTGCTACCCATTTGGGATATTTGGATACCGTGATAAAACCTGCAGTTATTTCATTTGAACTTCTTCTTTTATTTTATGAGCTACGTCGGGTTTCATTCGACTCAGCTTTTGTTTTACATGTTTCATTCCTGTAATTAGTGGTATAGTGCGTTGAGCTATTTCTCTATTAATGTCTGGCATATCTTCATATGACCAAGCAAATACATCGATAAATTCTTTGAGTAGATTAATTAAATCGGTTCTTTCTTGTTTATTAAGCGTTAATCCGATTTTAACTTCTCTTATAATGGTTAAATCATTTGTGATATCAACCATTTGCTCAATGGCTTCTTGCTTGCAGAGGGCAATGGTAGCTTATTGTTGTCAATCGAGTCTTGGATAGCTTCTTTAAGCTTCCAACAGTTTTCAGTGAGATGGCCCCTACCTTAGTGATAGTTGTAATGTGCATTGGGGTTCCAGTTAACTATCCTCTTTTCAACAGGTGGATCCCCGAATGGTTCAATAGGAGTTATAAGACCTTTTGCATTTAGTCAATCGAATGCGGTGTCATAACTCATACCAATAGGAGTAAAGTTCCTCCTAAATAGTTTCTTTTGTCCTTGGTTTTTCATATCAAGGACTTCACTTAAATAAAAGGTGCTAACATTATCTAAGTGGGGGGTTTTGGAAGAAGAAGGATAGTCGTTCTTCTTGCCTTTCCAGCCTTTGTTGGAGTTATTGTTAGCAGCTTTTTGTTTAGCTAGGTCGTCTTCAATGTTAATCCCAATGTCATGACGGCCTTGAAGTATGTAGATTATTTTGGTACTTCAGATGCTTGGAGTAATTTTCTTGGAGTTTCTTAATGAACGTCCTAACAGATTCTTTTTCACTTGGTACTTCAATCATCCTAGCAGAGGTTTCTCTCCATTTATTAAAGAAAGAAGTGAAACCTTCATTCTCTTTCTGTTTAAGTATTTCAAGTTCCCTATGATCAGTTTCAACTTGAATGTTGGATTTATACCTATCAATGAAAGCGTTTAAAACTGATTCCCAAGTAGAGGTTTTCTCTTTGTCAAGGGAAAAGAACCATTATTGGCAAAGGGTTTCAAGAGATAAGGAAAATAAAGAATGAAATACTTTTCTATCAATCCCCTTAATATTCATTATAGTTTCAAAGGCTCTTAAATGAAAATAAGGGTTATCAGTTGCCTTGAACTTTGGGATGTCTATGGCATTGAACTTCTGCAGAAGAAGCTCCTTGTCCACCGAGACCCATTGCGAGCTAATGCTCTGGAACCTGTAATCATTGGATATCTTGCTCAAGCTCTCTTACATGAGCTCCATTTGTTGTTGCTTCACAGGGTCATTAAGTTGGAGGGTTAGGGTCTTTAGCAACTCAGTAACTCCAGCCATTTGCTTCTTAAGCTCATTGACTTCTTCTTGACTCACCATTATCTTCTTGGCATTCATTCTCCGAACGATTGGTTCGTCAAGAAGTTATACTTGAACGAAAAGGTTTTCTCTTATCAAACGCCCTTCCTTTCTTGACCATGCACTGTAAATTAAACCATTTTTTATTTTAATGACTTGACTCAAATTGACTTTGACTTTACAGGTTTATAAAGAAAAAGAAAAAATCAAAAAAAGGGTGTATATTTTTGGGAATCAAGTATATGGGTTCAAGCAAGTGGTTTAATTGGAGGATTAAAATCCGACTTGCCCCCCAAAAAAAATGACAGAAAAACACGCGCATACAAGACTCTCTAGACATGGCCAAAGTGTACATACATATTAGTGTGTGCTTTATTTGTGAGTGTAAGTGACATGCTTTGACTCTTGTGTAAGACCATGGGATTAAGTGCTTAGACTCAATTAAGCACTAAACAAGGTTACTGTCATTAACAAAATAATCGAGTGATTAAAAAAATGGTTTAATTAGACTCGTCGTGATGACTCGAGCAAAATCCTGAACTGTCTCCAAAGCAACAGGACTGTCACCGCCCACCGCAGTGTAGTGCCAGACGACAGGGTTGTCGCTTGGCGTTGCACAGCAGCGTGTGGCGCTGCAGCCCAAATTTTTGCACCATTACTGGAGCATGAATCTGGGACTGCTTTCAGTATTTTTACTCTATAGGACAGGCCAAAATCGTACTAAGTCAGTTCTGATTAATTTATTAAACTTTAATTACTCAAATTAATTAATAGGCAAAGTCCTTTTAGTCATTAATTAGTTTATTTAAGGCTTAAAGACAAGTCAAACAAACAGTTAGGAACACACATAGAGTATGCACAACAAATAATGCACAAATAGTCAAGTAGGCACAATATAATGTAATGAGTTTGCAACCTAACCATGGCTCTAGTTCTATAAAGTTCAGGATATGGGTTAGTCAAAGAGAGTCCATGGTTATGATTCCAGATGCACCCCGCGGAGGCCTTACCTTTGGAAGGGTTGGCGCGAGTGGATTGAAAAGCATTCGCCCGTATTGGCCTCTACTCGATTCTTATATTGAAAAGCATTCCTGTGATCTCAAAGGCATACAAACAATAATTCAATTCGCTCCAAACTATTATTTAACTAAGTTGATTTAATATTAATGCAACATATAATTCTAAAATATTGGTGATCACTTTAATTAATAATAAGATTAAAAGGGATCCTAAACCGGTTGTCCAAATTATCTTATTAGGCATGATTTTCAATTACATATTCCCTTTAAACATGCAATATGGTGATCATAATAAAAATAGTAGAACAACATTAATATTAAAACCAAATTAATCACAATTCCAACAACATAAAATCGTTAGAAGAATAATAAAAATTAAAGGAGCATGATCCTTACTTTGATTCTGTTTGTTTGCAACTACAAAATAATAAACGAGTTAGTAACTTCAAGAAAATAATAAAGCAATAATTAAATTAAATTAAATTAAGTAAAATTGATTTTGGGGCCAAACCCTCAAACAATTCTACCTTTCACGCCTTGGTTTAAGGATGGAACCACGAGTGAAGTATGGACTCCTTTGAGTACTTGAGTAAGGAATTTTGAAGTGAAAAGGGTAGGCTAGTGTTTAGGCTAAAGCATAGAAGAGAGAAAATAAAATAAGAGAATTACTCGGTGCCCCGTTCATCAGAAATGAGGGGGGTATTTTTAGGGAAAATGTGCTGAGGGAGCACACGGAACCCTAAAATGATAAAAAAAACCCTAAAAAAGTATCCCGTGACACGGTCAAACTGTACCGTGACACGGGAAGCTCCACTGTCAGACGGTACACTTTCCCGTGACACGGTACACTTTTGGAGTGACGCGGAAAATTTTCAGAAAACGGGATAGAAAACGCGTCAAGGGTTTACGCGGAAAAGACACAGAATGTCCCGTGTCACGGCAGAAGTCCTGTGTCACGGGAAATCCCACCGTCAGACGGGAAGGATTCCCGTGACACGGTAGGTACCTGCTGTGGCGTGGGAAATTCCGGCCCGTTTTTCCGTCTAAATACATTTTTAACCCTAATTTCCTTCGGCATTTTAAGTGCCGATTGATAATTTCTGGCCTTTTCTGACTTTTTATTATTCGGGCTAAAATAATAAAATAAATAAATAAAAATAAATAAAGGGTTTGGGCCAAAAATAAATAATAAAATAATAAAATAAAAAAGGTTTGGGCTTAACATTAATTAATAAGTTTGGACTGAAATTAAAACTATGCTTTTACCAAACATCAAGACTAATCCATGGACTGTTCAAAAATATGAATTTAATAAAATACGATTTTTTAAGCACTCTCGGGATTAAATACTAAACCCGACCAATAGTGGCGGTGAAAGGTTGTTCATCATCGGGTTTGGTTTTGGGGAAACATTTTTAGGTGTCTACAGAAGCCCCCACTTTGACTGAGTTTGTAGAAACGTCAGTTTCGAAAACGATAGTCAAAGTAGCCGATAGGGACGGAGAATGATTTAAGACGTTCTGCGATCCTAAATCGCTCTGTATACGCCGATACGTGCAGAAAAATGTTAGTTCCACAGATAAAAGGAGTGAAGGGATAAAATACGTATCTGACACCAGTGTATCGGTGACAAATGAGTTTGGTATTTTCCTATGCTTGAAGGAATCCACCGAATGATGTTTGTTGAAATGCTTTCCATGCTTGAGGAAAGCCGACTGAAGATTTTGGTAGCTTTCTCAGCCTGAAGAAAGCTACCGGATAATACTTTCCATGCCTGAGGAAAGTCGATGAACGAATTTGGTGTCATTCTATGCTTGAAGAATTTCACCAATAATGCCTTCCATGCTTGAGGAAGGCCGACAAAGGAATTTGGTGGTTTTCTATACTTGAAGAAAAATCCACCGATAACGCTTTCCAAGCCTGAGGAAAGCCGACTTGGCGGTTTTCTATACTTGAAGAAAAATCCACCGATAACGCTTTCCAAACCTGAGGAAAGCCGACTTGGCGGTTTTCTATACTTGAAGAAAAATCCACCGATAACGCTTTCCAAGCCTGAGGAAAGCCGACTTGGCGGTTTTCTATAGTTGAAGAAAAATCCACCGATAACGATTTCCAAGCCTGAGAAAAACCGACGATTGCCGAAATTGGTAAGTGTATGATGGTTAGGTTATCCCCGAACGTGGGCCGCAGATGATTCACAATTTCAAGCCGATTATCCGAACATATTAAGTGCTTAAAATGCCGAAAAATAGACTTAGATGCTTGCCAGGGGTAAAATGGTAATTTTTCCCCCTTTAAGTATCAGTTAGAATTTTCGCGTAATTCCAGCGAAAAATAACTGTCCGATTTATGCAAGAAATCGTGCAACTTCAGTCAAAATGTCAGAATATTCGCAAATAACTTGAACAAAAACGCCGTGTCACAAGAAAATATTCCCGTGACACGGTCAGGGGCCCTCGTCACGCGGAACTACTTCTCGTGACACGGCAAGGGGGTCCCCTGTCACGGGAACCGAATGGCTGAAAAACGGTCAAAAGAGCATCTTTGACCGGACAAAGCTTGTGCACCACACAAAAATCTGACCGTTACGTGGGAACGGGGTCCGTTGCACGGGATTTCTTGATTTTAAATATCAACATTTTTTCATTTTAGCCATTCTCTTCCTCGTCTGATTCTCACTAAAAAAAAACTCAAAATTTTTTCTTTTGGTTTGCCGTGCCTCGTCGACAGATCACCGGCGCCCGATTTTGTTTCCCGTCGGCCGGAGTTCACCACCGTGTCACGGCGGTTTGCCTCTTCTCTTTCTTTTTTTTTTTTGCGACCCGCTGCTGTTGTCGTTTCGTGCTGCCTACTGCTGTTGCTGTTGTTCGAAGTTGCTGACAGAGTCACCGGAGCTCCGGCGACTTCAGTTATTGTCGTGACACGGGACTAGCCCTCGTGACACGTCACCCTTTCACCGTGCAGCGGTCAAGCTCAACCGTGTCACGGCGGCTGCCCGGTTTTTTTTTCCAAATTTTTCGAGCCTTTGGAGCTCGAATTTTCACCAATTTTGCTCTAATGTTCTGCTTCCTTCCTCATTTTCGACTCTCTACAAGGATCTATGTAAGTTCCTCTTAATTTTTATCTCAAATTTGCTTCAAGAAATTTCATGAAAAACCCTCAAAAATCAATTTGGGGATTTTTAATTTTGAGGTTTTATGGTGAAATTCTTGCCATGATTTTACTTGTATATGTATATATGTGTGTTTGTGAGAAATTTGAGACAAAAAATTACATGATTTGATGGAGAATTGAGCAAATCACCATTTTTGGGTACTACTTTGTGAAATGATGTTCATGTTATTTCTTTTGTACTTGAAATGGTGAAAAAACGGTGGTAAATCTTGTGAAGTGTTTCATGATGTGTTGATTCATTATTTTTGTGCAACTTCGAAACATATTTTGCGTATGTACTATATCGTCATGGAGAACATAGTATCATGCGGCTAGGAGAACTGTAGTATTAGTTTGTCATGGAGAAACTAAATACCATAATTTTTACCAATTTTTAGCCTGGAGGTGAAAATTTAGCATATAATTCAATAAATAACTAAATAACTTAAGAAATGATGCTAAGTATTTAGATTTTTATAAATATGCAACTTGAATTAAATGTCTTAGGAAATGATGCTAAGCATTTAGATTTTTATAATAGCATGCCTAGGCGACGAGATTGCGATCTTTCTACCCTCGGCCGGCGTCGGGCTTTTCGGGAGGACACTCCCACCATTCCTGAGGGTATGGACGACGATGCTTTAGAGTCCGAGCCTCGGGCATCCGCGAGTAGAGGTTGGTGGGTTCCACCTCCGTGGACTCCAGACCAGTTGGTTTTCTGCCGTGAAAACCATGTCTCTCATCGCTCACTCTCCGGCATAGTCGATAGCACGCTTCACCACCACGGTTCTGGAGCCGGCGATTTGATCCCTCGACTTCACCAGATCATTACGAGGGATCCTACTACGAGTGCCCTATGGGAATCGGCTGGTTTAGTAGATTTCTATACGGCGGTTGTAGGGTTTCGCAGCCCCCGGGGTTGCGCTGCGACGGTCGTTCGCGCATTGTTGGAGTATTTATGGGATACTACCAACACTTTTCATTTTGCTTGGGGGAGATGACGGTGACCCCCCTAAACTTCAGTATGATCAGCGGGTTACGCTTCACCGACCGGGCTGTAGCTCAGAAGTCTAATTTGTCTTGGGGATCAGCTGAGACAGCTGATTTGTTGGGTCCAATCGTTCAGCACATCAGGTCTCGACCGGTGTCTCGAGGGGGTCCTAGGAGCGGACGATCGGAGCTGGCTTCAGTTTTAGCTCGTGGCTTCGATATAGAGGATACGATGGCTGAGCAGCGAGTGCGGATCTTCATTCTGATCCTGATCTCTATGACCCTTTCTCCCGATAGGAGTTCGCGTGTACTCCTTTGCTACCTCCCCGCTCTGGTCAAGATCCATGAGATAGGATCCTATAGCTGGGCCAGCCTTGGATACGCCGATCTCCTCTTATCGCTACGTGATGGCTGTCGGCAGCTGAATGACGAGTCTCCCATCACCGTCTATGGTCTGTGGAGAGTCGTAGAGGTGATGATCTTTTCCCTTTTTATTTCACTTTAACTTGTTCGACTCATGTGCTAAAGATTACTTTTCATCGCAGCTATGGTTCTACGAGTACTTCCCATGCTTGGCTCCTCACCGGCGTCGTGGAGCGGTCCATGATTTCCCTGTCGGGGCCAGCTGGCGTGATCGAGGAGAGTCGCGGGTGGAGTATGTCCCTGCACTGCGTGGGCTGCTACGCCGAGGCACCTCTTCTGTCGGCGTAAGACTCAGTTTTGTTGTTATTTTCCCTCTGACGTTGTTTCTGTTGTTTCACGCCGACTTTTTATGGTTTTCAGGTTGCCATTGATGTCCAGTATCGTCCTTGGGCCGGGATGACTGATCTACCTCAGGCCTTGCATCTTTCTGCGCACCGCACCATTTTGGTTGGTACCGGACGCTTTGTCTGGTATTTGGGGGAGAGAGTCGTTCGTCAGCATAGCGGCGATCGTTTTGTGGTGCCCTCATCTCCACCAGAGTCGATGCTGGACTCACGCTTGATCAGAGAGTTGATCAACAGGGGAGAGCGCTATACTTTTCCATGGCAGGAGCTTGTACACATGGAGAGTGACTATGAGCGGGATTTGCTTCCCTCTCTGGCTCCTCCACCCCGTCTTCCTGAGGTATGATTTCTTTTGAGGATCTTCTTTATTAGTCTCTGTTTTAAACAGTCGAATAACTTGATTATTCGATCATATTTTCAGACGACTATTCGCCCTGTGGGGAGGATCGAGATTCCTCCTCAGTCTGTTCGCTATCCAGGGCCGATCATATTTTCAGACGATTATTCGCTCTAGCGATGTTCTTGAGGTATCATTCATTTTTAATTCTACCATTTGTTTTATTTTGCATTGTTGACACCTTTTGACTTTGTATCTTTCAGGAGCGACGGAGGTCCCGCTCGCGCTCGAGACCTAGAGGCTCGGACGAGGAGGAGCTTGGTCGTGGTAGACGATCTCTTGAGATTCACCGGCGTTCTCATTCTCAGCGAGAGCCTCAGACTACTCAGCCATTTCAGGAGGCTCAGTAGCAGCAGTCTCAGTCTTCCCAGCGCTTTTCGGGCCAGAGTCAGGGGCAGCGTCAGTCGTTTTCACAGCCTGAGCTTGGGTCTGTTTTGACTCCCTTGGATCCTGGTTCATTTTCAGCTCCATTGTCTGGGATTCCTCCATCGGTGTCGGGTTTGTTCTCAGTTCCGATGTATGGGACGATTCCTTCACCGACGATTCCTGTGTCTTTGAGCTAGTCTACACCGTTTTCTGGCTGGACGGGTCCTGCCTTGAGTTTGACTACCGCTGGGGTCACAGGGACTAGTAGGGATACTACTCCCCGTACTCGGATGATGGAGGGACTCTTCGGCTCACCGTTCCCATATGCGCAGGGTGGAGATGATATTGATTTTGGCTCTAGAGACTTTTGACCGAGGGTTTTTATTTGTACATACTATGATGACACTTTGACATGTTTATTTATTACAACTCTTTTGCACACTATTCATAGCTTATGTATTTATTATTGTGTGTTAGTGTGTGCTTGAAACTCATTGTGTGTGACCGTGTATTTATTAATGACGCGACAACATAAGTGGAGTAATGGAGGGTACCGACCTTCCCCAAAAGAAAAAGAAATAAAAAGACAAACAAAAATAAATAAAAATAAATAAAAATAAAAAAATAAAAAGAATATTAAAGTGAGGAATAAATAAAATTAACCTCCCCAAAAAAAAAAGAAATAAAAAGACAAGCAAAAATAAAATGATAAAGAAATAGAATATTAAAGTGATGAATAAATAAATAAAATAAAGATAATAATAAAATAAAATAAAAAAATAGAGATTAAAAAAAAAAGTTAAGAATTTTATTAGAAATAGAACTCTCAGAAAACTGAAAAAAAATAAACGGAGAAGATAAAATATTATAAAAAATCCGGATAGATACGGAAAAAGATGAAAAAGGAAAACGCGTGGGGTGCCGTGACACGACACTTTTCACCGTGTCGCGGCAGAACTTGTCGTGTCGCGGAAAAAGTTCCCGTGACACGGTAGGACTTGTCGTGTCACGGTACGCGTATTACTCAGTGGTTTGTTTTACGCGTATAAAAAGATAAATTCTGGGCAGTGTCGAGCGCTTTTGCTATAAAATAATACCAGTTTAGTCATGATGTGCATAATTACGAAACAAAAAATAATTTAGAATTTCATATTTCAATAATCATGTCTCAGAATTTTGATAATACATTGCGTGACTGGTCTTATTCTTTGACCAATGCTGAGAAAAGAGAGTTAGAATTATTTCATGTCAGGGGTTTGCTAGCCCTGCGACATGTAGCTATTGAACATGATTTTCTTAGGGCAACATTAGATTATTGGAGTCCAGAAACGCACTGTTTCAAATTTGATTATGATGAAATCTGTCCCCTACCAGAGGAATTCGGTGCAATCTTTGGATTTCCTGCTAGAAACCTTATTGCCATGCCTACCCTACGTGAATATTATTACCAAGATTTCGAACGCCATATGAATCTAACATATCCAGATTTAAATAGAATTGTTTGTGGTAATGAAGTAGACTTAGAAAAACTTGCTAATTTATATTTTAATCGCCCTATCTTTGAGTCTTATCATGTATATCGTAGAAGGGCATATATTTTTTGCATGTTTAACAAGCTCTTATTTGCAAACGGTAGGGTAGGACATGCTTGTCTAGCGTCTGTGCTTGAACATGTCGAATCTGGAAGATCTCCTATGCCAACGTGCCTTGGAGAGACATTTCGTGGCCTTGACGAGGCAAAAGCTGACCGGAAAGCCATCAGGAAGGGCTCTCTGGTACTACTGCAGGTAAAAATACGCTCCGAGTAGCCCCCGTGACACAAAACAGGCAACGTGTCACGGTGGGTGTCTGCCGTGACACGGCAAAACCTGCCGTGTCACGGGAATCTGCGTAATAATTTATTTTTTTTTTTGTTGCCGTAACACAGGAACTTCTCCCGTCAGACGGGATGAAATCCCGTGTCACAGGAATATTTTACATTTTTTTTTGACTGATTTTTTTTTCAGAATTGGTTGATGGAGCATTTGGAACTATTCGAAGCCCCCGACGATGTTGAAAAATATGGCCCTAACGACCTAGTCCGTAAGAAAAAGAATTACTCTGCGAACATGTCGTATGAAGATTGGAAAAATTTCTTTCCAAAGAGGGAATTTTCCATTCGTTGGGTGGTGCCTTGGTGGAGGCTTACTAGGATGGTTGGCACGAATGATACTCCATATTGTCGTGTCCCTAGTATCTCAAAACTAACCTTTTATTGCCCTTCTCGACTGATGCGGCAGTATGGACTTGAACAAGTAATTCCACGCTATAACGATAGTCCTCGTGAAGTTTCGCTGCATGAAAGTAACGTTCACAAGTATGAGACTTATTGGGTTGGAAGACCTTTGTGGACTGTTTCTGCTAGCGACCAAGCTCCTCCTCCTTTATCTAGTGCATACAAGGCATGGTTGAACCCTAGAAGTAGGAGGGAACGATTAGGATCACGCAAGTCTGATGTGAAGAGTCGTCTTGGAAATAAGAAGGCCCCTCCTAAAGATCGTCTAGGTCCGAGAACACAAGGGATTGAGTTTAAGACTCCTATAATGCCAAGAAAAAAGAATTATGTGAAAAGAAAGGGTAAAGAAAAGATGGTCTACAGGGAGAAACAACCGAAAAGATTCAAGAGGGGCAAAAGGAGTGAAAGTTCGACTAGGGGTGTGACGGTTCGGGCTACGAAAGACACATTAATGGTGAAGGCCGACCTAATTGACCGAGAGAAGGATATTCCTAAAGAGAAGAGAGATTAGATCAATAGTGCTTTGCTTTTTATGATTTATAATTTTTATTTAAAATAAGGCATACGATGCCAATATTTATTTTAATAATAATAGCACATTTATTTCAGCCTTAAAAAAAATAAAAATTACAATGACTTTTATTTATTATTTATTTATCCGAGTCAAGGAGTCGGACGCAATGGAAGAACGAAAATAAAAAAAAAAACTCGTACTAACAATGAATTCGCAACGAACGCGTCACAAAAAAAAACGGAAAATCTGAAATTCCACCGTGTCACGGTGAAAAATCCCGTGACGCGGTACAAATTCCCGCGCCATGGCAATTCCTTTTTTTTTTTTTTGCGCTCAGGGTCACCGTGCCACGGTGAACAGTACCGTGACACGGTGGATTGTCCCGTGTCGCGGCAATTTCCCTTTTTTTATTTTTTTTATTTTTTTTTTGACGCAATGCTGAAATGACGCGCGTATTTGGTCAAAGAGGAAAGATTTTTGTTTTTTTAAGTGGCCGGGCCCCCTTGAGGGGTTGCCTACGTATCCTAAAAAGGAATCAGGCCAAACGTAGCTCTATTGGGTCATGAACCCATGCGACTAGGCATAGAATTTCTTGAGTTGATCCAAGTTGGTTAAATTATGGAAGCCGTTACCATCCATATCTACCAATTGTGCCGCTCCGCCAGACAAGATGGCTTTAATAATGTACGGGCCTGACCAGTTCGGTCTGAATTTTCCTCTTGGATCTAACACATTTTTGCGAAGTGCCTTAAGCACTAGGTCACCCTCTTTGATATTCCTGGTCTTGACTTTCTTATTAAAATGTCGCGCCACACGCTTTTGGTAGGTTTGGACATGATGCAAAGCTGCCAAGCGTTTTTCATCAAGTAAGACCAGTTCGTCGTATCTTGCTCTAATCCAGTCGACTTCATCTAGTTGGCTTTCCAATGCAATTCGAAGAGAAGGGATTTCGAGTTCGATTGGTTGTACAGCTTCAACTCCGAAGACCAAAGAGAAAGGGGTAGCCTCCGTTGATGTACGAACAGAGGTTCGATAACCCCAAAGGGCGAAATGTAACATACTTGGCCAATCTTTGTAATTTTCTGTCATCTTTTCGATGATAGTCTTCACATTTTTGTTGGCCGATTCGACTGCACCATTTGTTTGTGGTCTGTAAGGTGATGATCTGTGATGCTTGATATGATATTTCTTTAATAATTGTGTGAATTCAGCTTGGAAAAGTGTTCCATTATCACTGATCATCTCATGTGGTACCCCATAGCGGCATATGATATTTTTCTCAATGAATTCAGCTACATGTTTCGCCGTCAACTTAGCATATGAGGCAGCTTCGACCCATTTGGTGAAATAGTCAATTGCTACGAGAATGAATTCATGCCCCCCTTGTCCTGGTGGTGTTATTTTTCCAATGATATCAATGCCCCAAGCGGAGAAAGGCCATGGAGAAGTATATGTGTAGAGAAGCGAAGGTGGAACATGCTGTAAATTTGCGTAGACTTGACACTTCATACATTTCTTGACGTATTCGTGACAATCTCTCTCCATAGTAGTCCAATAGTAACCTTGTCGTTGAATCTTTTAGACTAACATTTTTGCATTCATGTGTGTTCCACATATACCGGCATGAAGGTTTTCCATGGTTTTATGTGCTTATTTCTTGGCTATGTATAAGAGATTTCTTCCCATTGCAGTTCTCTTGTGGAGTTCTCCCCTGATGAGCACATACTGTGAGGCCAGGAGCCTCAAAGCACGGCGTGCCCTTTTATAAGTATTAGGAGGGTATTCTCCTCTTGTCACATAATTAAGGATGTTTGTATACCATGGCTCTTCATCTTCTTCCTGTGGTTCTTGTTCATCGTCCAGTGCGTGAACATAAGTCGGCTCATATCTTCTTTCTATGGTTAGTGACATTCTGATTGTATTAGTTGGAATTCGCACCATTGATGCTAATTTAGCTAGTGCGTCGGCGAATTGGTTTTCTTCTCTTGGAAAATACATATATTCCACTTCATCTAGTTGCTCCGTGAGAGTTTCTAGATGAGCTTGATACGTGGCGAGACTTTCGCTTCTCACTTTCCATCTCTTGGAGATTTGGTTAATGATTAGTGAAGAGTCACCATAGATTCTAAGTTTCTTAATTCCCAAGGCGACAGCTGTTTCTAACCCCAAAATGCATGCTTCATATTCTACGGTATTGTTGGTGACATCAAAGTCGAGCTTCATGGAAATTGGGATGTGTTCTTCATTGGGTCATACGAGCAAGACTCCTACACCACATCCCTTCTGGTTTGAAGCTCCATCGAAATAGAGCGTCCAGCTATCATCTTCGGTCATGAGGAAATCTTCGTTAGGGAAATCGTACTCATCTTCTTCTTTTTCAGCTTCTTCTAGTGGAAAGTCAGAAACCGCAGAACCTTTGATGGCTTTTTGTGGCACAAATCTCAAGTCAAACTTAGCAAGATTGACTATCCACCTTGATAATCTGCCATTGAGTGTTGCTTTTTCGAACAAGTATTTGAGGGGATCCATCTTGGACACGACATGCACTGTATGAGTGAGCATGTAATGTCTTAGCTTCTGTGCGACCCATACGAGTGCGAGACACAACTTCTCAAGTGGTGTGTATCGCGTCTCGTATCCTTGAAGTTTCTTGCTCAAGTAATAGATTGCATTCTCCTTGCTTTCGATTTCTTGTGCTAGCAGTGCCCCTATCGTTTCTCTTGTGATCGTAAGGTAGAGTCGAAGAGGAAATTCAGGTATTGCTGGCGCTAGCACGGGTGGGTTTGCCAAATACTCTTTGATTTTGTCGAAAGCATTTTGGCAATCGTCATCCCATGTGACTGGGACATTTTTCTTGAGCTTCTTGAATATAGGTTCGCATATCGCTGTGAGCTTTGATATGAACCTACTTATATACTGCAACCTTCCAATGAAACCTCGAATTTCCTTCTCATTTTTGGGTGGTGGCATGGCCATGATTACCTTTACTTTTGTAGGATCTATTTCAATCCCTCGAGAACTGATCACATATCCAAGTAATTTGCCTGACGTGACTCCGAATGCACATTTTGCTGGATTTAATCTCATGTTGTATTGACGGAGTCTTTAACGATCATATCATCGACATAGACCTCCACTTCTTTGTGCATCATGTCATGTAACAATGTTGTAGCTGCTCTTTGGTAGGTGGCACCCGCGTTTTTCAACCCGAATGGCATTACCGTATAGCAATATGTTCCCCATTGCGTTATGAATGTGGTTTTCTCCATGTCTTCTTCGGCCATCAATACTTGATTATATCCGGCGTAACCGTCCATGAATGACAGGAGTGCATGGTTTGTTGTATTATCGATCAAAATGTCAATGTGAGGTAGAGGGAACCCATCTTTTGGGCTTGCTTTATTGAGATCCCTGTAATCAACACACATTCTGACCCTTCCATCCTTCTTTGGCACTGGAACCACATTTGCTATCCATTCCGGATATTTGGATACTCTGATGAAACCTACGGCCAACTGCTTCCTGATTTCTTCCTTGATTTTGAGAGCCACATCCGGTTTCATACGGCGTAGCTTTTGTTTGACAGGCTTCATACCTAGAATGAATGGTATCGTATGCTGAGCTATATCCCTGTCAATTCTTGGCATATCTTGGTATGACCAAGCAAATACATCAAAAAATTCACTAAGAAAGTTAATTAGCTCTTTGCGTTTATCTTGACTTAGTGTTAATCCAATTTTTACTTCTTTCACATTCGTATCATTGGAAATGTTAACTGTTTCTGTATCTTCAATAACTGCTGTTTTATTTTCGTGTTCTTCCATTGATTTTATTATTTCTTTGTCATTTTTATCATTAGCAAAGAAATATTGATCAGGGCTAGGGGAATGACACGCATCGTAAGCAAAGGTACTTATTTTATTGAATTCATTGGCTAATACATCAAGAGAGGCAAGGTCTACTGCGACCTCACCGGAATTATTAGGACTAGAAAGAGAGGATTCAACAAGGGACTCAGGATTGAACTCTATAGCAGAAAGAGGGTCGACCTCAGACTCTAAGGACTCGTCTACAGACTTAGACTCAGACTCGGACTCGGACCCAGACGACTCAGACTCATCAAACATAGGACCCTCGCCAGCAGTTATTTCCAACTTCTCTCCACTCGGCGTAGTGATCCTCAATGTCTTGCGCCATCCCTTTGAAATGTTGTCAGCTTGGACGATCAACTCGGAGGGGTCAAAATCCTTGTTTGCTATGACAGCTTGAACGAACTCGGAATTATCATTGCGGACCGGCTTGGACTCATTCTTCTCCATTCCAAAAAGGAGGTTGATTCCTAGATCATCAGAGTTCGGACTAATTGGCTTCTCGGTTGTGAAGAGCTCTTCGTCTTCATTAACAAAGTCACAATCGAGGAACACCTCGAATCCTGGTTCACAGATCCCATCATGGACGAATGGCTCAGGGAATTCATAGCATGGGAAGTCTTCCTCTTCTTTGATGTACTGGCCATTGAGGGTGAACGGATATGGATCCATGGCCATTTATGTCTTCGTGATTCGAGCATTATTGCAAGCCTTCATCTTCAATGAAGCGTGTTTCAGATCTTCTTTTGTTGGCTTGAATCCCAAGCCAAAAGTATCCTTCTTGAGTGCACCAGGATAGCCCCAAGATTCAGCCATTTTCTTCTTGAGTCCAAGGGTCATTCCAGGGAAATGACCTTGCTTTTTCAGAATGGCTTTCATTTTCTTGTGCAACAATGATGGAATCGCCTTTAGCTCATGAAGCCAAGGGCGTCCTAACAACATATTGAAAGAGGCCTTAATGTCCACCACCTGAAATTTGGTGCGACGTTCAATGGCCCCAGTAGTTATATTCAGTACGATAGTACCCACGACTTGACGGCGAGTATTATCATAAGCGCGAATCCCTTGAGTGGAGGGACTCAATTCTTCATTCTTTATGCCCAACTTCTTTGCAGTACGGAGTGGGCACACATTGATTGCAGAGCCATTATAAACCAGGCTCATAGGAACATTCATCTGCCTACACACCACAGTGAGGTGTAAGGCCTTATTATGTTGATCCCCTTCCGGGGGCAGATCCTTCTTAGAAAACGAAATCAGATTGCTAGTACTTGGCAACTCAGTAGTGAGAAAGTTGACCAGTCCTTGAGGAGTCATGTCATCATCAACTCCTATCTTCACCAGAGCATTCATCACAGCCTTTCGATGCTCGTGGGAAGTGGCCAAAAGCTTCCATACATTCATCTCCACCTTGGTCTTTTGCAGTTGTTTGACCACATCGCTGTTCACAGGATCGATGGGATCAACTATCGGATGTGATTGTGGTGGAGGTGGAGGTGGATTAGGTTGTTGCAACCGTCCACTTATGGTGAGAACGTTGACCTCAAAGTCCCCCCAAACGTCTTCACTGGTTCCAAGAGATGAATAGGCTATATCCTTGAGATAGACGTCTTCATCGTCGCTATCCCAAATTCCATTCACTTCCTCAGTACTTGAGATAAATACAACTTCCGGCAGAGGTTCATTCACAGGTTGAATGAGTATCGACGGATCAAAGGAGACTTCATCCCCCATGATAGTCAAAGCATCAGAAAGAGAACCTGTTTGAATGTTAGGCTTCTTGCCCCCTGGAGGGACAGGAAGTTGATTAGCATCGATCAGATCTTGGATTGCATCCTTCAGCCTCCAAGACTTCTCAGTATTATGACCCTTTCCTTGATGAAACTTGCAATAAGCATTGGGGTCATAGCTAGCGGTCCTATTCTCTGGCCGAGGTTCTGGAAATGGTCCGATTGGCATAATCAGTCCTTGACCATGCAAACGGTCATAAGCAGCATCATAAGTCATTCCCAAAGGCGTGTAAACCCTCCTTTGCCTTTGGAATCTTTGAGGAGGAGCATTAAGGGCCAGCACATCATTGATATTGATATTGTTGGTACCATTATTGGGCTTAGAAGACGAAGAAGAAGGAGTGTCGTTCTTCTTGTTTTTCCAAGTGTTGTTGTTATTGTTGCTACCAACAGACTTCATCAGTTCATCTTCGATATTGATTCCAATATGGTATACAGCGTCAAAGGTACTCAGAGGCAGAAACTTCAAGTGTTGCTTGTACTTATGAGTCAGATTGGCAATGAACAAGCGAACCATTTCTTTCTCCTTGGGGGGATCCACCAGGAGCACAGCTGTTTCCCTCCACCTACTTAAGTAAGTGGTGAAGCCTTCATTCTCTTTCTGTTTGAGAATGGAGAGTTCACGTTCAGAAGTCTTTGCCTGGATGTTACACTAGTAACGATTCATGAAGCTTTCAGCAACATCCTCCCAAGTCGTGACATGTTTGGACTCCAATGAATAAAACCACTGTTGACAGGCATGCTCTAAGGAAAGAGGGAACCTCGTAGGGAAGAGTGTTACATCTACTCCCTTAGGAGCCATAGTTGCAGAAAAAGCCTTCAAATGGAAAAGCGGATTATCAGTAGGCTTGAATTTGGGAATGTCAGCAGTGGAAAACTTCTCAAGAAGCTTCTCTCTTATGGACGAAGAGGTGACAGGCTGTTCCACATAAGTGAACTCTTCAGAGATCTTGCTCATCTGTTCCTTAATCTTGTCCATTGCAGCAGTAGTGACATTGTTTTGATTGTCCAGTTCTACAGTGCTGACTCTAGTGGTGAATGTCTGCATCATGTTAGACTATCTTTCAATTGTCCTGTTGAGGTTCTCGATGTCATCCTTAGTGGCCATTGGTTGAAAGTAGACTGGAGATGGATTTTGTGGAGATGATTGAGGTGGTTTCCTTGTACGCCTCTTTGGTATAAGAGGTTGTTGAGGTATGGACTCGAACCGTAACAATCTACCCCTGCTTCTTGACCAAGTGCTGTGACACCGAAACAAACACAGCTTTAATGACCAAGCTTAACCTTAACCCATCCGGATTTAAAAAAAAAAAAGAAGAAATTTTTTTATTAAAAAAAAATCTATAAGTTTGAAATTCTATTTTTTTAAAAAAAAACATATGGGAGGATACCATCCGACTTACTCCGGAAAAAAAACGACACAAAAAAAACAAGTCTTCCCTAAAATACGGTCAAAAGGTGGTGCACGACTTAAAAAAAATGTGTAAACATAATGTGTGAGTGATTAAGTGAGGTTATAGACGCGTATTTTGACCGTATAGCTAGACACGACACAAAACTGGACACAACATTCGCACAAAAATTGAAAAAAGGACTGACATGACACTTTCCTGGGCACCGTGTCACGGTACAGATTGTCGTGACACGGTGCAGTCTACCGTCAGACGGCCGACAGCCCCGTGTCACGACACTGTTCACCGTGGCACGGCAGAAAATGTCGTGACACGGTGCGCAGTTTCAGGTCAGTTTTGTGATTTTTCCAGATTTTAACCGATTTTAGGTTCGTACTAATTACTATGTGAGAATCAAAACCCTCGGTCATGGGTTAAACAAAAGAGAAAACACATGAAGGTTAGCACCAAACAACCACATAGCATTTAGGCACGATGATGTAAAAAACGTTCGCAACCTAGAGTCAAGATCTATGTTCAACTATGTGTCAAGCTTTGGGTGTCAAAAGGGTACCATGGTTAAGAGTTTGGACGCGTTAGCAAGGCAGCCTCCCTTGAGGGTGTATGCCAACAGGTGGCTCCGCGAGTTCGTGATGAAATCGAACTCGACTCCATGGTTTGGGTGGATTTAATAACTCGGATGTACCCTTATTGCCATGAGCGTTTTTGGGTCGATAGAGCTTAAATCCCCCGGGGCTAAGACGCATGTAGAACACATACGTTTTTTCAGAAAAATCGAAGGAATTTGACTGTGAGGAAAGAAAATTAGCCACCGGACTGATTTTAGGACTGCCGTGACACGGCAAAAATTCCCGTGTCGCGGTACTGTGCACCGTCAGACGGTGCACTGTACCGTGACACGGCAGATTCTGCCGTGGCACGGCAGTCAGAAGATCTGACTGGTGCCCTGTTATCCTTCGCGCGCAACCAAGTTATCTAATTTTTCCTACAGGACAGACCTAAATGCGACGTTAAAACGTCTATGCAGATGCAAAAATGCCAAATTAATCACAGGAATATTTTTCCAAGAATCTTTCAAGTCTCATCCACTCATCTTAATTAAATACCGATCACTCAAATCGATAAAAAATTAAGAATCCTCCCCAATGGAGTCGCCAAATTGTAGGCGTCACTCGAAGTGCACCTACGTTAAAAGCATGTTGTGAATATGCTTGGCACTCATAGGAAGTGGGAATTGACATAATACGATGAGGGACAAATAAAGTAGGGAGCCGCCAACAAGTTTTTAAGGAACTTGTAA
This sequence comes from Chenopodium quinoa, assembly GCF_001683475.1. NCBI lineage: Eukaryota > Viridiplantae > Streptophyta > Magnoliopsida > Caryophyllales > Amaranthaceae > Chenopodium > Chenopodium quinoa. The sequence goes on along the minus strand of NW_018743405.1, from coordinate 3,002,407 downwards.
ACCGTTCACGGATCATAAAAAGGCAACCACGATAAGGGACAACGATAGGCAACAACAATTGACCCGTGAAGGTTACACCCCATTCATAATCCATGAGATTACTAACTCCATATGGTTCGGAACCACGAAAGGAGGATCGGGGATGATGGTACGAAGTGAGTCATGGAGTCACATTCGCCCGTATTGGCCTTTACTCGATTCTTATATTGAAAAGCATTCCTGTGATCTCAAAGGCATACAAACAATAATTCAATTCGCTCCAAACTATTATTTAACTAAGTTGATTTAATATTAATGCAACATATAATTCTAAAATATTGGTGATCACTTCAATTAATAATAAGATTAAAAGGGATCCTAAACCGGTTGTCCAAATTATCTTATTAGGCGTGATTTTCAATTACATATTCCCTTTAAACATGCAATATGGTGATCATAATAAAAATAGTAGAACAACATTAATATTAAAACCAAATTAATCATAATTCCAACAACATAAAATCGTTAGAAGAATAATAAAAATAAAAGGAGCATGATCCTTACTTTGATTCTGTTTGTTTGCAACTACAAAATATTAAATGAGTTAGCAACTTCAAGAAAATAATAAAGCAATAATTAAATTAAATTAAATAAAGTAAAATTGATTTTGGGGCCAAACCCTCAAACAATTCTACCTTTCACGCCTTGGCTTAAGGATGGAACCACGAGTGAAGTATGGACTCCTTTGAGTACTTGAGGAAGGAATTTTGAAGTGAAAAGGGTAGGCTAGTGTTTAGGCTAAAGCATAGAAGAGAGAAAATAAAATAAGAGAATTACTCGGTGCCCCGTTCATCATAAATGAGGGGGGTATTTATAGGGAAAATGTGATGAGGGAGCACATGGAACCCTAAAATGATAAAAAAAAAACCCTAAAAAAGTATCTCGTGACACGGTCAAACTGTACCGTGACACGGGAAGCTCCACCGTCAGACGGTACACTTTCCCGTGACACGGTACACTTTTGGCGTGACGCGGGAAATTTTCAGAAAACGGGATAGAAAACGCGTCAAGGGTTTACGCGGAAAAGATACGGAATGTCCCGTGTCACGGCAGAAGTCCCGTGTCACGGGAAATCCCACCGTCAGACGGGAAGGATTCCCGTGACACGGTAGGTACCTGCCGTGGCGCGGGAAATTCCAGCCCGTTTTTTCCGTCTAAATACATTTTTAACCCTAATTTCCTTCGGCATTTTAAGTGTCGATTGATAATTTCGGGCCTTTTCTGACTTTTTATTATTCGGGCTAAAATAAGAAAATAATTAAATAAAAATAAATAAAGGGTTTGGGCCAAAAATAAATAATAAAATAATAAAATAAAAAAGGTTTGGGCTTAACATTAATTAATAAGTTTGGGCTGAAACTAAAACTATGCTTTTACCAAACATCAAGACTAATCCATGGACTGTTCAAAAATATGAATTTAATAAAATACAATTTTTTAAGCACTCTTGGGATTAAATACTAAACCCGACCAATAGTGGCGGTGAAAGGTTGTTCATCATCGGGTTTGGTTTTGGGGAGACATTTTTAGGTGTCTACAATGAGTAATGAGGAAGTTATGGCCAAAATACTAAATTACGCCCAAAATGATTTTATACACGGCCCAATGATCAAGTGGAGGACCCATTAATTATTATTCCTAAATTCATTACGAATAACTTTAATCTTATAGAATAATCTAGAAGATTATCTTAAGTTCTAATGTAATTAAAATTAAGAAATATACTTTTATTTTATTTAGGAAAGATAATGAATTTAATTTGGAATAAAACAAATATTTCAATGATAAACTGATCTTAAATTAATGATAAATATGGAGTCTAATAGTCTAATAATATTTTGGAAAGGACTCCGTACAACTTTTTTTATCACAGTCGCGATTGCTCTATCACATCGCGATAGGAACAGTTTTACTCCAAGTCGAATTCTGACTCTTTTCTATCGTTCCGGATGTTTTTCACTATAAATAGGGGAGTTATTTCCCCGTTTTCAATCATCAACAATCATCTAATTCTCCCTCTTTAAGTTAGAAGCTTATTCTTTATTTCTCTCTCTTGATTTCTAAGCCAAGCCTTTTCTAAACACAATACCGCATTCAAAAGTCTTAGACGCACCTAACCAAGCTCGAAGTTGCCTTCGCCCTAGACGTGAAAGGTTGATAATTTATGAGGGTTTGGTCCCAAATTCCTATTTCAATTATTTAAATTGATTATTTGGATTAATATTTTATTGAAGTTAATAATGTGTGTATTGTTTTGATAGAAAGAGATACGAGGAAACAAAGTGAGTAATTTAATTTTCCTATATATTTAATTCCTAGTATCATATTAGGATGTTATTTATTGCTTTCTAGTATCATGTTTAGGTTGCTTCTTGTTTTCTTCTATCATGTTAGTATCATGTTAGGGCTAAAGCCTTGATCTTTATTGTTTAGTGACATGCTAGGATTTGTTATTAATCTTGTTAGTATCATGTACACCTGGAAAATGGGTCATTCGGGTCGGGTATGGGTCTGGTCATTTCGGTCAGGTCAAGTTCGGGTCAAAAGATTATCGGGTCAAGTTTGGGTCGGGTCGGGTCATTTTGGGTTTCAGGTTGATTTCGGGTAGACTGATAATCGGGTCGGGTCGGGTATCGGGTCAACAGTTCGGGTCAAGTTCGGGTCGGGTCAAGTTTGGGTCGGGCCAGTTTGGGTCGGGTCAATTTTCGGGTCGGGTAAGTTCGGGTAAGTTCAATTTTCGGGTCCAATTTTCGGGTCAACTTCGGGTCGGGTCAACTTCTAGTCGAGTCATATTCGGGTGATTCATTGGGTTAAATTCAACTCTGTATATATATTTATTTATTTTTTGACGAAAAACTCACTATATTTATTTATTAAGAATCACTTTCAGGATCTCGTGAAACTAAGAAGAACTAATTGAGTTATACCTCACTCTCTTATTGATCTTAGTTTTAATACGTACTCTTATTATCATTGTCATTGTTGTAATAATTTCTTTGAATTATTCTTGTACTCCCTTCGTCCCAAATTACTCTTAACGATTTGACATTTTGCACTATTCACACATCTCACTTTGACCATCTTTTTTAGCTATTATATGAAAGTCAATGTAGTCATGTAAGATGTTGTTGGGTCTATTTTAATGTATAATTTCCTAATATAAACTTTTTATACTACCTCCGTTAACTTTTATTTGTAACTTTGGGGTATTATTTGTGAGATATAAAATATTCCAAAATTGCAAAAAAAATTTAACGGAGGTAGTAATTTATATAATTATTTACTAAAAGAAGTTAAAGGTCGGGTCATTTTCGGGTCGGGTCAACTTCGGGTCTCGGGTCAAATTCGGGTCGGGTCGTTTTGGGTCTCGGGTCAACTTTGGGTCGGGTCATCTCGGGTCGGGTCGTTTCGGGTTGGCTCATTTCGGGTTTCGGGTCAATGTCGGGTCAGTTCCACTTCGGGTCGGGTATGGGTCAGGTCGGGTTAATTCGGGTTTTGGGTCAATTTCGGGTCACTGGTTTCGGGTCGATTTCGGGTCATGGGTCGGGTCATTCGGGTCGAGTCATCGGGTTTGGGTCAGGATTGCCAAGTCTAGTGTCATGCCTAGGATCTTGCTAATATTAATATCATGCTTTGATGAAATTGAGAACATTATTATGATGATGATTGTTTTTATTTATTATGTAACTTGTTATTTTGTTATTGCTTGATCACGCCCTCTCTTGTAGGTTTAAAGGCAATTTGTACTTGAAATCACGCTTAATAAGATAATTAGTAATTTTATATATTCTAATATGATTTTAATTCAAGTAACCGCCAATAATAGTTTAATTTGTGCATTAGTATTCAACCAACATAGATTAAATAGGTTTAGGATTAATATATTGATTGTATGTTAGTCAGGAAGCGCACATGAATATGAGAAGAATAAAGTAGAGGTCTATTTAGGGCAGGTTCAATCTTTTTTAGGTTGGATTTGTACCTTCATCCCCGAATATCTAGTCATGGTTCAGGACCACTATGGAGTTAGCAATCTCATGGATCGTTAAGAGGTAACCTTCACCCTATGAACGGTTTACAAGTTCCTAAAACCTGTTGGCGACTCTTTTTCTCTAGCTTCCTTCCCTTTGGACGCCAACATGCTTAAGTGTATGATCACAGTAGGGCTCAAGTGTGGAATACTTGAAATATTCCCTACAATTATGTTCTTGTACGACCATAAAACATTGAATGATTGTAAAGTGAAAAGTTGGTTGATTCCAATTGCAAAGTTATGGTATTTATAGTAATAAATTAGTAAATCAATGGTGTATAAATCATTTGAAAAATTGTCTAAAATAATCCGACCTTTACCTCTTCTACCCAAAAGATTCCCACCGACCTATCGATTATTTTTTACATATTCCAACCTGTATACCTCTTCCGCTTTAAATGGTCCAAATCAATAAATCATGTAACTTGTTATTACAAGTTACTAGACAAGTTAGTCTAAGATTGGTAACAAAAATAAAAATAAAAAATATTTTTTAAAAAAAATAAAAAAAAAATCCCAAACCCAAAATTCAACAGCTCCAGTCACCGACCCTTTACACATTTTTGGCCACCATCTTCCTTCCCCTCCTCGAATCCGACCACCAACTCCCTTCCCCTTCCCGATTTCGGCCATTCCCTCCCTCCCTTCCCCTCCCCGTTTTCGGTCGACCCGACCCTAGCACCAACGCACAAACCACCAAAGCAGCACTACTGCTTCTCCTTTGCAAACGCGCCACCTACACCACAAACCCGCAACATCATCACCACTCTCCCTGCAGCAAACACGAAACGAACCCACCAACACTCTCAGTCTCCACCCACCACAACTATACCAACAGCCGCCGCACAGACATCATTAGACCAACCGCTTCTTCGCGCCCACAAATCAGCCCTAGGCTAAAATCACAAATTAAACCCCTCATAGTCGCCCTTCCTAGTGGAGATGGAAAATTGGATTGTTTCGATGAGCTGAGTGGGTTAGGTAGGGAAGGTGGTTTCGGTGGTGGGTCTTCCTGAGAGAGGATGGCCGTTGGGTTTTTATTTAAAAAATTTCAGTAATTTTTTTTTTTTAGACTAATTGAGTGGTGACACGTGTGACAATAGTTCCAAGCCACCAGTGATAAGTGGTTTAGCCGATTTCAAGTCACTTGGGACCATTGGGAGTGGATAAGCTATAAAAGTCAGATTATTTTAAAATAATCGAAAGATGAGATTATTTTGGGCAGATTAGGAAAATGTGGGATTATTCTAAGCAATTTTTCCTAATTCATATAGTGTAAGCTTGTATCATCCTACGTTTTAGCATTAAAGCTTCACAACTCACAAGTCACAAGCATTTTTGTATTCCTTCCATTTCGTAATAATCGTATTACTTTTCTTGTGTGTTCATTTTATAATAATTGCAGCACTTACTTATTTAGCAAGGATCCACTATCATTTATTAATTATCTCTCTTAACAATTCTATTTTCACAAATATTTTACTATTATTTATCTTTTCTACCAACCCCAATTACATTATTTTTTTTTAATTATTATTTCTCTTTTATATAACTATACTTTATATTGAGAAAGTCCCATTTATCATCTTCATAAACAAAAATATATTTATCAAGTTGTAAAATCATAAATAAATCAATAACTTTGTCTAGTCATCATAACATTTAATTTTGGTAAATAAATGGAAAACAATGAGACCCATATATGACCAAAAAGTTATTGATTTATTTATATTTGGAAAATTTTTCAAGAATAAGCCAACCTTTACGCCAATAACTCAAAATAAGTCATCCTTTCGATTAACTTAAATTAAGTCGATCTTTCTAGACTATTATCTTTAAGTACGTTAAAATACCTACAACCTGCCCAACTAGTCATTATTTTTAATTTTGAAAATTCTTTCATCTTCATGAATCTCCCAACTTGTCAGCCACCACTACCTGCAACTCAACCACCACATCCCAACAATTACCCCTCACCACCCATGCCCAGCCACCATCATCAAGTCACCACTCACTATGTCAATAAATGCGACCACCATCCCACCCTTCCTCTTTAAATTCGCCCAAGCAACCACCACTTCAAAGAGAGAAAAAGAGTGAACCGAGAAACAACAAGGAAGCATGGTTTAGGTTTGGCTCATGGTAGTTTGGGTGATGACAGGGGTTTGGCTAATTGTTTTTAGGGTAGGTTTGGCTGACAACTAGGGAGGGGGAAAAAGAAGGAAACCGACATTTAATTTGGGGATGTTAACCCCAAAATTGGTCGGGGTGGGGAGGGAGAGAGCTAGATAATAAGGGGAAGGGTGTAGTCAGCGGTGGGGGGAAGGGGTCGATAGGGGATTGGTCGGTGGTGGGGGTGGCTTCCGGTGAGAGGGGAGAGAAGAAAGTGGACTAGGGTGGAAGCGTGGATGACGGAGGCTTCTCTGCTGTGGTATGGGGATTTTAATTTTTTTTATTAATTATTATTTAAATTACTTAATTATAATCTAATCATATCATATAACTAATATAAATCTAAACTTTTAGCCGGGTCATGAAATAGCGACACTTGGCAATCCAACTTTTTGCCAAGTGTCGCGCCACCTTGGATAGATTTAAATAGACTTCATATGATAAAAAAACCGTCAAGTGTCATGCCACCTTGGATAGATTTCATAAGATAAAAATTATTAGCTAAAAATTCTATTTTCAATCAAATTAGGATAGAATTTTAGAATAAGATTATTAGTTAAGAGATATGTCTTCGATAAAATACCAAATAATAAGTTTAATATAGATTGACTTTGTAGCAAAAAAAAAAGTTAATTCAGAATTCTATTTTCAATCAAATTGAATTATAATAGTATAATTTTATCTTAAAAGTTCATAAACTACTTGGGCATTGCCGGGGCACAAAACTAGTATATATATAAAGGGGAATTTTTCCCAGACATTTTAGAGAGTCACGTAGGATTTTGTTATTTTAAAAAAAAAAAAAAAAAAGATAGAGCACCACATATTTATGTGTGCCAAGTAAGATGAAATAAAAAAAATAAAATGAAAAATTAAAATTATCATACTAATCTAATGATTTATCTAATTATTTCAAATAAAATATGTTAATCTTTTAAAAATATATTAATTCTACCCTAAATTTATTACTCCCTCCGTTTTTAAATACTTGCTTCATTTCTCCATGCGCGGAGTTTTAGGAGAAATTGAAGAAAATAATAATATATGGAGGTAGTGGGACAAGTGGAAGAATAAAAAATTGTAAAAAGCAAAAGTAGTGGAGAGGATTAGAAGAGAGAAAATATGTGGTGGGTCCACTAGGTGAGATGAATTAGTTAAATATTATAAAAGCTTTCCAAATAAAGAAATGGAGCAAGTATTTAAAAACGGGCGAAAAAGAAAAGTGGAGCAAGTATTTAAAAATGGAGGGAGTAATTCTATCCTACCATTATCTTTTTACGGAAAGAACTATACAAAAAAAAAAAAAAAAAAAAAACCAATAAAATGAAAAATTAAAATTATCATACTAATCTAATGATTTATTTAATTATTTCAAATAAAATATGTTAATCCTATTAACAAGTTTCATCGGCTTTCAAAAAAGTTATATAAAAAAAACATAATTACTAAAAATCATAATAACTAAAAAAATTATTCATATCCAAATATCCAAGATCACGTAAATGTAGTATATATAAAAACAAAAAATAACTAAAAAAAATTATTCACGTAGATAACAACCAAAAAAATGATAAAATTTTATATTAACAAGATAAATTACCATGGCATATACATGTGATTAGTGTCGTTAATAAAAACAACATCGATGTGGATAATAATTAAAAAGGATTTTATAAAGAATGATAAAATTTATGTAGAGAAGATATGATGTATTATATTTTCTTATAAATAGGCCTTAATTTACAATACATAGAAAAATATTAATTGTTTCTTTTCATAGTCGGAGATCCCAAGATTCATGGCTACACAAAATGAAATTTATAATACCTTCGAGGATGCAATGGTAAACAAAGATATAGTTAAGGTTGGAGATGGAAAAAAATTAATCTTGTCACCGCCATTGATCAAAGGCACAAGAAATATGTACCAGAATTACAAAGAAACGATATACTCTACACACTACATATTTAGGGCTGAAAAAGAGAATAGGATAATCCTGTCAGCGTCATTCACAGGAGATGCAAAATACGTAAATCAGAACTACAAAAAAAGGAATAGAGTACTCTGCATTGATGTGTAGAAGAGAGAATTCTATTTGAAGCACACATTTTTTTAAAAATTTTTGTTAATATCATCATCATAATAATAATAATAATAATAACAATAATAATAATAATAATAATAATAATAATAATAATAATAATAATAATAATAATAAATGTCTTTTAGTTTATGATTTTATCAATTTTTAATAATTACTATTATTATGAAATAAGACATAGATCTAAAATAATATTAAAAATAAAGTCGTGCAACGCACAGGCTTCACACCTAGTTATAATAATTATTAAAAGAACAAGTCTTATTCTGGAACTTGACATAATTGACTAAAACGATCTGTTACCCCTAAAACCAACAAGTCATGACTCGTTTTGGGATAGTATCCTATAAAGATCGACTTATTTTAAGTTAATCCTAATGTTGACTTTTTCTGAGGTAATCACGCATAAGTTGACTTATTTTTGACAAATTTTCCTCTATATTTTTGTCATTATGACATTTTGGTAAATAAATCAAAAATTATGCGAGCCATATATAACTAAAAGTTGTTGATTTATTTACATTTTTTTTTCATTTGATAAACATATTTTGATTATCAAGGAGATTTACTTGTATTTTCTCCTTTATATTCCCTACCTATATATATTAGTATAAGTTTGTCTACTTAATCTATATATATATATATATATATATATATATATATATATATATATATATATATATATATATTAAAACTCAATATTATTCAAAAAAAAAAAAAAATCAATAAGAAAACATGAGTCCGCCACGTGTCATCATGACTAGACAAATGATTTGGAGCCATGTCATAGTTGGACTCCAACGTTTTGGTCTTTGGATTACCTCACTTAACTTCTTAAGTAATTCTTATAGCCCCCAATTTAAGTGGATATTTAATGTGATTAATCACTATCATTATTCTTTTGATAAGTTACTTTCATAACCCTTCATTTAGGAGGATGTTTAAAGTGATTATTTACCTCCTCTTTGATGCTTGGGACTATTCTTCTATATTCTTTAATGTTTCTCTATAAATAGAAAATTTTAGGAAAAATTAAAAAAATAATCTCAACTTTGTCTACTTTATATAGAATAATCCCCTTTCGTTAATACTGAAATAATCCGAACTTTGGGGGGTCTTCTTTTTCTTTAATCCCAAATACCGGTTACCGGTTGATTGGGATATTTTATTTATTTATTTTGTTAAAGTGACACGTGTCACAATTTAATTGGTTAAAAAAAAATTAAAAAAACCAAAATAAAAAATAAAAACCCCACCAGCCAAACCCCAACCATCCAGCCAATCCGGCCACCTCCCTCGCCGTCGCTGGACGACCGGAACTCCCCCACCACTAGAGTAGCCGCTCCGATTCAAACTATCATCCCCGTCCCCGAAACTCCCACGCCACCACCCTAACCCAAAAAGCACCAGCCTCAATCTCGAAAATCCCTCCAAAGCCACCAGCCCCACTCGAAAATCCCCATAAACCACCTTGCCTGCATCGAAAATTGGCTATGATTTCGTTGGTTGCGGTTTCGTGGCTGCGATTCCATGGCTGCGAATTCGTGGCTGCGGTTATGTGGATGCGATTCCGTGGCTGCAATTTCGTGGTTGCGGCTCCATGGCTAGGATATTGGGGTTACGATGGTTGGTGATCTCGGTGGTTGCATGGGGTTTCGGGGAGAGGGGAAAACAGCGACTCAAGGGGTGGGGGAGACGCGGCGAACTGGGCTGTGATGGTAGAGGTTAGGGTGTAAGGTGGGTGGCGGGCCGGGCTGTGGTGGTGGAGGTTAGTGTGGATCGGTTGGGGAAGGAGGAGCTGGGTGGTTTTCTTTTTTTTTTTTTAATTTTTTTTTAAATTTTTGGACCAATCAGGACTTGACACGTGTCAAGTGACCTGATGTGATAGGTCATTGCCTTTTGTTGACCGGTTTAGGATTGAAGAAAAAGAAGAACCCCCCAAAGTTCGGATTATTCCAGTATTAACGAAAGTTGGGATTATTCTACATAAATTAGACAAAGTTGAGATTATTATTTCTAATTTTTCCAAAATTTTATTATAAAACCTCATTTATAATATACACATAATGACCCGGGGTTTTACCCAGGCCACACATTAGTTATTTTTTTTAGAAATTACAAGTCACCCTATTTTCTTAAGCTATTGCATACTAAAGGAATGGAGTATAAAATATGATGGCTTTCTACCCGGCAACGCTTGTGGCTGTAATTATTACATCCATTTTTTAAAAACTCATAACCATGATACCTAGTACCTTAGCACATGCCGCATGCTCACATAAAGTAATCCTGAACTTTTGCCCCACCAATCATCACAATTCTATCAAAAAGCTTAATCCATTGCTCATTTGATTAGAGTTTAGTACTCGGTAATTGCTATGAAAATCCAAGTTAATCTAATGATAATTTTGTAAATAGAGTGTTAAAAGAAATTCATTAAATATGAGACCTATAGTCATTGATTTTATTAAAGGATAATGTTATATGTAGTTCTAAGAATTTATATAAAAGAAATATAAGCATTCTTTTATATTATATTATATTATATTATATATATATATATATATATATATATATGAACTTTTGCCCCACCCATCATCACAATTCTATCAAAAAGCTTAATCCAATGCTCATTTGATCAGAGTTTAGTACTCCGTTTTTGCTATGAAAATCCAAGTTACTCTAATGATAATTTTGTAAATAGAGTGTTAAAAAAAGTTCATTAAATATGAGGCCTATACTCATTGATTTTATTAAAGGGTAATGTTATATCTAAGGGTTTATATAAGGGTTATATATAATATATAAGCAGTCTTTTATATATATATATATATATATATATATATATATATATTAATGTTTATATTTTTATGATTTCTTAACTATTTACAATTTTTAAAATTTTCAAGTGTAAATTTAATGCTTATATGTATCCCTAAGGGATATGTATAGCATTTTCCTTTATTAAAAAAATATCATGCTCAACATAAATTTTTGTTTTACAATAAATGTTTATTATCTTGGTAATAAATAAGGCGGCTTTGAGATTACATTGAGGGACCGTTTGGTTGGGGTTAATCATAAAAGTGAATGGGAATCAACTGCTCTTATTCCCTTTGTTGTTGTTTGTTAGACCATTTTTCCCATTCCTTTTACCCTCTTTATTCCCCCAAATCCCTCTAACTTCAGTCCCCACCCCTCTTAGATTTTCCCATTCTCATTCCTTGGCCACCATCTCACCACCATACCACCACCACTCACCACAGGCAAATCAGCCACCGCTCCGCCACTCTACCTCCAACGGTTCGCCGCACCGCCACTGACCGATCGCCGCACCTTCTCCGGTCGTTCGCTGCACCTCCACCGCCTTCCCCTCCCTCGTAAAACTTCACCCAGCTCCCCGAAAAACCCTAAAAACTCCCTTCTCTCCCCGTAAAACCGCCAGACGAGCCTCCCACCACCCTCGAAACCCTAGGCGCTAGGGTTTCGAGGGTGGTGGGAGGGTAGTCTGGCGGTTTTACGGGAAGGGAGGGGAGTTTTTAGGGCTTTTCTTGCCTAAGGGTGGTTTTTCGAGGGAGGATGAGTCGTGGTGGGGCCAACGAGGGGTGGGGGAGGGATGACGAAGGGCGGCGAGGGGCGGGGGAGGGCTGGCGAAGGGCGGCGATCGGTTTCTTGGCTGGAAAATGTGGAATTAATGAAATATGTGGTGGTTGTGGTGGTGGTGGTAGTGTTGGTGGGATTGTTTCCCTTTGTTTTTAAAACAAACAACAAAGAAAAAATAAGGTATTTTCATTCCATTCTCTTTGTTCATTCCATTCTGATTACCCCGTGCGAACCAAACGGCCCCTGAATGTAAAGATAAAGAATCGAAGAGAATCCTATTTCCTACTCAAACTTGTTCAAAAAATTCTTTATAAATTATTATCATGAAACTTGGTATAACATTATAAGGATAATCAAATGGCTAGACAATCAACATCGGGGTTTGTTCTGCTTTACTAAAAACAACTAAACTAAACTGAAGTGAACTGAAATGATTGAAACTGAATTAAACTGATTGGGGCTAAATTGAACTGAATTGAACTGAATGGGGATGAACTGAACTAAATTGAGCTGATTGGAACTGAACTGAACTGAACTAAACTGAAATATTTGTCATTAATGATTTTTAACTGTTGATTAGTAATCGATGTTTCTATTATGGTCTTTTTTATTATGAACATGATTATACTTAATTATGATTGGGTGATTTTTGATTTATTTTTAAACCTTGGTCAAACCTTATTTTTAGAATTTTTCATTTTTAATTCCTTTTCTTATTTCCAAAAATTAATTATTGATATTCTGCAATTGTTTTTTTTTTTAGTTTTTAAATTTTTTTATTAAAATATATTTTTAATAAAACCCAAAATTAAGATTACATAAAAAAAATCTAAAAATCAAAAATTTGGTCTTCATACTTCATCGTTGTTCATCAATGTTCTTCACTATTCTTCAAATTTCTTCAAATTTGTTCATCAAATAATGAAATTAACCACAAATTTATGTTCCTTGTCCCTTAAATTCAATCACAAATCAATGGAGGCAAGAATTAGGGTTCGAAAAACATGTTTTTCATCCTTGGATCTTGATAATCACCCATTATCAAACTTTTCTCTAATTTTCATGAAATTGACCAACAATTTGTCCACAATATCTATTATGAATTGGGTTGATCAAATTTCTTTTCGGATTCGTTTGTACTGAATTTTCGACCATGGGGTTCAAAAAAGTTCAAAAAATTATGATTGATGAGAAAATTTAACATTTTTGTTGTTTGTAGTCAATAGCACGGTCGAAAAATATATAGCCTTGATTTCGTTTATTATGCTAATCCTTCCTCTATTGATTTTCTAAATGAACAAGGAGGAGAGAAAGATGTCACATTTTTTTTTTGCAGCCCGGTTCGTGAGATCCATAAAACAATATTGTGATTTTCGTAATCTGTTTGTGTTTTAGGCTTTCACCTATATTGTACTTTGGTCATTACATGTAAACTGGAGTTTATTGTTTTTTTTGCGAATAACTATATATAATTTTGGACATTTGGCCAAATTGTCAACTTTTAGATTATGTTGCATTTCTTTTTCTTTTTCTTTTTCTTTATTTTCTTAAAAGAACTTAAAGTCAAAAGGATTAAACACAAAAACCCAGGCCATTACTCATTTGTTGTCTATATGTGTTAGGATTTACAAAATAAATTTAGTTTGAAATTAAATCAAAATCTCTATTAAACTTCATCAGATTTTTACATTATTTGCTAGATTAGATGTATATGACGCATAAGATTTATAGCTCAGTATATTTGATCTACTATGCGCCCCACTAGTTGTTTGTTATTAAAATGAATGTCAATTACTTAATGTTAAAATGTTTGTAATAAATTTAATATATAATTAGGTAATATCTTGTTATATTATTGGTTATATCCAAATTTAGTTACCACATACAAAATTATGAGTGGTTTTTGCTACTTATATTAGTATATGTTTTAAAAAGTAAATAATGGAAGCTCATTGTCAAACCATAATACACATAGATATGGAAAATTTGTCAGAAAGGTCCTTTTAAGTATGTCCTTTTGTTGTAAAGATTATTTTCTATATTAAAAAAAAGGTGGCACAAAAAAAATCTTTTATCACACTTAGGTTATGGAGAGGGTCCTTTGAACGAATTCCGACCATTTACTTTTTTTCCGGCCAAAATAAGTCATGGCCAAAATAAAATGCAGACATAGTAATATATACTTTTGTGGTTTAAATTTTCGTATTGACCTACTTTAAATTGAACTCAATCTCTATTAAACTTATATTACTTAGATCAATTCTATGTTACTTTAAATTCAGATGAATGAAATCAATAAAAATTGTAGGTAATAACCTCTTATATTATTGGTTATATCCAAATTTAGTATATACTTAATTTTTGTTATTTTATGTTTCGTATTAATTTTGTCGACATATCCTAAGATTATTTTGTAAAATTATTGATTTTTATCACGCCTAGAATTATGGTAATATATATCCTTAATAATGCAATAAACATGGAATGTTTGATAAACAATCGTGTAAAATGAATTTAAAAAGAGGATAAAATTTGGTAAATAGAATATTAATAAAATCTTAGGATAATAACTGATTTACTTTCCCTCAATTTATCTTTTCCTGAGATTTTGTTACTTCTTCACACAATTTGGTAAATAGAATATTAACAAAATCTTAGGATAACAACGTACATACTTTCCCTAAAAAATTGATAAAATTAGAAAGTTACCATAATTTAATTAAGGTTTATGATTTTAAACTATCTTATTTTTTTTAAAAGGAAATACTTTAAGTCTTTCATTTCTAAAATAAGATAAGATTCCTTCAAAAGCTTTTTTGACATGCTTATCATAAAATAATATCAAAATGTTGGTTTCCCTCCACGTCAAAAAAAACATAAAGTTGGAATTTTTACAATATCCAAAATACATATGGTCATTCGTCAAACACAATAAACTTTATATTTTAGGTAATGACCAAAGTACACATATGCTAATTCATAAGCTATAAGCAGATCACAAAATTTATACTTGTGTTCTACGGATCAAACAAGGTCTATAAGTAGAAAATTAAAAAAAAAATTGCTTCTTCCTTTGATCGATATGCTAATTATATATCTTTATATCCTAAAATTGCGTCTTCTTCCTCTAATTGATTTCCTGTGATAGGTTTGGACAATAATTTTTGTTTTTTGGTTTGTGTAATTTGAAATTCAAACCAACTTCCTATAAGGTAAAAAAAAATCATGTATTTAAAGCAACCAATCAAAATAATTTATATTACCAATGGAAGGTGTTAAATTTAAGATCTATTTGAACAATATTGCCTATATGATAGGTGTTGATTGTTTATTTTTAGGGAATATTGTTACTAAATGATACATAAGTTATCATATATAAATTAAATTAAGTTATCCCATATAAATTGTCGTCCAAATCTTTTCAAATATTCTATTATAATATGTAACATACTGTTTAATTAGGAAATAAATCAATGATATACAATAATGTTGTTATCAATTATTTTTTATGACACATAAAATATAGACTATAAATTAAAAATAAAACTAAACTAATAAAAAAAATACTCGTAGAGTCGTGATACCTAACCATTGGGTAAAAAACTAGATACAAAGAAATCACATTTAACATGTAACGCCATTTTGACAAATAGGTTAAAGAATATTTTCGATTCCCATTAAGATAGCTAGACTATGTGTTATACAAAACATAAGCATGATATATTGATATGTCCTAATTACAAGGAATACAACTATCAGTAGTAGCATGCATTTAGCCTAAGTATAAGGGGTTGAATATTACCTTTCCTAATTTTTAAATACAAAAATACATTTACTATATTTAACAATTTGCCATTGTATTCTTTCAAAAAAAAAAAAAAAAAAGTGTGCCATGTAATTGCTCTACCTCCACGTTTTTTTTTTCATTTGTTTATTATATAGGATTCATCCAATATTAGAATATGACATTACTTATATATTTAGAATTAGTTTCAATCTCCTTAATTATTGTAAAGTTATTATAATAAACAAACATGGTTCATTATTTTAATTAATCACAAACTAGTGTTCAATTAATTTAACCATTAGGTCACACGATAGATAAGAAGATAATCAACTACTTTGACAATTAGCTCTAAAGGTGGTTTGATTGAGAGTTAATTTAATTTAATTTAATGGAATTTGCATACAGAAATCAAACCACAATAGCAGATATATAAGTGATCATTGATATCAAACTTGGTATATATACATTGTGACTTAGCTAGTGAATGAGGATTGAGGACCACAATCCTATTTGCTATCAATTAAGAAAAATATTAGGATATTAATGCATGCGTAGTATGAACTAATAATTAGTAATGTCCAAAATAACGTATGGTCGTAGACAAAATAAACAATAATACTGGGTTTGTATAGGTAATGTCCTATTAGCATCTGGGTTAATACCTTATATGCAAACAGAATTGTTAACTATATCTTCTTTTTTTTCGGATCAAACAAGTATTCCAAAACAAAAACGTTGTCTTCTCCAATTTGCCTCACAAACCCAGATTTCAAAAAATTGTTAATTTTATATTTTTTTTTAATTATTTTCGAATAAATAAAATGGCCGATTTTGCATCCTTTGTTTGCGATTATCCAATTAACATATAATGTTTTAGGATTAAAAACAATCCCAAATTCACACATGAATCCAAATTTCAAATGAAGTCAAACTTCACATATAATATGTAGATCGATGCATAGATTGATGTGCGAGTGTATTTACGGGACAAAGATTACCATAATGGTGGTTAATTTCATCCATGGATGATGAACCTTGAAAAACATTGAAGAACGATGAAGAACATTAAAGAACAATTTTTTGATTTAGATTTATTTAATTTTATATTTTTTTGGATTTAATTCATAACTGATTTTAATTAAATAATTTCAAAAATTAAAAAAGAATTTTCGAAAAATTAAAAATTATTTTTTGGAAAAATGAAAAAGAATTAAAAATGGAAAATTCTAAATATAAGGTTTGACTAAAATTTTAAGAAAAAGCAAAAATCAACCAATCATAATTAAGTATAGCTATGGTCATAGTGAGAGTGACCATACTAGAATTTTTAATTAGTAATGGTATTAATCCACTTATAATTATGAAAAATAAAATGAAGTTCAAAATTAATCCACATAAGATGATGTATACCTTGAAATCTGACATTTGATACTCCTTCCGTCCAATAATATTTGTATAATTTTATTTATTTATTTTTTTTACAAGCGATAATAGTATAATTTAAATTAGTAATGTGACCATTAAATCTGAACGTAGTTAATCAGCTCTAGAGGCAAACAAACAGAAAATCATAAATCGATAGAGTTATCCTCAGTTACTTCCATATAACAAAGTCTAATTCACAACAAATACATATGTGCAACTTATAAGATTTGAACACTTACAGAACCAGAATGAAGACTGTAAAATGACAGCACTCTCTAGTAAACAAATTGATGTCCACCCTTGTTTAATATACATATCATTGAAGTTCTTCGATGCTTAGAACTTAAACAATACCTCTTACGAGACTCAATAAGGTTGCTTTTTCATGACAAATGTGTTCCGAATATTTTCAGTCTGTTGGAGGTTCCTATAAATTGTCAAACGCTTGACTGCAAATCTTGTTAAAATTTCTTAAGGTTAGCTGGGTACATGGCCAACATGGGTAGTTCTTTTAGTACTCTTCAAGCCAATTTGTTTCGCTGAAGGCCTTCTTGGTGGTAATGTACTCTTATTTTGAGGCGCGGTTCTATTAGCCTGTCTTACCTCATTAGGGGACTTACGATTTGTAGACTCTTTCTGCAATAGATACAATCAAAGTTATAACTCTTCAGTAAATCTTCTAAAAAAGAAATTTGGCCTTTAAAAAGCCAATGAATTAGAATATAAATGCAAAAACTATAGTTGTCACTAGCTTAATTTCTAAGAGGATCAATTATGCAAAAGCATAGATGATTATCTCAACCAAATAATACCTCCACCTAAAACTAATAGTCCTGTTGTCCAAATCCTTGTTATCAATAATTTATTAATACTACGGAGTTTGTGACTACAACTTCTTAATGGACGGAGTCATTATATTGCAAATATTAATACAGAAGGGACTAGAACATGGCGATAGAGCTTGACTGAAAAAAAAGAGATTGGAATTAAGAGACCAACCTTGGGCTTAGGGCTGTTGAACCTTCCACTGTCTCCATAATAGTCTGGAGAAGCCATAGATTTAAAGCAAAAGCTCTGGCGGAATTTGTTTAGTTCTGCTTCCGCTTTCTCCTGCAAGATGATCAAGACTCGAATAAGCATTATATTGTGCAAAATGAGTGTGCAAGTAACACAAACCAAGAGCAAGTAACACAATAATTTGTTACAAATTCTTTATCTGAAGTATAAGTCACCCATCTGTTTAAACTCGCTTACAAAAGCCAGTTCGTATCCTAAAATAGCCAACCCCATCTTATCAGATATTATACAACCATCTGATGTCACACTTATTCACAGGGGGTACCAAAGTAGATAAATTTACCAAACTTAACTATTGTTTTTACAATTCAATTACACCTATTGATAACCAACAAACATAATTATTGATAAGGTTGGTAAAAATGATAGATTTTATTTTGCACCTTCATAAAAACTGAGCTAAGATTTTAAGACTAAAAAATATCATGCTGCATATTTCCTGTATCTTTTAATTTAGTTTCAGTGAAATAAAAGCACAGTACTGAAACCAGGAAATAGATATCGATGAAATAGTAACCTTGAATTTTGATGGTTGAGGTGCCTTTTCCGTAGCTGTGGCATTAAACTTATCTTCTAGCTTCTGCAATACATCAAGATTAACCGTGTTTGAGGAAAACTATATATACTTTAACTTCATATAATAATCAGCCTCGCAAAGCTGGAGGTTTACCTGCTTTCTTCTAGAAGTTCTGTCTCCACTCCTCAGACAAAAAGAATTAGGTATAATAGGTGAGCTTATCTTGTTTTTGCTCATACTGGGAGAAGAAGTAGTAGATACACTGAACAGCAAACACAAACATAATGAGACTTTTTAGTTCAAACCACGAACAAGCATTAATTAGGTAAATGATAGTATCATGCAATTCATTACCCCGTACTAAGGTACTTCTTTGGTCCATTTAACCATTAGTATTATTTCTTCACGTACTTCATATTTTCTAGGCCTCTAAGACACCTTTAACCATTAGTATCATTTCTTTATGCTAGATTCACAGCCCTTTTCTACCCTATTTTTTTTCATGAATGTGTGAATAACATACCCTCTTTTTGACAAATCTGGAGTCATCGGAGGAACTTGTACGCTGCTCACAGAAGCCTGCAATTTGTTTCAAAATGCTCTTGTTAAAGCACATGGTATTCAGACAAAAAATATAAATGCAATGACAATAACGGTAAGAGGAAGAGAAGACCTTGGCAGGAGTTCTTGAAGGGTCATTGGCGCAATCTTTGGAAACCTTGGAAGAACTTCCAAGTTTCTTAATGACTGGTGACATGATTCTGTTGAGTTCTCGATTGATTGACATTCGAAGTGGAGTTTTCTTTTTATCAAGATCAGTAACAGAAGACTTCTTTTTAACCGGAGTTGCATAGTTTTCTTTCCCAGGATAAATCGGGTTAGCAGATCTAGCAGGGGATGGAATGTAGGATGAAAGTGGTGGATTTCTTTTTACTGCTGTTACAGATGATTCCTCAGTTACATAAGTCTTCTCCTGCACCAAAGGTTTTATTAAGAAATTGAAAACAAATTTAGCTTCTTGGTGAGTAGTTAGTCTAGTTACTGTAAGGATTACTTAGATCACACCACAAAACATCGTTAACCTTACATAAGCAAATCTCCTAATTTCTAAATCGTCAATTAACAACATCGTTGAGGCATTGGAAATTTGACAGTTTCGTATGCTTACAAACGGATCTTAAACATGTACATCATATATATGATCACAAAAGTACTCGTATCAATTCTCAAACACAACACCTTTACTAAGTTCATGTACTATATGGCTCTCAAACACTCGGTTTTGAAAACCTTTTTATGTACACCCAACACTCAAATGAACAATGCATTTCGACGAAAAATAAATCACTCGCCAGTAAATGCAAATGAGCATAGGAAATACTTCCTCCGTTCTTTTTTTATTTGACCCGCTTTGACTTTTACACTATTCGCCATCCCTGCTTTGACCGTATTTTGTGAATAATATGGAAGGAAAAACATATTTATGTTGATCATTTTGAATTCGTCTCAATAAGTACTATTATAATATATAATTTTAATATTTTTTAATTATGGAGAATTAGAGTTATTAACCGTTAAAGTTTTGTATTGACAAACGTGATAAAAGAAACAGGTCAAAGAACAGAGGAAGTATTAATTTAGCTCATGTAACACATATTACACAAGCACCTAGGAAAACTTCAGCTTCTTATACGTAAAACAAGCATTTTACCAGAACAATGACATATACTGATAGAAAATCAGCCACTACAAAATTAAGCATCAAATTTAAAACCATATTCAAAATTCTATAAAATAAAAGTCAGAAACAATATTTACATCAAGAATAATGCTCCCCGTCCAAATTTATCTACTACCCAATCCAGCATCAAATTTTATTAAAATAGCTTTAATTTGAAACAGAAATTTAGTAACAGTATCTACGATGATGATGATGATAATAATAATAATAATAATAATAATAATAATAATAATAATAATAATAATAATAATAATAATAATTCCGTCTCATTTTATTTATCACATTTCACGAATGATAAAATGTAACAGTAGTCGTAATTTTAAAAGTTAAAATCAAAGGAGTCAGATTCACCTGCAAAGGAAGTTTGCATATTTGGGGAATCCCACTTGACTCTTCATTGCTTGCCTTGCAATTTTCATCCTTCTTAGAAGCTGAGTAAACATCAATTTTGTCGGATGATTTACGCTCCGGTAATGGCGGATTTACATTTTTGCCATCATTATCATTTACACCAATTGAGTAAAGTTCATCTTGGTGAACTACAAACTCCCCTGCATTATTAATTTCATCATCTTTCGGAACAGAATCGGCCTGCTCGTAACGGTTATCTTCAACATGTAGATTCAAGTTCGTGTTCACAGCATAATCGGCGCTAATTTGGTCTATGTTAGTTTTACCAGACGTATTTTCCGAATTATTTGCCTGCTCAAGTAAAGCTGCAGCCTTAAGAGCTGCCATTCTCTTGAAATGAGCTTCAAAATAAGCCTTCTTTTGTGCAACTGACCCTGGTTTGGAGTATTTTTCTGCCTCTTTTACATAACGATTTCTGTTAGTATTATTGTCAAATGATGACCACTTTTCCCATTCCAATTCTTCACATACATATCTACCAAATGAAACTGATTCTCCCATTTTATACATTGGATTTTCCTGCCAAATTTAACAAAAAAAAAGTTGAGATTTTGTTCAAATATGAAAGATTGAAAGTTAAAGAATGATAAAACTACTAATGGGGTCGTTTGTGAATGTCAACTAGCTAAGTTGGTTTATTCCTTATAAACGGAATTAAAGAATTTGATCAAATAATATTCAGTCTACATAACTTTGTGATTTTCTCTACATTAAAAAAACAAACGGACCAATTTCCCAAATTATATCTTACACATTAAAGATGGGATAGACGAAAGATTTCTAACCTCATGAGATTCATTGGAGAAGGATGGTGTGGTGTAAGAGAAAGGATTCACAACACAAGTAGGCTCAGCCATGCTTCTTTGCTACAATCGTGAACTTTTTATTGAGTAAATTTTTTTTTTTTTTTATCAAATTTGCATATGCTTGTTGAAAATTGACAAGCATGTTTAACAGATAAAGTAAGAAATCATATTTTTGTGTTTTTTAAATTTGAAATTTCAAAGAACAGAGAAAGATATACGGTAGGTCCTATTCGTTGGGGAAAAGTGACTCTTGAAAAAGGCAACCAAGAGCATAGAGAAGGAAAAATGTCGTTGTTTGTGTTTGATGAGAAAAAAAAGTGATTAAACTTGGTTTAAAAGTGTCAATTTTTATCCAACTTCTTGTTATTGGTTTCATTGGCCCCACTCCTCTTTAGTGGATCAATATTAATTATTGTTTGTCCAATGTTTTTGGCCACTAAATCATATGAGAACCTTACCACTCCTTTCGTCCTCGAAAGAACGATCTATTTGGACTTATTTTAGTCCCAAAAATAATGACTCATTTGCATTAAAACACCCACCAATTTGCAACAATATTTGTGCAAAATTAGTTTCCCCATATAAAAATTTGATTTTCCATGTAATTTTATTACTTTCTCTCTTAATTTTTTTACAAACCCCATTTAAATTTATCTTTTCAATATACTTTTACTTCTTTTTAATTAACTTTTTTAATACCCGCGTAATCAACCCAAATGGGTCGTTCTTTCGAGGACGGAGGGAGTAAGAAGGAAATAATTACATGGGAATCAATTCCATACTACTAAAATCAAATCTTAAGACACACTTGTCAATGTATTGTTAAATTTTTTTTTGTCAAAAGTACCTTCTAAAAAGATTATTGTTACTTAAGGGAAAAAATAAATTATATCTAAATTATGACATAATTTGTTTTATATAAAATATAAATCTTTTCCTAAATGTTTAAACTATCCATTATAAGTTTATAACTATTGCATGTTTTTTAAATATTTTCTCTACCATGCTTTTATTTTTAATATACTTTATATTTTTTAATACTCAAGTCATTATATTAAAAAATTTATAATAAAATTGTAAAAAATATTTAACAACCGTGCATTGCACGGGATTTAACCTATCAATTACATACTACTAAAAGTGAATTAAGACACACTTGTCAATGTATTAATAAAAAAATTTCCGCCAAAAGTGCCTTCTAAAAAAATTGTTGTCACTTAAGGAAAAAAAATTATATCTAAATTATGACATAATTTGTTTTATATAAAATATAAATCTTTTCCTAAAAGATTAAACTATCCATTATAAGTTTATAACTATTACATATTTTTTAAATATATTCTCTTACATGCTTTTATTTTTAATATACTCTATATTTCTTAATACTCAAGTCATTGTATTAATAAATTAATAATAAAATTGTAAAAATATTTAACAACCGTGCATTGCACAAGATTTAACCTTGTAACCGTATAATGGTAAACTAGAGGGAATTTATAAATTTCTTCACTATTATTTTGTTTATTGAGTAAAGAAATTTCCTCACTTTTAAAGCTTAATAACAGGGTTTTTCTTCTTCTATAGAAGGATTTAGCTTGTTCGAAAGATCGAGTTTTCCTTCTCTCTTTTAAGGGAGGATTTGCCTTTTTATTTCATGAATTGCATACAGTTGTTTCATGGGTAAATTTTGTGCGGGATTAAAAAAGAGGTTAATATTTCGACAACAATCTAACGAATCGGACGAAATTTTCTGCACGGCTACAACAGATCAATAGACCCCCTCGCCGAAGAGATGAAAGGGGGTATAAATTAAGAATGTACGATTTGCAACAACGATCGTAGCGTTACTTACGGAATGTTTTTATTTGATTCAATTATTATGTATTTGTTAGATCTAAATCTCTTTGTAGATATCGTATGACTTATTTATGAATCAATTTTATTCAAAAAAAGTATGAAATGAGTCTCATATTGTATATGCCAATCCACTAATTTATCGTTATTTTTACGTAAGTAAATATTTTTAAATTTATTTTTAAAAAAAAGTTTTTTTATGATAAAAATATTGTTATTATGTTAATAAAAAAATTATAGTCAAATTAACTATATAGAAAGTGAAAAAAAAAATTTCAACATGTAAGATTTTGTGAGATGGAAGAAATATTTAAAATATTTAATTTATAAGAGCAATTCCTATAGTTGTAGCTACAGAACTGCCTGCAATCTTTAAAATTCTAACTACTAACTTGACCATTGGAGCTAGAAAATGCAATTAGCTTGACACTAAACTAATTTTCTTGGAAAAAAAACTTGACAAAATAATTAAAAGAGGGAATACATATAATGAAAGATAAAAACAGTTAATAAAAAAAAGTGGGGTTCATTTAAGTAGTAAACTAATAGCTAGTCGTTTGAGCTTAAACTAATTAAAATGACAATTAATTTAAAAATTATGTGACATAATAAGCTAATATTACCATTAAAATTGCTCTAAAAAATATTTTAATGTGTCCAATGTCCATTCAAAATTTCAAACATGTTAGATAATCTTTTTTTTTTTTTACTTGACAAAATGTTAGATTTTCTCTATTAATCACTCACCAAGTCATAGTACAAGTCACATCGTTTTATTGTGTATTTATGACAATATACAATTTCATGTTTAACCTTTAGCGCATAGCTGCCATTTGTTAGCAAACATATAGGATTGGAAAATATACAACTACATGCATAATGGATCATAGGTTTTGGGGGGAAAATATTCAACCTATAGAATGGTAAAAAGTATCACTATATACATAATAGTACACAAAAAGTACTATTAAGACAACTTATACTTTAATGGCACATTATACATGCATAATGACAAATAACGGTACATTATAATTTACCAATATATAATCAGATTTTTCCAGAATCTTGCCAAATTTAAAATTTTGAGCCAGGTTCCCCGGTGTTGGTTTGCAAAGCTTGCCACAGGTTTGAAATCTTATGGCTTTAAACAGTCATATTATGATTACTCTCTATTTACTCTGACAGAGAGAATGATGCAGCTCAATGTGTTAGTATATGTCGATGATTTAATTATTGCAGGGAATGATAAATCTGCTATGATTAATTTTAAATCATACTTGGGAAATTGCTTTAAGATGAAAGATCTTGGAGCATTGAAATATTTTTTGGGGCTAGAGGTAGCTCGGAATGCACATGGAATATTTATTTGTCAGAGGAAATATGCGATTGACATTATTACTGAGGCAGCTTTAATAGATGCTAAACCTTCAGAGTTCCCTATGGAACAAAATCATAAGTTAGCTCTGGCAAAGGGAGAGTATTTTCATGATATAGAGAAATATCGTCGTCTCATCGGTCGATTGAATTATCTGTCTGTTATGAGACCCGATTTGGCATACTATGTGCATATTCTGTCACAGTTTATGCAAAATCCTAGGATTGATCATTGGGAAGCAGCTCTGCAAATTGTGAGATATTTGAAGAAGAGTCCGAGACGGGATTTTATTGAGATCTAATAGCGCTTTACAGTTGGAAGGTTGGTGTGATTCTGATTGGGCAAGTTGTCCTTTCTCCAGACGATCCTTGAGTGGTTGGTTTATGCTTCTTGGCTTGTCTCCGGTGTCATGGAAAACCAAGAAGCAACCTACTGTTGCTCTTTCTCCATCGGAAGCAGAATATCGTTGTATGAATGCAATGACTTGTGAATTAAAGTGGTTGAAGCGACTTCTTGGTGATTTAGGTGTTAAACATGAGAATGGAATGCACCTTTATTGTGATAGTGAGTCTGCGATATACATTGCGCAGAATCAAGTGTTTCATGAACGAACAAAGCATATTGAGTCAGATTGTCATTTTGTTCGGAATGTGATTATAGATGGGACGATTATACCTTCGTATGTTCCTACGATGGTTCATTTGGCTGACATCTTTACGAAGGCTTTGGGAAAAGCTAAATTCGAATTTCTTCTTCACAAGTTGGGCATTTGTGACCCGTATGCTCCAACTTGAGGGGAGGGGGTATGGGGATAATATCAAATATAGTGAATATTGTAAAGATATCATTGTGAAAATATTGTGGTGTATTTTAGAAAGGATATCCTTAGAGAATATTAGGGCTTGCCCCCAAGTATTCTAGTATATATATTGATGTATTGCGGCCGTAATACATCAATATATATGCTAGAATACTTGGGGGGCAAGCCCTAATATTCTCTAAGGATATCCTTTCTAAAATACATCACAATATTTTCACAATAATATCTTTACAATATTCACTATATTTATCCCAATATATATATATACTTTGTAAGTGCATAAATCATTGTAATAAAAAACGAACTTGTTATACTTGCTTGATTAACTTCCAATACATAATTAGAACATTAATACCTTTAAATGCTACCCCAATCATGTCATAATAAGTTTTTTTTTGAGGAAAAAACAAGTTAGTAGGCTTATTATTGCAAATCAAGTTCTGTCAAAGTTATAAGACTTTGAGGGAAACAATTCATACATACTAGTTCGGAGCTACCATTGGTATCCCATCGTGCTACTAGATGAGATACCGAAATGCCTACTGGTTTGACATGAGAGATAACAAATACATTGAAATCATTAGCAAGCATCCTAATACCATCATAAATAAGCCAAGTTGGAGAGAAACCCGTAGAGTGATTGTCCACCTTACTGACCACAGTCGCAGCATCACTTTCTATCCATACATTCCTGTAATTGAATCTGCGAGCCACATTCATCCTGAACCTCGCGGCTGCTGCTTCAGCCATTTCCACCTCCCATTCCCCCATCATACCTTCGAACAGCAGCAAGTAAGATCCTTCCAGCCTCGTCCCTTGCAACTACACCCAGACTAATATACAAGCCTGCTACAATATGAGCGTCAACATTGAATTTTATTAACCAAACAGGGGGCAGCTTCAATTCGATGCTGAGATAAATTTTGGACTCCTCGTAGGCTTGCTAAATACTTTCTTAGTGTAACATCCATACTCCTGAATAAGTTTCAAGAAGCCCGCAGCTGTAAACACAGCATTGAGTGTAACATTCTCACGTACAAGCTTGTTCCTGCAAAACCATATAGCCCACGCCAATGCAAGGAAATGATTGAGCTGTTGCTGGTCGATTTTCTGTGCCACCCACAACAATCTTGCAGCAAAGGACGCAGTAGGGGCATCCTCAATTAATTGGGTGAACCCACTATGTTCCCACACTTCTTTTGTAATATCACAATCAAACAAAACATGTATAATGGATTCAACATTAACACCACAGCAACAACATACCTCATCACTTGCAATATGCCTACGAAATAATTCTGCCTTCACCGCCATACTACCTGTAGACACCCATTTGTGTCTCCCCAAAACCAAACCCAGTGATGAGTACCTTTCGCATTGAATCATAATCGAATGAAGTGAAAGTGTGAAAAGTTTAGTGTTGCAGATAATTTTAATTCTTTTCTCTTTCTCACGGAGCATATTCGGCACTCGAGCTTGTTTCCATGGTGACGCCCGGAACCATGGTCCATACTGATATACTACTTCCTCCAACTCCTTTGCATTCTCCTTCTTCTGAAATTCTCTGTCTGTATGATTCAACATCCCACAGAAAAAGCAAAAGTCTGCTAATCTCTCATATTGGATATCAATCCATTTTGAAGAATTAGGTCCATTAGCAAGTCTCATCCCCCTCCGCAAAGGTTTATTAATGTCCACCATGATTTTAATTCTTATACACTCTCCCCATCCAATTGGATCATAATCGTCAAACTCAATAAATCCTCCAAGAAACTCCCATATCTCCTTCATCACACCTACAAAGCGTTTATTAAATGGAACATCCTTCAATCGAATCCACATAGGTGAATGCGTGAAGCGAACCTCGGACGGTTGTTCATCCCCGTTAATCTCCTTCAAGATCAAGATTTTATCATCAAAGAACCAGGGTCTTCCTTCCAATACTCTCTGTTTATCATCCAGGTTAAAAAATTGAACACAAATAGGTTTGTTTCAATCATCCTAATAGCTACATTATTTTGTAATCGCCAGACATTCATCAGCGTTCTCTTCATCGCCTCAACATTGAAAGGTTTAATCGTCCATCGTTTCCCCACCAATGTTAAGTCCAATTGAACCTTCGTATCCTCGTCATCGCAGTTCGAAAACTCAACTCCAATCACAATATCTTCCTCATTAGTTAGTTAAAATTTCTCCAATTTCTTAATTATCTTATCCTCCATGATTGCTATTATTGATTTGAGTAATCAATTGCATAAAGAGCAGATTAATTTGGGAACAAATTTTACTTCGCAATACGAAACCCTAGACAAGGACTACGAAACCCTATACGAGGGACTCTTCTTCATGTCATAATAAGTTAATGCTAATTATTTAAATTGTTGGAATTTATATCATAAATAACTTTCAATTAAAAATGGATAAAGTAAAAATACTTTGTCATCTATATCATCTCTAGTAAATAGATTATTTATATGCACAAAATAGGTGCACCATTCCTATACTTTTGAATGTTTAGTAAAAAAAAAAAATCTAACAATTGCAAAATTCAAATATTATAATATTTGAACATCGCGAATTTTGAACATTTAGTAAAAAAAATCTAAACAATCGCAATGCACCAAGCCTATACTTTTGAAAATTTAGCAAAAAAATATGAACATCGAAAATTTTGAACATATAGGGCATGTTACATTTACTAAACTAAGCTAAACTAACCGAACTAAACTGATTGGAGCTAAACTGAACTGAACTGAAATGATTGGAGCTGAACTGAACTGAACTGAACTGAATTGAGCTGAAATGAATATTTTATGAGAGAGGGAAATTAGGAACAGAACTCAACTGAATTAAACTGATTAGAGCTGAACTGAACTGAACTGATTGGAGCTGAACAGAAGTGAACTGATTGGAGCTGAACTGAACTGAACTGAAATTATGTAAAACAATTTGGACAATCGCAATATACCACGCCTATACTTTTGGACATTTAGTAAAAAACGAATTACATGTTTCGTAATAATTCAATAGTTTTGTAATATAAATCGAATATTTACTGCATATAAATGAACATATATTTATAAAATATGAACATATAAAATTACATGTTTATGATCAGTTTTTGTAATGTGTTCATATTTTTTAATTAAATGTTCATTATTTGTCAAATGTTCAATTTTTTTTAACTAAATGTTCAAAAATATAAACGTCATGTATCTAAGTTCCCATACTGCACATAATATAATTAGATTTTGAAGGAAATAATGTGGTAACTAAAAGTATGTTTTTTTTTTTGGTTTAGGCTCAAAGTATGTCTGTATGGCAGTATGGATAATTTTCGCCATAGTATAACTACCACTTTGGCAGAGATGGACTTGTTTTAATAATATATATTCGTGCTAATTATCTTATAATATAAATGTCGTCAAATATGGACCGTTGTTTTAAAACAACCTTCATGTACTGTAATACGGAGTATTGATTAAAACTTCCTTCCAATGTACTCTGTAATATAATCGTACCACACCTAACGAGAGGATTTAATGATAACTAAGGAAGACAGAAAGAGTCAGATAATTAACTTTAGGAATGTGAAATGGGTTCATATTTAATTTGAAAAATTGGTGAGAAAGATTACCGTTGCCGTTGAGCTTGCATGTGACGTCCTGGATTGAAGCAAAAGGTAAACCGAATAAGCTACTAATCTTTCCATTAACAATTAACATGGCCCAAGGGCCCGTTCTTTAGATCTGCTATGCTCTGCTCTACTCTGCTCTGTTCTACTTAAAAATAATACTTAATATTAAACTATTATAATAATACTTAATATTTAATAATAATAATAATAAATGAATAATATTAAACAATAATAATAGTTAATATTTAATAATAATAATAATAATAATAATAATAATAATAATAATAATAATAATAATAATAAATACGGAAATTTCACCATATACCACAGAGTTAAAGCTTAATTCACCATATACCATAGAAAACTTTCTAATACACCATATATCATTCAGTTTAACTAAAATGTCATAACATGCCATTAATGACTAACGGTGTTAACGCCACGTGGCAACATATAATTGGTTCCCTTTTAAATTACTTTATTTTAAAATAATTATATAATTAATTATCAAATTTTTTTTTTTTAAAAAAATTCAGCCACCCTTAGCCACCGCCGCCCACAGCCTAGCCCCAACCCATCCTCCAGTTGGCCGCCTGGTCCACTTCCTAGCTGGCGGCGACTATCCCCCCTCCCGCCGGTGAAAATCTCGACCCAACCACCCTTAGCCACCACCTTCTCCCTTAGCCAGCTACCCTTAGCCACCACCTTGTCCTGACAACCCTTGTTGGCACGTAATCTGATCAAAATCTCGGCGCCGACACGAAAACCCACCAGAACCCCTGTATTGACGTGGAATCCGGCCAGAACCCCCCTCGGCGCTCTCCCCCTTCCCTTGAACCACCGTTCCCGAGCACTAAAAACCCCCTATCTGGTGCGGTTCCAAGGCATCAATATTGTTATTATAATTATTTTTATTGTTATTTTTAGTTTATTATTAGATGACCGAATTTATTAGGATATTTTTGTTAGTTTAATTCGGTTAGTATAAGATAAGCTTAACTTTAAAGATCATATTTGCAAAATATTATCTTTACAAGTTTGAGTTAGTTTCCTAGTTAGATTAGAATTTGTTTTACCGATTTTTAGGCTAATTATTTAGATTATAAATACGTGATGGTGTTTAACGAAAAGTAATGATTGATTGATTTGAAATTTATAAAGTTTTACGTAAGCTTGTGCTTGTGTATTCTTGGCCTAGTTTAGGTTTTAAGCTCGTGTTGCTTAGCGTTTCTTGACCGAGACTCAAGATTCCAAACCTTTCAATTGCGATTGAAGGTTATATCCATCAAAATTCATATCAAATTGGTGTGGCTGCTGTTTGACGAGGGGCGAGTTTGACAATTTGTGTCAAAAAACTCAGTTTCGAATGTCATATTGATCGACTTGGTTCTCCATCACTTAATTTTTTCACTTTTTTTTTTTTTTTCATAACATCATACTTTATTTTTTCATGAAAATTTAACTTTCAAACACATCAAAAATAAACTACAATCAAGAACAAAATAACTTCTCAAAACCCACCCAAATTGTGCAAATAATAAGCACACTATAAACTCCCTCACCTCACTCACTAATAGCTCCCCCAAGCCAAGCTTGGGACTAGTAACCAATGGGGCAAAATAGGCTTGTAATGTGGCTAATGATCAAAAAAAATTCAAGGCAACAATATGGGTAGCAAGAAGGGAACAAATGTATCTACAATCATCTGAAGGCTACCTAAAAGAACAAATGCCTTCGTCCTCCACAATGTGCATAATAATGAATCATATAAACATTACTTATAGTTGCAAATCAATACTCAAATTCATCAACATACCAGGAACTATCACACATTCCTAACCAAATCAACTAGTCAAGCACTATATTCACAAGCAGTTGGACAAAATTGACGTATGTTAGGACATATAAGCAATCAAACTTCAAATCATGATCAACAAATCCACAATGCTTATCATCATATACCAAGACTCAAAACAATATTTTCCAAGTATGGGACATAGGGAAGCATGATTTATAATTCATTGGAACGTATTTTGGATTTTTTTATTTTTCAATTTTTTTTTGTATTTTTCATATATAAGAAAGCAATAAAACTAAACTAGAAAGCAATAAATCTAATCTAAGAAAACACACCAAAAACAAAAGAAAAGAGAAAAAGAAAGATACCAAATCCAAAATCTCCCCCAATCCAGAATCAGACAATGTCCTCATTGGCTCGGGAACTAGCCCAGCATAGCTAGTCCTCATCATCCTCATCCATGGAGCCGAAACCTCCACCTCCGCTGCCACCTGCACCAGAAGAGCTACCACCAAAATAATCAGCATGAAAACTCCCCCCCGTCGGTCCCCCAAAGGAATGTCCTGACCATAGCCATGGAAGGCATAATAGTCAGTATAAATACCATGGGCAGTGGGATCCCTATCGTATCCCCGGGGTGGAGGCTGAAACCAGTCAGGGTAAATGGCATCGTTAGGAATGTTGCCCCGACGAGCATAATCATCATACATAGGGTAGAGAGCTCTACCCTGGTTCCTCTCAAGGTACCCTAACCTATGGTCAATGGAGCCTACCATCCTCCAAAGGTTAGTGTGGGAATGCTCAATACCGCCTAAAGCCTGACCTATACTCTAAAGGTCCCAAACTGGGTCAGAGTCAACATGGGGGACAGAGTGAGACATGCGAGGTGGTGAAAGCACTACCACGGGCTCAAGCTGGGGTGGTGGAACTAGTGGTGGTCCTAGTGGTGCTTGACCCCTAGCATGGGAAACTAAAAGGTCGTACGTGTAGGAAGCTTGCCCGGGGGGAAAGGCGATCAAGTCAGGACTAGGTAGGGAAAAGATAGGCAATGGCTGCTTGGTCCCAGTCCTAATACACCAGTGGGGAGTCTGCTCACTATCCAGTCGTACCCAACCCAACTCCTCAAAATACCTAGCAATCATATAGGTATCCGGTCCACAGTTAGTCATATGGTGGGGTCCACTCTCAACAAAACCGGCATTTTTAACTGCTATCCTATTGATAAGGCCTCCTATACGAATAGGGGTATGAGATTGGGTACTGGCAGTAGCATGTCTACTCAGGTGGTGGATGATGTATCTACCTATGTTCAGTTTACCAAACCCATACACATAGTGTCCAATAACAGCTAGTACGTTTGTTTGGTCGTTATGAGGCTCGTTCCTACCAATAAAAAACAATCTTGCAATTCTTTGCCAGATTTTTTGGATAGGGTGACGGATAGGTTTCGTACTAGCATGTTGGGGGTCGGGGGTTGGTAAACTAGTTGGAGTATGATAAATATCACCCATTTTATAATATGCATGCCGTTGGAAAGGTAATTCAGAGTTGAATTCAAATAATTTACAAAATTCAACATATGTCAAACTAATAATTCAACCTAAAAATTAAGTTCGGTCTATTTCTACTATTTACAATTTTCAAAGAAGACAAAAATTCACATGTTAATTCACGGTATGTAGGATAGTGCATGCGAACGAATTTTCTCATTCCTATATCATTCAAAAATCGTTTACAAAAATCATACAAACCATAAGATTCAAGAGTAGGGCGGTGTAACCACCGTGAAGGAATTACCTCCCGCCTGGCAAGGTGTTCTAGCCGTTCCATTTTCTTCTGGCTAGCAATTCGGATTGTTGGCCAATAGGAGAGTTGCAAATCTTGATTGTACTCCTCCCTCGAACTAGAACTCCTCCCAAAAATTGATCGAGCCCTCTTTGAAGCCATAGTAGAAAAAAGGGTATGAAAAATATTTGATTGAAACTTGAAATTTTTTATGTAGGATTGTAGAGGATGAAGAGAGGATTAAGAATATGTAAAAATTAATGGATTTGGGTAAGAGATGGAAAAGAAAACTTAGAGAGAAGGTAGAGTTTTTTAGGTTTTAGAGAGATAAAGTTATGGAGAAAAAGAGAAATGAAGAAAGAAAGAAGAAGGAAGAAGAAGAAAAGGGGGCGTCTGGTGCCGCGCCCGGTCTGATGGGCTGTCGCCCGATCAGGCGATCTAAAATGTTAATTTTGCTTTCCTCTCGCGCCCGGTCGGGTGAGCTTCGCCTGATCGGGCGATCTTATGCCCGAAATTTCTTCCACTCTCGCGCCTGGTCAGGCTACCTAAATCACCGATTATGTCAAGTCTCGCGTCCAGTCGGGCGCCATTCGCCTGATCCGGTGAAAAATTCCTGATTTTCTAACCTTACTCTTGCGCCCGGTCGGCCAAGTTTCTCCCGATCGGGCGAAAATTGCAACTTTTGAGCATTTGCTCTCGCACCCGGTTGGGCGAGCTTCGCCCGATCAGGCATGAGGCTAATTGGACGATTTTTTGTTTTCTTCTTTTCTTCAATTTTTGTCTAACTCTTTACCTTCAAACCTGTACAAAAACTCATAATACTTATTAAACTCCCTCCTCTTTCCTTTCATAAGTAAAAGAACAAAAAACTAGCCTAAAAAGCATTAAAATACGGGTTGCCTCCCGCAAAGCGCTGGTTTATTTAGGTCCCGCACGACCTTCTTACCAAGTACAAGAACTAGGACCCTTGGCCTAAAGCTTGGTCGGGTGGTTTCTCACCTGGTCGAGCGATGTTTAGGCTACGACGCGGCTTCCTGACATACCCTGTGGGATGCCAATTCACCTTATCTGGTGGATCCTCCTTGACTTGGACTGGGGCTCTTTAATGCTACGCACTAAAGATCCCTCTTCGATCGATGGTTGCTTCAAATTGTCACTACATTTAGCACTTGCAACTCGATCTGCCGGAACACTTATTGTAGGCTCAATTACCATAGCTTGCTTATTTAATTCCACCTTCTCATCCTCAAAGCCAAGACCGACAGTGTAGAGGGCTCTTTCTATTACATCAACTTCCTTTTGCCACTTTGCTATCTCATCTGTAAAGGATGCAACACAAGATGCCGCCTCCAAGGGATCTTTTCCAAGAGCTTGGGGCTTGTTAGAATAATTTTGAACCACATCAACACTAAAACACTTCTTCTCTATCATGGGGCTTTTAGGGGTATTATTAAGATTACAAATAATTTTATCGTCCCCTACTGACAGTGTTAATTAGCCACATCTCACATCTATAATTGCTCCTGCAATGTTAAGGAATGGTCTACCAAAAATAATTGGGGTTTGCGTATCCTCAACCATATCAAGAACAAAAAAATCAACAGGTATATAAAATTTACCTAACCTAACAGGAACATCCTCTAAAACACCTAAGGAGTATTTACAAGAACAGTCGGCCATTTGTAGAGTAATATTGGTAACTTTTAATTTACCCATATTTAACTTGGAACACACAGACAAAGGAATAACACTAACGCTAGCGCCCAAATCACATAATGCATTATCAATCATCAGATTGCCAATACGACAAGGGATAGAAAAACTACCTGGATCTTTCAATTTAGGTGGAGATTTATTTTGAAGTACGTCACTACACTCTGCAGTGAAAGCTACTGTCTCTACCTCACTAATAGACCTTATTCTTGTCAATATTTCCTTCATTAATTTTGCATATGCAGGAATTTGTGTAATTAATTCAGTGAAGGGAACTGTTACTTGCAAATCTTTAACCATCTCCAGAAATTTACCAAACTGCTTATCCAAATTTGTTTTCAAGTGACGATTGGGGAATGGAAGTTTGATAACTGGCCTTGGAGCATTACTTCTCTTATCTGAAGTTGTCGCCTTCCCTGGAGTCGTACCCTGCAATGTAAAATCAGTTATATTAGTACTATTCTTTAGCCCTGCAGGGCTATTAGCTACATTTTCAGGTTTAACAGAATTAAGATTAGCATTATTTATTAAAATAGGTTCATCATCTCTAGGCATAAGGGGCCCTTCATAGTTTGAACCACTCCTTAGAGTAATTCCATAGGCTTGATCCATAGGCCTGGTCGGCTGTGCTGGCAGGGCTCCCTATTGACGGGCTTGCAGAGTAGCGGAAATTTGCGTAATTTGATTATCTACAATTTTATTATGTGCTAGGATCGAATCAATGTGGGCATCTCTACTCTCCATGTCTTTTGCATATTAGCCAACATTGCTCTAATTTCTACTAAAGCAGGGTCGGAAGATGAGGAGGGTTGTTGTGGTTGGTTCTTCTTGCCAGCATTGGGGTGGTAATGTTTCTGCTGTTGTTGTTGTGGCACCTGTGATTCTTGTGGTGGTGGATTTTTAATATTGGTGCTCAGGTAGGAAAGGTACGGATGATTCCGGTACTAGGATTGTAGGTGTTGGAGTATGGGTTATTTTGCCTATAAGCTTGAAAGGCATTGACTTGCTCCACGGAACTCCTGCAATCTTGTTCCCAATGAACTAGAATTCCACAATTTTCACAGAAAGCCTCATTAGCATTATCACCTAAAACATTTGCTACATTTGCAGTACTAAGATTATCTAATTTCTGGCAGATAGAGGTTAATTGAGCTTGTAAAAAGGATACAAAGTCGACACTATGTTTCCCTCTATTAGCAAAGCCTCTGGGGTTCCCATATTGGGAATTATGTATTTCCATATCTTCGATAACTTGACCTGCATCATCAAAATTAAGGTTCATAAACCTCCCACTAGCTGCAGAATCCAATATTATTCTAGATGAATTTCCAATCCCATTGTAAAAGGCTTGGATAAACTGCCATTGTGCCAAATTATGGTGGGGGCATTCTCTTTGTAGATCTTTGAACCTCTCCCAAGCCTCATATATAGTTTCATTGGCCTCTTAGGCAAAGTTCTGAATTGCACTCCGTAGTACAGTTGTTCTCTCTACAGGATAATATTTGTTATAAAAATTCAAAACAAGAGTTTCCCAGTCAGTTATACCAAGTATAGTTCTATTTAAACCATTAAACCATTAAACCATAATTTTACTTTTCCACTTAAAGAGAAAGGAAAGAGAATCTCCCTAATTTGGTATTATGTTACCCCAGCTTGCCTGATGGTATTACAGTACTGACAGTAGTCTGCAATATGAATATTTGAGTCTTCACCCTTAGCTCCACTAAATTGCTTTCTTTCTATCATCGTTATAAATTGGGGTTTAATCTCAAACTGTACTCCATCAAGGGCTGGAGTGGGAGTAAGGTGTGGAAAATCTGTAAGTTTTGGTTGTGAATAATCACTAAGCTTCTTAGGAACCGCCAACTCTGATTCTGGATTTGAAGATACCTTTGAATCGCTAGAATCAGTTGGAGGGTCTCGGTGATTATTATTATCACCAGAACCCGCCAGGATTTGCTTGAAAAAATTCTTCTATCTATGGAAGGATCGTTCGATCTCAGGATCGAATGGGATGTAACCTGATCTGGAACACCTGGGCATAAACAAAGAACTAAAAGCAAATATGAGACTTGCCTCAAAGAACTAACGTTCTCTGAGACAAAAAGAAATAACCTAGACAACAAAAATAATTAGAAATAAAAATAAAACCGTTTCCCCGGCAATGGGGCCAAATTTTGATAGGCTTAAGTCGTATCACCCTATCAAAAGTAATTCCTAAAACCACTAACTAATAATAGATAGGGAAGTGGGGTCGAATCCACAGGGAAACTGGTCTTTCTATTCCTAATTAATTAAAGTAATCTTAATTATCAAGTAACCAATATATTATAATCAAAGGAAATTAAACTACGGAGATTAAGAGTAAAGAGAAAACAATGAATAAAGGCCTAGGGCATAGGTTCACCAATAAACAATATTCTAGGGTAAAACATAATAATCAATCATCAATGCATAAATTAATCAGATCATAAAGGGCTTTCGCTTCGCATTACAATCACACAATTAATTTACCGGTATTAAATCTCATCTCTCGAATCTCGACTTAACCATTTATAAATTAACCTGCCTATTGAAACTAGACCTAAATATCAATTCTCATCTCTCAAATCTCGAATCAATATTGTCAAACTCATGCATAAAAGATCAGGCCTAATCTAGTCACAGATCATTAAATAAATCAATAGGAAATTAATCTAGCATTGATAATCAACAACAATAAATTACCCCTTCATATTATTTATGGATCCCCATAAACCCTAGAAATAAAACTACTCACACACAATTAAATGTAAACTAATCAAAGCAATAAAGTAAGACATGATGAAACAATTAAAATAAATGACTGAGATTAAAGTAGAAGAAATCGTTACCAAAGTAATCTGGAATTAAGAGTAGAGTTAAGAACAAAGTATTAGAGAGAGAAACTAATCTAAAAGCTAAGTAGAGAGAGAAAATATAAGAGAAGAATTAAGAAAAATTAAGATGATACTAAACTCTCTTAATGGAAAAGTATTTATATTAAGCAAGAATCCTAAACTCAAACAAACTTAAACGACGCTAATTATCTCCTAAAAATAACACGCGCCCGATCCTTTTTCTCATCAGTTATGATTCTCGCGCTCGGCCGGGCGCGAGTTCGGGCGGGAACTCCTTTGGCCGAGCGGCACTCTTGGGACACTCTTTAGACTTAGATTGGGCTTCAATTCTTCGGGCCAATCCGTTTATCCTCTTCAGGTCTTGAATTCTCGATCCAAATGCCCCGGTATTACATATACCGAGCCCTTAATCATCGGTTCGATGGCTCTAACCGGCCCTGGGCTATAGAAACTGGTCGTGCTTCTCCAATGCTAGTAGTCGCTCCATAATATCTCGGGAAAATGCTTCAAAAGCGCAAACCCTACAAAAGTCAACCAATTCTACGAAAACACTAGAAAACACAAATTAGTAATAAAAATGGCTCTAAAGAGCCAAAAACACTTCAAATTATGACCAAGGGATATATAAAATAGACATATCAATAATCAATCCTAATCGCATTAGGAATGATAAATTAATATTAGGCCCTCCTCTATATCGTTGGGCCGCATATAAAGATCAAACTGGGCCCAGTTTAGTAATTTGGCCATAACTTCCTCATTATTCATCGGAATTGGGCTTGTAATATATCGTTGGAAAGCTCTTTTCGAACCTGACCCAACCACACTATTTTGGACCCTTGACATGGACTAAACCAAACTGTATTGTTTATTTTTTTAAAATAGGTTTTCAAAAACAGAGAGAAAGAAAAGAAATAAAAACTAACTGCAACACCAGAATTTCCACACATTCACTTCATTCGATTACGATTCGACGTGAAATGTACTCATCACTTGGTTTGGTTTTTTGGGAGACACAAATGGATGTCTACAGAAGCCCCCACTTTGATTGAGTTTGGAGAAACGCAAGTTTCGAAAACAAAAGTCAAAGTATCGATAAGGACGGAGAATGATTCAGATCGTTCTGCAATCCTAAATCATTCTTGTAACGCTAATACCTACAAAACTAGCATTAGTTAAACAGATAAGAGAGTTAAGAAACGCGTATCTTGCACTGTCGAGCACACGTCTCTGAAGAAGTAACCGATTTGTTGCATTGTTGTTGTTGTGACAACCTTCCACAAGCTAGGGAACGCCATCCCGCTGTTTATTTTGACGATCTTCCGCAAGCTAGAGAATATCGCCTGAATACTGCTATGCTTGTAACTTCCTTCAATTCCACCGTGATAGACTTCTACAAGCTAGAGAACCCCGTCGAAGATTGCTTCGCCTGAAACGACCTTCTAGCGCTTTGTGACCATCTTCTGCAAGCCATGGAACACGATCGAAAATTGCTTCACTTGAAACTATCCTCATTTGTTACGACAATACCCTGAAGAGTATCACCGAAGACCAACGCCTGTCGATCCTTTACTTTTTCTATGCTTGTGCGTCGGCGCTTTGCTGCTTTTGAACCGGTATGACGATGCCTCTGAATTGTGAACCATTATGTCGATGCCTTTGTTGTATTGAACCATTATGTCGGTGCCTTTGAAGTGAGCCAATGTTTAGGCGCTTTAAGCTAAGTGAGACGATCATTTATCAGGCCGATCACTTAATGCGATTGTAACCGAGCCGATTACTTAATCATGTCAAATTGCTTATAGGGGCTAACTGGCGTACCAAGGAACCCAAAGTTGTTGTACAAGATCAAAATAACCGCTTTGAGTGGCTTAGAGCTTTGTTGCCACAAAAACGTCACTAGGCCGCGATTTGGCTCTGTCGCCTGGAGACAGAGCTGTCATTTGGCTTCAGAATTGGGATTTCCGTATAAATCACTTTTCTTCGTCATTTTTGCTGCTGTTGCAGCTTCCTTTTTTCGAAAAATCTCGGCGAAAGTATAATTTGCTTGTTCTTGCTCGTTTCTCAACCAAATTTGCTCAATTTTTTTGCAAATTGAAGCTTTATTCATCTACTTTCCCGATCTATGTAAGTTTTCTTCCAACTCACCTCGGTTTTTGCCGAATTTGTGTGTTTTTGTTCAGAATTTTTGAAAAAGTTCGAAACTTCTTTTGCTTAATTCGCTTTGTTTATCAAGTTTTATGCCATTACATTGCTTGATTATGTTTGTATATTGCCTTGGGAGTATTTTGAGACTTGTTTGACTCAATTTGGTGAAGAAACGAACAATTCACCATTGTTGGACCTCTTAAGGTTGGGAAAACAATGTGGCTTGTTTTTGATGTTTTTGCTAGCAATTCTTGTCCAATTTGTCACAATAATTATCATAGTATTGCAAGAAATTGTTTGGATGCTTGAAAAATTTCATGTATGCTTGAATTGAAATTGTGCTCTATCTTAGTACTACGTACTCTGTTTTTGCGAAAATAGTATCATGCGACTAGGCGAACCTTAGATATACTATAGAACCTTAATTTATGTCAATATTGCACAATGTAGCATGGTTAGACAGCGAGGTTCGGGTTCACAGTCCCGAGATACACGACGGGAGCATGAGCCTGTAGTGGAGGATGCCGACCCGTCCACTTCTCTTGGTCCCCTCCCTTAGTGTGATGAGCGGACTTTGTACTTTGCCCCCGACCACCAAATTTCTGAGAGGGTGCGTCGTGGGATCACCACTGGTAGGACACATTTCCATGGCTCGGGAAACGACATTCTGAGCAAGTTATATAGGAAGTTCGTCAGCGTCGATGGGGGGTTGAGACTTCTTTGGGAGTCTTGTGGGATGACTGCCTTGTTTGAGGCCACGTAGGCCATGAGCTCTTTCGATAGAGGTTACCACGTGGTCCGTGCTCTAGTGGAGTTCTTCTGGGACACCACCAACACTTTTCACTTGCCTTAGGGGTGAGATAATGGTCACCCCAGCCGACTTCAGTCTCATCTCGGGATTAGAGTTTAGTTTTATTGCGCTGTCGTTCGACAGCAACATCAGCATCTTCTCTCCCGAGGTTGATGAGCTACTGGGTCTAATTGCTATTCGGGCCCGTGTTGAGGTGGATTCATCATAGTTCAGCACCAAGTGTATTCGCCGGTCGACTCTGGCGGTAGCTTTCGAGGATGATGCGACAACCCAAGAGCAGCGGGTGCGCATCTTTGTGCTTATTTTGCTGTCAGGGACGTTTTCTCGTGACAAGAGTAGTAGGGCGCTGCTTTACTACCTTCCTACTGTCCGCGATCTTCATCTGATCGGGACTTATGACTGGGCCAGCTTAGCCTATGCCAATTTTCAAAGCACGTCGCGAGACTCCTGTTGGCACCGGTCCTACACAGGAGACATCGCTCTATCCGGCTTTTGGAGAGTCGTAGAGGTGTACTTTATCTCCTATAAAGTTAGCTCTAGTTTCTTGTTAGCAATTACTGATATCTTTTGTCTTTTGTAGATCTGGTTCTACGAGTACTTTCCTTCTCTCGCGCCAGCGAGGCCATCGCCACGCGGGTTTCCTGTGGGTGCTTGCTGGGAAGGTCGCTACATCCAGGCGACTACCGCCCATGTTCGAGAGAAGATCCTCTCGGTACGATCTTTTGCATAGCTATCATTTTTTGCATTGTTTCTTCGTAGATCCTTATCTCATAGGCATTCTTTGCAGGAGCATGAGGTGTTGTACCAGCCATGGGGTGATTTGGCTGTCCCTGAGCTAGCCGGGCAATACACTGTCGAGCATTGCTACTTCCTAGGGACATACGGGCCAGCGGCGTACCTAGGAGAGAGAATCGCTATTTAGCACTCCTCGAATATTTTTGTCGTCCCTACTTCTCCGCCACGTCCCTGCTAATTATGAAGTATATTATAGTGATGGAACTAATATTACTTTCATAGTTCATTTTTGTGAATTTTGATTTGTCGAAAATGGCGCGAAACATACTCTTGGCTTATTTTTGCCATATTCGAACTTAAAATTTGTTTGTTAGACGATAATTGTGTTTATATTACTATTATTCGTTTAAAAGTAGTTGATTCTTTGAGATTTTGGAATACAATCCCTTGAATACTTAGTTAAAACTGGTATAAGATGGCTTTTGTAGGTGTTAGAAGCCCCCATTTACTAAGTTTAATTGTAGGTATCGTAGCCCCCAAGCATGGGTGGCATTCGATTTTCGTGTTTTGCCCTATAAGCAGCCGTTATGCTACTAAAAGGGGTCTAGAATACGTATATTAGTTTAGTTTAGGAAATAAAGTAAAATAATTTAAGAAACTTTATCCATCATAGCATGGACTTGCCTCCATTTGTCGATGCTGAGGAGATTCTCGGTGGTCCGGACGAGGCGGTTCGCCCTCGGAAGAGGGTAACCCGTCCTCGAGAGGAGGTTCGAGAGCGACGCGTCGCGGCCGATCGACGTCACCAGGAGGATGTGGTTTGGGAGGCTCCTCCCAACTGGGACCCTAGGGTCCTTAAGTGGGACCCAGACCATCACGTTTCGATTAGTGGGTGGCGCGACATCGTGAGTTTTTCGCGCCTTTTTTTCTTTTGTTTCTTCTCCTTTTTAAACCATAACCATTTTTTTTATTCTTTTATTTAAAGTGATCTTAGCATGCGTTTGTACGGCTCTGGTGACCTACGAGCCCGTTTCGAGAGTTTGCCCGAGGTGGCAAAGGAGATTGTAGCACTTTCCGGGATTGAGTCCCAGCTAGCGGCTCTTCAGGATTTATCGAGTCAGCCTGCATCGTTAGCTTTCCTCCGTGGATTGCTGGAGTTTTGGTGGGATTCCACCAACACTTTCCACTTTCCATGGGGAGAGATGACGGTTACCCCTTTCAACTTCTCTATGATTACGGGTTTTCCTTTCGAAGGCGAGCCTATAGTCATAGAGTTCCTTAAGTGGTCAGACGAGAGATTGCGCGACCTTGTAGGGGACCGTCTTGCGTCGGCCCTTCACGTATACGCGCAGTCTTGTTCATACTCGGTTCTTGCCGACGAGTTATCGGCTGACGAGCTTGACCGGCAGTGTACACTTGTGCAGCTGGCTAGGATATACATTGCTCACGTTCTTTCCGTCATCAATTTGAGTGATCGAGGAGAGCGTTTCGCCATTGGGTTACTTATTTGCCTCAATGATTTAGGGCAAGTAGGAGACTTGAGTTGGGCGGAGGTGTCGTATGCCCGTATGCTTACAGCTATGGGCAAGGCGACCAAGGTGATGGATTTTGCTGCAGCTACTGAGGTGCCTCGGATCTCGCTTACGTGGCATGGTCATATCCTTGAGGTACGTGTTTTAAGCTTCTTTCGGTGATTACTTTCGCCTTTTCCTTTAGGCTTATCTTTTCTCGATTTCAGGCTTAGGGATACTCGTACCTGCCTTTCTTAGCCCCCAGGGTGCTTGGGGCTGCTCGTTTTCCTATCGACCATCGATTGGTCGCGATTAAGAAGAGACGAGCTACTTCTGCCGGCGACTTTCGGCAGAGGATCCTTTCGGCGACTCGTGCGTCGGTGAGTAATTCAACTATATGTGCTTTTTTTTAATCATTTTATGACGATTTTTCATGTGGTTGTGTTTTATAGATCGATCTCTGTCCTTGGAGTTTGATTGCCGGAGTCCTTGAGGCTATCCAGTCTGGCATGGTTTGTTGTCGTTTCCGGGCCTGACAGGGTAAAGTCGTATCCCCTAATCAAAAGTAATTACCTAAGCCCTCTAACTAAAGTAGATAGGGAAGTAGGGTTGAATCCACAGGGAAACAAGTCTTTCTACTCCTAATTAATTATTATAATCTAAATTATCGAGGTAACCAATATTGTTGTAAATAAAGTCTATACTACGAAGAATAAGATCGGAGGAAATAAAATAGGGATAAATTAAATATTAAAAAACCTAGGGCATAGGATCACCAATAAACAATATTCCAGGGCAAATCATAATAAGAAATCATCAAGCATTGATTAATTGGATTGTAAAGGGCTTTCGCTACGTATTATAATCACAGAGTTAATTTACCGGCATTAAATCTCATCTGTAAAATCTCGAATTACCAATTTATAAATTAGTCCGCCTATTGAAACTAAGCCTAAACATTAATTCTCATCTGTCGAATCTCGAATTAATATTGCTAAACTCATACAATTAAATCTGGCCAAACCTAATTGCATAGCATTAAATCAATCAATAGGAAATTAACCAAGCATTGATAATCAACAATCACAAATTTATCCCTTCATATTATTTATTA
Organism: Chenopodium quinoa; assembly: GCF_001683475.1. NCBI lineage: Eukaryota > Viridiplantae > Streptophyta > Magnoliopsida > Caryophyllales > Amaranthaceae > Chenopodium > Chenopodium quinoa. The sequence goes on along the minus strand of NW_018743405.1, from coordinate 2,958,515 downwards.
GATCCCCATAAACCCTAGAAATAAAACTACTCAAGTATCATCATAACTAAACTAATCAAATAAATAAAGCAAAACATAATCAAAGAAGTAAATAAAATAACTGAAATTAAAAGAGAAGAAATTGTTACCAAAAGAAATCTGGATTAATGAAAGTAATTAAGAACAAAGTTGAGAGAGAATTTAAGAGAGAGAAAATATCCTAAGTAGAGAGAGAAAATCTAAAAGAGAGGGGGTAATAAAAAATTACGTACATAATTCGTAGTTAAACACTCCTAAAACAAAAACTAAAACAAAGCTAATCAGTTAATTAGAAAAACACGCACCCGATCGGGCCCGCCGTTTTACAACTCCCACTGCTGGTATGCCGCACCCGATCGAGATTACGCTCACCCCGGTCGGGCGCGCCTCTTCCTTGAAGTTACTTTTGCGCGCACCCGCCCGATCGGGTGTATGCTTGCCCGATCGGGCCCGGCTTCTTCTTCGAGGCTTGGATTTTGATTGGGCTCGATTTCTCGTCCCAATTTGGATTTCCTCATTAGGTCTTGACTAATTGATCCAATAGCCCCGGTATCACATACCGAGCTTTTAATCACCGGCTCTCACCGATCTTAGTCTTCAAGAGTGGTCGTGTCCTTCTAGCTTCCGTAGTTGATCCATGAAAACTCGGGAAAATGCTCCAAAAGTGCAATTTCCTGTAAAACTCAACTAAAACTACGAAAACACTAGAAAACACAAATTAGTTACAAAAGTGGCCATAAAGAGCCAAAAACACTATTAATTATGACCATTGGACGGGGGTAAAACACTATATAAATTGGACATATCAAACTCCCCCAATCCAAACCTTTGCTTTTCCTTAAGCAAAGAGCTCATCAATGAACATATAAAACATGCCTCATCCCAATAAACAAAATCAAGCACAAATGATTCAAGATAAATCGAATGAAGATGCTTCAATGTCAATCGATCTCATTCATCTAATTATCCTTCATCCCCAACAATTGTTAAGTAAAGCAAACCACATGAGCATATAGAATTCAAGACTGGTGCTCACACACTCAACTCTCATTTATGTGGCGAGTAAAAGATGTACTCGATCGCTCTCCAACCAACCCCTTTATTTGTGAACAATGCCCTCCCATCTCACACTCTCGTGTGTTTAAAACAATGAACGCTCAACCTACTAGTCGACTCGAAATATGTCAAATCATAACTTGCATTGATAAACAACACTTTCACATTCATACAACTCTATGCACGAAGGTCGGAAGGTCTTTAAAGCTTGTAATGTAAGACTAGGGTAAAGGGTAGGATAAATTTAGGAAAATGTGAGAGTAAAGCCTTGCTTAAGGGAACCATATCCTAATAAAACCCAAGGTCCCAACTCAACTCAACAAAAGTTCACCAAACAATCATATATACAACACAATCCCAATACTTACATATTCACTCACAAAATATGATAATATGGAATAGAGTGGATTAAAACAAACTTTGAACCACTTATTCTTTTTCTTTCTTTTTTTTCAAACTTGAACTCTTTTTTTTTCTACTTTTGAATTTTTTTCTTTTTTTTTTTCGTTGAAAAACCTTCAAATAGAACATTTGAACATATGAAACCGCTTTTTATCTTTGCTCTTTTTTTTTTTCTTTTTATCTCACATTGGAAATTTTCAACTTTGTAGCACAAAACATCAATTTTTTCCAATCATAATATCAAAGAACAATCACTCTTCTTTTATTCCCACATTGTGCAATTGATATGCACACCACAAATCCCTCACCTCACCAACTAATAGCTCCCCCAAGCCAAGCTTGGGACTAGTAACCAATGGGTCTCATATAGGCTTGTAATGTGGCTAAATAAACAATAAAAGGGCACAAGCAACAACATGGGTAACAACAAGGGAACAAATGTATCTAATATCGTCTGAAGGCTTCCTAAGAGAACAAATTCCTTCGTCCTCCTCAATGTGCATAATAATGAGTCATATTAACATTACTAATAGTTGCAAACTAATACTCAAATTCATTGACATACCAGGAACTAACACACATTCCTAACCAAATCAACTAGTCAAGCACTATATTCACAAATAGTTGGCAAAATTGACGCATGTTTATGAATCCAAACAATTAAACTTCAAATCATGACCAACAAATTCACAAAGCTCATTATCTTATACCAAGAATCAAAACAATGTTTTCTAAGTATGGGACACAGGGAAGCATGATTTACAATTCATTGGAACATATTTTCGAATTTTTTTTTTTGAATTTTTTTTTGTAATTTTTTTCATAAAGGAAAGCAATAAAAACTACACTAGGAAAGCAAAAATAGAGAAGAGAGAAAGTGAGTTACCATATATACAAGAAATCTTCCCCCAAGCCAAATCAAGCAATGCCCTCATTGACTTGGGAAGGTAGATAGGAGAAGCTACTCCTCATCATCATCCATCCTATCGTACCCTCCTCCAAAGCTCGAGCCGGCACCACCCTGGCTCATTCCAGCACCACCATAACCCAAACCACCTGCAAAGTAGTTAGGATTCACATTTCCCCCCATACCCCCAAAAGGAGCATCACCCCCATATCCATGGACTGAAGAGTAGTCCACATAAGTACCAAATGCTCCGAGGGTGGAATACCCTCCTTGGGGGTATTGGAACCAGTCGGGAACTAAAGCCTCGGGGGGAATAGCCCCTCGGCGTGCATAGTCATCGTACATGGGGTAAAGACCCCTCCCAAGGTTCCTCTCTATATGACCCACCCGACTATCCAAGGTGCTTAACCTAGAATCTAGGTTTTGCACCATGCCCTCCACTCTCCCTTGCCCCCTCTCTATACGGTCCAGTTGGCTCTTAAAAGCCGAAAAGTCAAAAGGGGCATTAGGGTCGACGTTATAATCGACCGAGGAGGTGGATATGCCATAGGTGAAGGGTGGAGGTGGTGGGTAGTGTGGTGAATGGTGTTGGGGGGAATGGTCTTGGGGAGATTGGTGGGGTTGTGGTGAAGGGTGAGGTGCATGAACCTCGCCTTGACCGTTAATCGCAAATGTGTAAGAAGGCTTTCCCTTCTTAAATTTGGTCAAGGCGGGGTTGGGTAAGGTAAAGGCTTGGTCTCGCCTATCCAATTATCAGTGGACTATCCACCAAGTGTCACCTCCCACGGGTTGCACCCAGTTTAGGCTCCCTAAATAAGCTAGGTCCATGAGGTTTGAGCCCGCTACTTTCCTATGACCATCTGGGTTCCAACCTAGGTGTTTGATGGCAATATGGGTCACTAACCCCCCAACATAGATAGGTGCCCTAGACCTACCCGCTTCGACCGCATTGGCCGCCCTTTGAAAGTGATTGGCAATCCTATGGGGTATGTTTAATTTTTCAGCATTTGGAATTACATAGGATGCCAACAATTCTAATTCATCCCTCCTGACGTTTGCCGGTTCATGCCTCCCAAAAATAGTGAGGCCGGCAAACCTTTGGGACGGGATGTTGAATCCACGTCACTTTGGCGTGTTGGAGGTTAGCCAAACCCTCCCCAGTGAGTCTCTTGTAGACCACGACAATGTGGTCTTGGGAGGGTTCGATAGGTTTATCCGATTTCAATTCAAACAACTTCCCAAATTCTTTTAGAGTTAATCGCACATCGTTGTTCAATAATCGGAATTGCACATGAGTGATTATAGCATTCATTTTAATAACATTAAAAGTAGAGATAAGTTCTAATGTTAAATAATCATATGTATCATGGCACATTTGGAAGAAACCACTCATGCCTATACCCTTAAACAATTTTTCTACATATTTATCAAGACCTAATCTAGATAATGTAGGATGATGAACAAAGCGGGTTGAGATTACCTGTCTCTCGATGAGATTTAGCATCCTTGCCAATTGTTCCACCGAGGTGATAACAACCTCCTCCCATCCCGGTACTTGAAGCTCCGGGTCGACCATTGGTTGTTGTTACCTCGAACTTTCACCCCTTTGTTGCCTAGAACGTTTTAAAGCCATATGTAGGTGGAAATTTGGGTATTGTGACTTTATCTCTCTAGGGGTTAGAAGAAATTATGAGAGAAAGTGGGAGAAAGCGGGTGGAAAATGTAGAGGAAGGTGTGAAGATTAAGAATATGTAAAAATTTTACGGTTTTGATGGGTGAATTTGAGGAGATCTTGGAAAGAAAGTGAAGTTGAAGGTTTGAAAATGGAGGTTTTAGAGAGAGAAAGTGTGAAAGAGAAAGAAGAAGTAAGAAAGAAAAAGGAAAGAGAAAGGGAGAAGGAGGATTTAATCCTCCGGGAAAATAGGCGCGCCCGATCGAGCGAGCCTCGCCTGATCGGGCGAATATGGTGCTTACTGAAATGTAAAGTGCGCGCCCGATCGGGCGACCTCCGCCCAATCGGGCGCGAACACGAACCCGGAAATTGCCATTTTTCTCACCCGATCGGGCGAGCTTCGCCGATATTTCTTTTTGTGGCACTCGATTTCTCCAAAATTCCGCCCGATTGGGCGAAGATTCCCTTGATTTTCTTCCTCACTCGCGCTCCCGATCGGGACTCCTTGCTCGATCGAGCGAAATAAAACTCCGATAAAATCAATATTTCGCGCCCGATCAGGACTCCTTGCCCGATCGGGTGAAATATTCTTCAAATTAACCCTTAGGTGCACGTCCGATCGGGCGAGCCTCGCCCGATCGGGCCCGTACCCAATCTTGGAGCTTCTCTTCTTCGCCTTTTTTATTTTCTCTTGAAACCTCCGTACTTTGTGATCTAAAACCTGTACAAAACACTCATGAAAGGTAAAATTTCACTCTCCTCATCTCTCTAAGAAAAAGTAAAAATAAATATGACAAAAAATATTAGTCTAGAAAGCAAGAAATACGGGTTGCCTCCCGCAAAGCGCTGGTTTATCTAGGTCCCGCACGACCCTCTTACCACATTCAAACTCAAAATGAATCGGAACCGCTTAGGTGAAGTAATTCAACTGCACCAATCGTAGCCCCCTCATGATATAGCTTGAGTCTTTGGCCATTAACCTTGAACTCGTTACCATGTTCATCAAAAACCTTCACAGAACCAAATTTATTGGCCCTTTTTACAATAAAAGGACCCGACCACCTTGACCTTAACTTTCCTGGGAATAGTTTAAGTCGAGAGTTGAACAGTAACACTTTATCACCCTCCTTGAATTCTCTCGGAAGGATCATCTTGTCGTGCCACTTCTTTGTCTTCTCTTTGTAGACTCGAGCACTATCATAGGCCGTCAACCTAAATTCATCGAGTTAGTTAAGTTGAAGTAACCTCTTTTCTCCCGCTAGTTTGGCATCTAAATTGAGCTCTTTCATAGCCCAATATGCCTTATATTTCAATTCTAACGGGAGATGACCTGCTTTACCGTATACGAGTCTATACGGAGTAGTACCTATAGGGGTCTTGAATGCAGTTCTGTACGCCCAAAGGGTGTCATCTAACTTGTCGCTCCAATCTTTCCTTGACTTTGCCACCACCTTCTCTAGAATGGCCTTGATCTCACGGTTAGAAACTTCAACTTGGCCACTAGTTTGGGGGTTATAGGCTAAACCTGTCCTATGGTAAACACCATACTTTTTGAGGAGGGTGTTTAACTTCCGTTCATGAAAGTGAGATCCTCCGTCACTTATTATCGCTCTAGGCACGCCAAATCTTGGAAAGATGGTCTCTTGAAAAGTCTGTGGACCACCTTGGCTTCATTGGTAGGAGTGGCGATGGCCTCAACCCACTTGGATACATAGTCGACGGCGACAAGAATATAGCGGTTCCCTTTTGAAGAAGGGAACGATCCCGTGTAAGCAACACCCCAAACGTCAAAAATTTTGACTTCTAAAATTCCGGTTTGGGGCATCTCATGTCGCCGCGAGATGTTGCCAGTCCTCTGGCAAGATTCACAAGCCTGCACAAAAATGTTAGCATCCTTAAACATTATAGGCCAGTAAAAACTCGACTCATTTATCTTGGCCACCGTTTTAGTGGGGCCATGATGTCCTTCATATGGTGAGGTGTGGCAACTAGTAAGCACACCGTGGACTTCCCATTCGGGAACACACCTGCAAAACAATCCATCTACACACTCATGAAACAAAAAAGGATCATCCCAAAAATAATGTTTAACATCAGAAAGGAATTTCCTTTTTTGTTGGTAGGACAAGTCAGGAGGTAGAGTACCACCCACTAAATAATTAGCAAAATCTGCATACCATGGGTGTTGCTCTACAACTGCATATAAGTTGTCATCAAGGAAAGAATCATCTATAGGAAGAGAATCCTTACCCTCATCTTACCTGATATGTGACGAGTGGTCTGCCACTACGTTCTCTGCTCCCTTTTTATCTTTTATTTTGATGTTGAAATCTTGGAGCAAGAGAACCCATTGGAGTAGCCTTGGATTTGATTTCGCCTTAGCTATCAAGTACTTCAATGCTTCATGGTCAGTAAAACAATTACTTTAGAACCGACAAGATATGATCTAAATTTTTCTAAAGCATAAATAACAGTAAGAAACTCCTTCTCCGTAGTGGCATAGTTGACTTGGGATTCATCCAAAGTTTTGTTTGCATAATAAATAGCATGCAAAACCTTGTTCTTTCTTTTTCTGAGCATGACTCCTAGCGCAAAGTCACTTGCATCACACATGATCTCGAAAGGAAGATTCCAATCCGGAGCACATATGATGGGTGCCGATATCAAAGCTTGCTTAATCCTATTGAAATCCTCAAGACACTCGTCAGTAAAAAAAAAGGAGCATCCTTGAGCAAAAGCTGAGTCAGTGGTTTAGCAATTTTAGAAAAATCTTTGATAAAGCGGCGATAAAACCCCGCATGACCTAAGAAACTTCTAACTCCCTTAACATTAACTGGGGGAGGTAATTTCTCAATCACTGAAATCTTAGCTTTGTCTATTTGTATTCCCTTTATCAGATACAATGTGACCTAGAACTACTCCCTCTGTCACCATAAAGTGACATTTATCCCAGTTTAGAACTAAATTGCATTCTTCACATCGTTTTAAAATTTTAGCGAGATTAATAAAACATGAATCTAATGAAGAACCATACACGCTAAAATCATCCATAAAGACTTCCATAATAGACTTTATGAAATAAGAAAAGATGCTCATCATACAACGTTGAAAGGTAGCGGGTGCATTACATAAACCGAAAGGCATTCTACGATATGCAAAAGTGCCATAAGGGCATGTAAAAGTTGTATTTTCTTGATCTTCAGGGTGAATCGGAATTTGGAAAAATCCCAAATACCCATCCAAATAGGAAAAGGATTTATGGTTAGCTAACCTCTCAAGCATTTGATCTATAAAGGGAAGAGGGAAGTGGTCCTTTTTAGTGGCGATATTTAATCTACGATAATCAATGCACATATGCCACCCTGTTACAGTTTTAGTGGGAATTAATTCATTTTTTTCATTAGTGATCACAGTCATCCCACCTTTTTTTGGCACTACCTGCACAGGACTTACCCATTTGGAGTCAGATGCATCAAGTAGTTTCATAACCTCTTTCTTGACTACTTCCTACATGTTGGGATTTAATCTTATTTGGGGTTGAATGTAGGGCTTATAGTTGTCCTCTAGATGTATCCTGTGCATACAAAAATCAGGGCTAATACCCTTGAGATCATCAATACCGTACCCAATAGCTTTCTTATGGGTTTGAAGAACCCCTAGAAGTTGGGAAGGTTTTAGGTCATTAAATGCAGTACTGATGATCACGGGGTATAGTTCCTGCTCATCTAGAAAAATATATTTCAAATGAGAAGGGAGAGGTTTTAGCTCAGGTTTCTTGACCTCTGCAGGTTTCGATTCCTGAACTAAATTTACTACCTTCATTGATTCCTTGGGGCTTAACTCTTTTAAGGAAAGAGATTTTTCAATATCTTGTACCTCATTATCCCAAATGCTTGCATTGTCTTTAGATAAATTCCCGCAGAGAACTTCCTCTAGGGGATCCCTCGCAAGAACCTGTGGCAAGCTATCATCACAAATATCATCTATTATATCAATTACATCAATATAACAACAATTTTCCTCTAGCATAGGCCCTTTAAAAATATTCCCTAGATTAAAAGTAACATTATCGTCACCAACATAAAGGGTTAGTTTGTCATTTTAACATTAATAATTGCTCCTGCGGTATGGAGAAAAGGCCTACCTAATATAATGGGTATTTGCGTATCCTCTTCCATGTCTAACACAACAAAATCAACAGGAATAAAAAATTTACCAACTCTGACAGGGACGTCCTCTAAAATACCTAAGGGGTATTTTACAGAACGATCTGCCATTTGCAAAGTTATATATTAGTAACTTTTAATTCTCCCATATTAAGTTTAGCACAGACAGAAGATGGCATGACACTGACACTAGCACCCAAATCACACAAATCTTTATCAATGAAAACATTCCCTAGATGACAAGGGATAGAAAAACTATCGGGATCCTTTAATTTAGGAGGGGATTTATTTTGCAATAAAGCGCTACACTCCTCTTTGAAAGCTACAGTTTCTACTTCATTAAAGGCCCTTTTCCTAGTCAGAATGTCTTTCATAAATTTAGCATAAGCAGGAACTTGAGTGATTAAATCAGTGAAAGGAACTGTTACATGCAGGTTTTTCACAACCTCTAAGAACTTACCAAATTGTTTATCAAACTTACTCTTCAGTTGTCTATTAGGGAATGGAAGTGTGATAACCGGGCTTTGCACATCTCCTCCCTTATCCTGAGATTTACCCTACATAGAAACATTAGTAGAGTTAGTATCTATTTGTAGCCCTGCAGGGTTAGCAGGATTAGCGTTTGGTATAGAGGAATCTAGATCAGGAACTGGTCTATCTTCCTTTGACATAGGAGAAATTAAATATTAAAAAACCTAGGGCATAGGTTCACCAATAAACAATATTCCAGGGCAAATCATAATAAGCAATCATCAAGCATTGATTAATTATATTATAAAGGGCTTTCGCTACGTATTATAATCACAGAGTTAATTTACCAGCATTAAATCTCATATGTTGAATCTCGACTTAACCATTTATAAATTAGTCCGCCTATTGAAACTAAGCCTAAACATTAATTCTCATCTGCCGAATCTCGAATTAATATTGTTAAACTCATACAATTAAATCTGGCCAAACCTAATTGCATAGCATTAAAACAATCAATAGGAAATTAACCAAGCATTGATAATCAACAATCACAAATTTATCCCTTCATATTATTTATTAGATCCCCATAAACCCTAGAAATAAAACTACTCAAGCATCATCATAACTAAACTAATCAAATAAATAAAGCAAGACATAATCAAAGAAGTAAATAAAATAACTGAAATTAAAAGAGAAGAAATTGTTACCAAAAGAAATCTGGATTAATGAAAGTAATTAAGAAAAAAGTTGAGAGAGAATTTAAGAGAAAGAAAATATCCTAAGTAGAGAGAGAAAATCTAAAAGAGATGGGGTAATAAAAAATTACGTACATAATTCGTACTTAAACACTCCTAAAACAAAAACTAAAACAAAGCTAATCAGTTACTTAGAAAAACACGCGCCCGATCGGGCCCGCCTTTTTACAACGCCCATTGCTGGTATGCCGCGCCCGATCGAGCTTACGCTCACCGGATCGAGCGCGCCTCTTCTTTGAAGTTACTTTTGCGCGCACCCGCCCGATCGGGCGTATGCTTGCCCAATCGGGCCCGACTTCTTCTTCGAGGCTTGGATTTCGATTGGGCTCGATTCCTCGGCCCAATCTGGATTTCCTCATCGGGTCTTGACTAATTGATCCAATAGCCCCGGTATCACATACCGAGCCCTTAATCACTGGCTCTCACCGATCCTGGGCTTCAAGAGTGGTCGTGTCCTTCTAGCTTCCATAGTTAATCCATGAAAACCCGGGAAAATGCTCCAAAAGTGCAATTTCCTGTAAAACTCAACTAAAACTACGAAAATACTAGAAAACACAAATTAGTAACAAAAGTGGACCTAAAGAGCCAAAAACACTACTAATTATGACCATGGGACGGAGGTAAAACACTATATAAATCGGATATATCAGGGCCCTCTTTACGGGACTCTCGGTGTTCCAGAGAACACACGCTTGGTTTTTTGGCGAGCGTGTTCTCTAGCAGCTTTCGTCCGAGGAGCCTTTGGTTCCTGCAGATCCCCCAATCTGGATGCTACGTTCGGACTTGCTGTCTATCGAGGATCGAGCTCAGGTGATCCTTGGCTATCCAGCGGAGCAACTGGTTCTGCCGGAGGTTTCTTATCCGGCTATTAGAGCATCCAGGCTGACTCCTTTTCCGCCTTTTGTTCCGGTTAGTACTCTAACTCTCTTTTTTCCGTGTTTCTATTTATTTTTCGGAACTTTGACCTTATCGTTTTTTTTGTCATATGTATTTTAGCGGGTCGAGTGTAACACCCCGTCTAAAATAGAAGGCGAAACGTTAGCGGAAATAATATCAAGACAAAATGTCACTCTAAGGGTTACTAAAAACTAAACAAAATAAATAAATAACTGAAACAAAAATTATGAAGAGAAAGAAATCTCAAATGATCAAAGAAAACTTTTAACGAGGCAGAATAACCTCAAATTTGACTATCTCATAAAGAGAGGTAAATACATTAAAGAATAATCGATAAAAGTACTTGGGGACAACCTAAACACTCTGCTCTTAGCCCAGACTCAATAAACGCTACCCTTCACCTGCAAATAACATTTAGGTTCCACAATCAGTGGGGAGTAACTAGTAGTTCTCCCAAAACTTGTAGAAACACAAAGCTAAGCATAGAGTAAAGCATAGAAGCATACATAAAAATAATACAACATATAGACAAGATAAACAACTACTTCACAATACACTCAAGATAAACATGATAAGATACATAGATGGGAATGCAAGTCAAAACATGCAACGTGATTACAATACAATACAAAACAAACATGTATATTAAACAAAATGAATACATTACCACATGAATATAGAGTAAGAATAAATGGCACCCAAAGCATAAGAAATAAACTCATAAAAACAATAATTAACACTTATAAAGGTTCTTTAAAGAGATTTAGAAAATTCTTGACTTGAATTAAGAAGACCTTCTCAAAAGCGCAATAACATTAAAATAGAGAATTTTAACTTTTCGAAAACTGATCCATAGTGAGGTAAGCATATAAAATATGAACGCTGATGGGCGTTAGAACGGTCGGACATTCCACACTCAATCAAACACATTTATTAACAAACACCTTACAAACCAAGCATAATGACAAGTAAGAGTTCGGTCCACAAGGAACGGGATATGGTTGCCAAAGATCTTTACACTTAAGCTAATTCGAAGTCAATTGGTGAATTGGGGTTCGTCAAGAAGACAAACAAACTATGGTTCTAAATCAATGAATTAAAGATACTAGGGAATGGGATCCACTCAACCAAGGCAGTTAGGCAAACGGGGAGTAAAATAGACAAGATATAGCAAGGACTATATGTAAAATCAACCTCATGCAATTAGAACACAACTCACACTACTAAACTTAGATTCCTCATTAGTTTAGCAATAGATGATACATAATCAAATTACAATAAGTAATGACATACTCAATTTACACTTCCATGTAAAATTAGGCATATCATACTATCAAGCTCCTAAGTCAAGGGTAGCTAAACCTATCATGAGGAACTAACAAGCAATCTCATATAATCAATTTAATTGCAATACAAACATCAATGCTTCTCCCACATTTGCATAGTTAACCAAAAAGGTCGAGCTTCACCCAACCCCTAGCAAGAAGACTACTCACAACTCATGTTTATCAACATGCAATCAAGAATTAGGGTTCTAATTACTTCAATAATTGGGGAAAAGTGGTTAACAATTGAAATAACTATCATCCAATAACAAATTACCAAGAACTAAGAAGATTTAAATAACATGCAAGTAACAAATAAAATCTGAAATTAAGTGGAAAAAGTTTGGAGAAATTACTAATTGAAGCTTCAAATGTTGAATACAAATTGCCAAACTTTGAGAGTAATTCTTGAATTTCACTAATACAATGATTTGATTTCATGAAAACTAAGCTAAGTTAATCTAAAGGAATGTTTCAAACTAAGAGAGGTTTCTGAAAACTAGGCTACTGTACTCTCTCTCTAAATGAGCTAAAGGGGAAGTATTTATACTCCCCGAAACACATAGGGAAAACCGTCAAAAGAAAACGGATTCCCATCGAGGAGCGCCCGCTCCACAATGAGGAGCGCCCGCTCCTAAACTAGGAGCGCCCGCTCCTTTCGGCTGCACGCCCTCTCCAGAATGCTTCAATGAAGGATCAAATTTGAAAGTGTCAGGGAGGAGCGCCCGCTCCTCACATGATGCACGCCCGCTCCCCTGTTCCAGCAGCATGGGCAGATTCAACTTCAAAGGGAGTAGCGCCCGCTCCTGGTGAGGAGCACGCCCGCTCCTAGCAGCACCTGAACTTGGGCAGAATGTAGCTAGAGTCGAGGAGCGCCCGCTCCATGAGAGGTGCACGCCCGCTCCTCTGGAGCGCCCTCTCCAATCTTTAATCCTCTTGTCTTAAACACGATTCATGCACCGAAAGCCTGCCCAATTGAGTCCATAGACCTGCAAAACATGGACAAACACAAACCAAGAGGGGGAAAGCCGAGACAAAACATTTTCATTCAAAATTAGGTTAAAAAGAGGGGAAATGATCGCAAAATCGGGTTTAAATTTACACAATAAGTGGTCAAATAAACCACTTATCAAATCCCCTCAAGCTAGCCAAATGCTTGTCCTCAAGCAATTCACATTGCCAAAAACAAACCCAAACATCAATTTGCTCAAAGAAAAGCACATGCATAGATATGAGAATCCTTAAGCAATAAAACTCGAGCATGAGGTATATGCCTAAGATCAACCACGCTCATAACTAGCCAAGGCCTAGCTAACCTTCCCGAATGTACTCAACTTTGGTCCAATCAACCAATCTTACCGCGTCCCCAACACAAAGTTCTAATTCCCCCTAATGGTAATGTCTCATGACTCCTCGAAGGAGCCGGAAGAAAAATAGACCAAAGAAGGTTTAGAACACTCGACATCTCAATGATAAGTACCCTCTCCATATGCTTGTGAACCAACTCCCTCCAACGTCTATGGCTTCAACTATTCTACTAACATTACAAGACTCAAGGAATACGGCACAAAGTTAAGGCATAGAGAAAACTAGAAGTGCTTTGCAATTAAAGTCAAGCTAAGATATATAACACTAAGAGAAAACCTAAAGAGGTTTCTAACTTTGACCCAAATTACAAACTATGAATAAACTTCAAAGAAAAATGCACCCCCAAGCTTGTTTAATCGTTAGGGTGGTGGCTATTCATCACTTCTTTTCTTTCTTTCTTTCTCATTTTTTTTTTTTCAAACTTGGGCAATTACATCACAAACTATTATTTATAACAACTTAAAGATTGAACTAAGGAAACAAGAATGACATGCCTTAACTTTGTGCAAATGAACAATACATAACAACTTCATATTACTAAGAGTAGTTTAGGCCGCGATCTTGGGAGTCAGGACTCAAGTTCTCGATCTAGGTACTAAATCAAAGAGGATCCTTGCCACTCATTCAAAATGTAGTAGGCTTGAAAAAATATTACAACCTCACTTTTGGGAACAATGTGGAATCAATTACTAACTTTCGGGGTTCAAATTCCTTTGATATGGGCGACTCCATCTTACCACAAACCTAGACTTTAAGTTTCGCACATTCGGGAAAGTTATTCTCACACTAGCCTAAACTAATCAATTCTATGTTCAACCAAGGGCATCTAAACCATGCTCGAAATTTTATTACGAAAAGAAAACAAACATCCACCACATAGAATTCAATATCATCATTGCAAATCGATCAAAGGCAAACAAAATCTTTTTTTTTTTTTTTTTTTTTTTTTTGAAAAAGGTTGAAAATGGGGGAAAGAGAAACTAATTAAAGAATTTGTATATTAGGGTTTTGGATATTAGGGAATTTGGATGTTAGAGGGGTTAGAGGATAAGAAAAAGAAATTTGGATATTAAGGGAAATCATCATCAAAATTCATCATCAAGCAAGACCAAGGACAATGCCAATCAACCATGATACCAACCAACAAGCAAACCAACCAAAGCATAATCATATCAAAGCCATAGATAAGATGCTCCAAATAGCACACACATAAAGAGAAGTGAGACAAAAACATCAATATGCAATTGTTCTAGCCTAGGCATGCCATAAAAACGTGAAAAGGGTAACAACCAACCTAAAATAGGCATGCAAACTAGAACATAATACCTTATGAATCCTACCACAAGTCCCAAAGGCTAGACTAAGCCTTTCATGCAAAACATTCCACATACAATCTCAAACTTCTCCATACATAGCACAAAAGGCATCATAAGAAAGCACATTTCCTACCAAAACCGAAAACTACCCTAGACACAAAGACCAAAGCTAGACATTTGATTACCGTTCCCACGATAGATGGACACAATGAGAAACATCTCCCCCCAAGCTAGAACTCGACACCGGCCTCGGTGTTACACATGATGGGAAAAGAAGAGAAGGGAACGGTAAAAACAAATGTCTAAAGGCTACTCGCGATCATCCTCCCTAGGCGGTGATGGCATGTAGTTATAGTTGAGGTCTACATCGTCAGAAAAGGAAGGTTGATCCACGTATGGAGGAAGATTATAGTTGGGGCTACTACGACAGTGACCGTAGTCCGGTGCATTACTAGTGCCCCACCCACCATCATACCCGGGTGGAAACCCGAAGTATCCCCTTAAGGGGTGGTTATCGATTTCCTCGGGAGTCATATTACCACATGTCTCGGGGACGTGGTAATAAGAAGGGTCCCCCCTAAAATCACAACCCCCGGGTTGTGTATAATCGTAGGGAGGGAAGGATCGTCGCTCCGAAACGGAGCTACGAGGTGCTTCCCAATAAGAGTAGGTGGGTTGGTTGTTGTTACCTTGGGGATTTTGGTCCCTTTGGTTCCTATTTCCCCATTGATTTTGATTATGGTAATTGTAATCATTTCCTCTTTGGTTATAGGAATTCCCCCCTTGTTCTCTTCTATTTGGTGGTAAGTATCTTTGATTGTCATTCCTATGTCTATTATCATAAGACAAGGCATTGACTTGTTCATTTTCATTTTCATTACCATCTTCGTATTGGGGTTGGGGTTGGAAATCATAATTACAAGAAGAGGTATCATGGTCATATGACCCACAATTTTCAAAAAACAAACATCCATGAGGCATGTTATTAGAAGTAGAGGGAGAAGAGTTAGAATTCATACCTCTCCCCTTAGATTGGGAGGGATGCTCTTGTGTTGAACTAGAGGTCTCTAGTTTTTCCTTAATGGACGTCATCTCCTTTCCAAGGTTGGTGATTTGGGAAGTCAAATTGTTGATGGCATTAAGGTGATCAACGGAGTAAACCGCATTTCCTCCCTTGTTTAGAGAATCTCTCTCTCCTTCTTGCCAATCCATGTGGTGCCTCACCACATCCTCAATTATCTCTATGACTTGCTCCTCCGTCTTGTTCATAATCGGGCCACCCGCTCCTGCATCCAAGCTAGTCTTTCCTTGTGGGCTCAAGCCCCCATAGAAAATTTGAAGCACTTGATATGACGGAATTCCATGATGAGGGCACTCCCTTTGATATTCCTTGTATCGTTCCCATGCTTCATAAATGGTTTCACTAGCTTTTTGATGGAAACCTTGGATTAAAGCTCTTGCCTCGGCCGTCTTCTTTTGGGAATAGAATCTTCCTAAGAAAGCCATGGTGACCTCGTCCCAAGTTCTCAAGGAGTTAGGCCTCACCTCCTTCTCAAGCCATTCAAGAGCCCTTCCTATCAAAGAAAAAGGAAATAGCTTTAGTCTCACAAACTCTTGAGTTACCCCATTTACCTTGATCGTGTTGCAATATTTTTCGAACTCGTTCAAGTGTGCAAGAGGGCTCTCATGTTTTGCTCCACTATATTGCCTCCTTTCAATCAAATTAATCATTGCGGGCCGAATCTCGAAGTCATTGGCTTGAGTAACGGGTGGAGCAATGCCGCTTGAAGCTCTATAAGCTCCCGGAGTTCCCAACTCCTTTAAAGGTCTTTGAGGTGGTGGTTCCGCGTCACCCATTTGATCTCGATCCTCCTCGAAATTGGTCTCTCTAGCTGGGGGAGTAGTAAACGGCCTAGAACCAGCTCTTTTTCTCCTTCTATAAGTTTGCTCAATCTCGGGATCGTAAGGTACCAAGATCCTGTTATGAGTTCTGCGCATACACTCTTAACAAACGCAATTAGTACCAAGGGTAAAAGTGTAGCCAAAAAGAAACAATCTTTTTGAAATTTTTTTATGGTGAACTAGACTCAAGTAATCAATTAGCAATCAACAACACCGTTCCCCGGCAACGGCGCCATTTTGATGGGCGTTAGAACAGTCGTACATTCCACACTCAATCAAACACATTTATTAACAAACACCTTACAAACCAAGCATAATGACAAGTAAGAGTTCGGTCCACAAGGAACGGGATATGGTTGCCAAAGATGTTTACACTTAAGCTAATTCGAAGTCAATTGGTGAATTGGGGTTCGTCAAGAAGACAAACAAACTATGGTTCTAAATCAATGAATTAAAGATACTAGGGAATGGGATCCACTCAACCAAGGCAGTTAGGCAAACGGGGAGTAAAATAGACAAGATATAGCAAGGACTATATGTAAAATCAACCTCATGCAATTAGAAAACAACTCACACTACTAAACTTAGATTCCTCATTAGTTTAGCAATAGATGATACATAATCAAATTACAATAAGTAATGACATACTCAATTTACACTTCCATGTCAAATTAGGCATATCATACTATCAAGCTCCTAAGTCAAGGGTAGCTAAACCTATCATGAGGAACTAACAAGCAATCTCATATAATCAATTTAATTGCAATACAAACATCAATGCTTCTCCCACATTTGCATAGTTAACCAAAAAGGTCGAGCTTCACCCAACCCCTAGCAAGAAGACTACTCACAACTCATGTTTATCAACATGCAATCAAGAATTAGGGTTCTAATTACTTCAATAATTGGGGAAAAGTGGTTAACAATTGAAATAACTATCATCCAATAACAAATTACCAAGAACTAAGAAGATTTAAATAACATGCAAGTACCAAATAAAATCTGAAATTAAGTGGAAAAAGGTTGGAGAAATTACTAATTGAAGCTTCAAATGTTGAATACAAATTGCCAAACTTTGAGAGTAATTCTTGAATTTCACTAATACAATGATTTGATTTCATGAAAACTAAGCTAAGTTAATCTAAAGGAATGTTTCAAACTAAGAGAGGTTTCTGAAAACTAGGCTACTGTACTCTCTCTCTAAATGAGCTAAAGGGGAAGTATTTATACTCCCCGAAACACATAGGGAAAACCGTCAAAAGAAAACGGATTCCCATCGAGGAGCGCCCGCTCCACAATGAGGAGCGCCCGCTCCTAAACTAGGAGCGCCCGCTCCTTTCGGCTGCACGCCCTCTCCAGAATGCTTCAATGAAGGATCAAATTTGAAAGTGTCAGGGAGGAGCGCCCGCTCCTCACATGATGCACGCCCGCTCCCCTGTTCCAGCAGCATGGGCAGATTCAACTTCAAAGGGAGTAGCGCCCGCTCCTGTTGTCTTAAACACGATTCATGCACCGAAAGCCTGCCCAATTGAGTCCATAGACCTGCAAAACATGGACAAACACAAACCAAGAGGGGGAAAGCCGAGAGAAAACATTTTCATTTAAAATTGGGTTAGAAATAGGGGAAATGATCGCAAAATCGGGTTTAAATTTACACAATAAGTGGTCAAATAAACCACTTATCAAACGCCGGTGAATTCCGCAGCCCACCATCAAAGGTTTGTCAGGGCGAACCTACAAACGATTCCGCAGCCGTCTGCGTCTAAGAATGGCCAAACTCCCAGTTTTCCTATTCGAATTCCGCAGCCCGAGTAGTTCCGGACAACAACAATTAACCTAGAAAATTACATCTCGAATTCCGCAGCCCAAGATGTTGGCATGTTCCAACCATTGAATTCCGCAGCCTAATGGTTGTCTTACACTCACGAATCAAATAAAACAGTAAAAATAATTCTTCAATATCATCCAAACACATTTTACGGATCATCGACCCTAATTTAAAATACTGCAAGTCTTTACTTCTAATACCAAAATTCATCAAAAATACTTCAAAAGAGTTTAACTTCAAAATTCTTCAAAGTATACAAAATCATTTATAAATCATAACAAGGTGTCACTCTTATTGTCTGGATTTGGGTACGAAGCTAATTATAACAAAATATCACAATACACTCCATACACAACCCTTGGCGAAGCGGTGCTAAAAACAGTGTTATTGTACTTTAAAGCACAACGACGTCGACAATTCACTTAACACCCAAAAATGGCAGCCAATATACGACATCTTAAATGCTTCATGAACACACCCAAAGCATGCCAAAATGATAAAATAAAACTAGGAAATATTAATCAACATATTAAGCAGTATATACACACAATATAGGATTAAATTCATGCTTTTAAAAACTAAATAAACCACATGACAATGCAGCAGCCCCTAATTAGAATTACAGCAGTACAGTGCACAACAATTTCACCCAAAACCAACCTTAAACTCCCACTTAACCTTAGCCCATTATCATACACACTCTAAAAACAACATAGGTCAGGATAGACATAAGATTACGCATAAATATTCTGCAATACATCACTTCAAACCACCCAATTCACGCACCTAACAAACTAACCTGGCAGCAGCACCTTGCTTTGTTTTAGGCTTATAATCACATCAAAACTCACCCCAAAACATGATAATTTAACTTAGGGATATACCTAACATGATTATATACCATATTAAGAACAAAAACAAACTAAATCAAAGAGAAATAAGGCTGAAAACGTACTGCACAAGGTCAACAATTACAGCAGCAATATTGTGAGCCATAGTGTACATATCATGTTTAAAAACCACCAAAACATAACAACAATTTATGGAACCAATCCTTAATATATATACTACATCTAGGTATGATTATATAGCATAAAAACCAGCAATAAAACATGAATAAGATACCCTCATTTCTCACGGACAAAACAATAAACAAACATGAAACTCTAGCACCATGAATTACAACAAATTTCTAATCTAACCAACTCTAATTTGCACCTAGCCTTAACCTATCCTAGCCATGATTTCTAAAGCTTGGAATAGTGCTAGTTACCTTGAATGGAGAGCATGAAAAATCAGATTAGAATAGAGGAAAAGATCGTAATTTGCATCCGCCCGGGCCGCTTCAAAGTTACGCCTCTTGCTAGCCTTGATCGATGAGGTTCTATGGTGTTTGAGTGCTTAAATAAGAGGGTAAAATACAACATCAATGACCCACGACTATCCCTTAATAATTACCAGAAGATTTGAGGGAAATTGAGAGGAGAAAAGTGTTGTGATGGTGCATCAACCTCATGCACAAGAAGCGTTGTTTTTGTATGTGAATGGTAGGGAATATCAATTGGTTTTGGACAACATTTAATTGGTGATTGAATGGGATTGATTGTGGGTGTAAATGGGGGGTTACTATGGTGGAAAAATGGACAGTAACAGGCCCTTGTATAGCCGTGAGAAATAGGAGAAGATGGGCTCAAGCAACACATGAAATTGGAAAGCAAACCCCTATATTAAGGATGTTAATTGGATTAGTATAAGAGGGTTAACTAAGGACTAACATGGGCTTAAGGAGGGAAAATAAAGAAGGGTATACAACTATACAAGCCATATTGAACGGTTCATTACTAGTCCAAATTCTATTCCGAGCTAATCCTAGTTGGCCCAAAACTAGACTGGGGAACGAATGTAACAATGAGGCGATTTGAAACGCGTTTGAAAACGATAATAAAAATTATATCATTGATATCACAATAATAATATCAATAATAATAATGAAAATAATAACTTAAATGACAATACAAAATATATATATATAAAGTTCATAAGTACCGAAAAGCGACATAAAAGACGAAATGTGAAATCAGTAATATTACTCATTTATAATGACCTGATTAATAAAAAGACATTATAATGAGTTTTATAAATAAAAGAATTAAATAATACTTTATAAACAATACCAATTTGATAAACGAGTTGACGGAAATCACCCAATACAACTTTATTTATCTTTATTGATACAATTGCACGTAAAACGTTTTTAAAACTCCAAAATCATTTTATACCTATTAGATTGGTACTTCAGTAAAGGAATCACCCATGATGACCCGTAGCAATCGCAATAGGTTAAATATCAAAATTATATATAATTTAGTATCACTTACTGAATTAATGCTTAAGTTAAAGGAATCACCCTTTAAGGCTAATATCAATTCAGACAAGTCAAATATAGTTGAAATGATTAAAATTTAAATATAGAACCTTTTTTAAATAACTGTCAATCGTTTTGTTAAAACATTTTAATAAGGGTTTTCAAAAGCTTGGGATGACCCTTAAATCAACTAATAATTTTAATAATTAAATTAACATTTCAATTTAGAAATTGATATTTAAATTAGAAATTAGGATTTATAGGTTGAAACACACATAAAATAATGGTTCAAAAATACGGGGCGTTACATCGAGCTAGGTGGTTGGGTGCCTCCTACAGCGGAGATCACATATACCGATGCTGTCGGATCGGTAATTCGTGAGACCCTTTCAGCAACAGAGGATGACGAGGGGATACCGTTTGTACCTGAGACATTTGAGTCGGTATGTCTTTTGTGTATATTTACTTAAATATTTCTATTTATTTTTTGTTTCATATACATTTGTTTACTAACTGTCCTTGTATTCTTGGAACAGGTTTCGCGGGAAACCGTGAACGGCATGGTGAGGACTTTACGTGCTTTCCGAGCTGCTTATCGAAGAGCCCTCGTGACTTTATCATGCCGTGATCATCAGATGATCGCGTTAAGTTTTATTTCTTTTCTTTTCAACGAAGTTATTAGATTATTTGTATTAATCTTCGTTTTGGATTTTGCAGGATGTGAAGCAACCGTCTAGTAGTCGCCGAGCATCCTGATTCCTCTTGTACACATTTTGTTATATATTTTTTTAGGAAACCGATGTATATATATATATTTTTTTGCATTTTTTTTGTACATATGACACATTTGTATATATGTCATCAATTTTTTTTTTGTGTCCATGTGTACATTATTATTAATGCGAAAAGTTTTGGAAAAATTGTCAAAAATAAAACGACCTTTAGGCGATATTCCAAAAATAAAACGACCTTTTGATTATTCCATAATAAAACGACCTTTGACATACATCTGCTCAAAATAGAACAAAAATCCGAAAACCTGTTTAAAAGGTTAAAACCGGACACGTGTCATATTGCGATTGGCTAGGATCATTTTTTCCAATTTTCTTTTAAAAGAATTCATTTTTAATTAAAAAAAAATACAATTCATAAAAATAAAAAAAAAATAAAAAAAATCTCCTACCCCTCCCCCTAACAGTAAGCCACCGCCCCCACAAGTCACCAAAAGCCTATCCCCCTTTGAACCTTCCAACCCCTAACCACCTTTGAAGCTCCTCCCCTTCCTCCCAGCCACCACTCAACCATTCACAACTCCAAAACCCCATCTTGTAACCACCCTAAAACCAACAATCCCGCAGACACCCCCGAAACCATAACCACGCCCTTAAAACCCCCTCACCCATTCCACACACCCCAAAACCGACCTTATAGCCACCTCTTAACCACCCAACCTCCTTGAAACTGCCTCAAAACTACCCTAAACCAACCCACTAACAACCAAGCTAAACCCCCAATCGTTAAATTCCACACAAAAATGGATGGAGGTTGGAGTGCAGTTCGCCAATATATGCAAGGGTGGTACAGGATTTTCGTCGATGATGTCAGGGGTGGGGGTTGGGACTGAATTGGGTTCGCGATGGCGAGGGTTGGAGTTGAGTTCACTGACCGTGGAAAGGCCGGTTTCATGGCAGGGTTGTGATATTTTTTTTTTAAATTAAAATCATTTTTTTAAAATAAGAAATAAATTGTAAAAAAAAAAAGCAAAAAAACCAACATATCGTATTTCTACACGTGTATCATCAACCTGTTCAATAGGTTATCAGCCGGTACCATTCTATTTTTGGCAGATGGCTATCAAAGGTCATTTTATTACAAGATAATTAAAAGGTGGTTTTATTTTTAGAATATGGCTGAAAGGTCATTTTATTTTTAACAATTTTTCCAAAAGTTTTCGAGGGAGGGAAAGGGTTCACGACTTACCCACCTCGAAAAAATAACCAAACTCGGAAAAGAAGGCGAAAAGAAGAAAAAAGAAAATAAGAAAGTAAAAGAAAATAAGGAAGTAGGAAAATAATATTAAAGAAAATAAAAAGAAAAAGAAAGTAGGAAAATAATAAGAAAAA
This sequence comes from Chenopodium quinoa, assembly GCF_001683475.1. Classification (NCBI taxonomy): domain Eukaryota; kingdom Viridiplantae; phylum Streptophyta; class Magnoliopsida; order Caryophyllales; family Amaranthaceae; genus Chenopodium; species Chenopodium quinoa. The sequence goes on along the minus strand of NW_018743405.1, from coordinate 2,935,944 downwards.
AGAAAATAAAAAAAAATAAGAAAATAAGAAAAAAAAGAAAATAAAAAGAAAATAAGAAAGTAGGCAAAAAAAAGGGACACAAAGTGTCAGAAGGCAAGCGTATGATTTGTCTTAATATTCTTGAAGATTCCGTCATTATATGAGCTAAAATACGGAAATAAACCCAACTCACATGTCACGTCAAGGAATACGCGCGCAACTGCGTGATTTACGCACGGCTGTTGCGCGCATGTGAATTAGTTGCGCGCGCCACCTGTTGGTGAACTTTCTTTTAAGTCGAATTTACCGAAAATTTGACCCTCTTGGTTCTATTTAAACGTGTCTTTGTGTAGGCTTTTGATAATCTCGCATTCATTCGCTTAGTAATATAAGAAGCTAAAAAGAATTAATCTCTCTAAAATCTTATTCTCTCTTTTATTTTGAACAATGGTGAAGACCTTTGAACAACGTTTGAAGCAATAGGTCACTTCACTTTCAACCGAGGACAAACTAGCTTGCAAAATTTACCACTTAGACCTTCTATTGAATTATATGCAACTAGTGGTTAACTTTGATTTTCTTCATGCCGCAGTTAACCATTAGGACTCTAATCACCACCTTTTCTTGTTCAAAGGGGACAAAATTGTCCCCCTTCTCAGTGAGTTTGAGGCCTTGCTAGGTTTCACTACAAATACTCTCCCTGTAACTTATTCGCCTACCTTGTCGGATCCCAAACCTATATTCCAAAGAATTTTTGGCTTGTTCGACAATGATATGACCAACATTGGAACTGAAGAAGGCGTGAACTTGGTTCAATTTATCGAACATTTCGTCGCCCCTCGTGACAACATGACTAAACAACGCTTTAAATTTCGTGCTTTACGTTATTGTCTTGTTGTTAATTATTTACTTAGGACATGCAAAGAATACGGAGATTATTCCATGGTGTCCATAGTAGAGAAAATAGAGGGATGTCATTCACCCGCTCCTTTGGTTTTGGCGGAAACCGTTTTGTGCTTGAATCGCCTTAGAGGAGATCCTAACGAAAACGGATTCATGGGAAGTCCACTCATATTACACGTACGTTTTTTTTATTTATTTTTTTTTCGGCGTTTATCAGCGCAAGTCACGAAGTTGCACTGGCATGACCAGCGCAATCATCTTCGCTGCGCGCGGAGGGTGAGCGCAACTGGTTTGGTTGCGCACGCCACCTTCTTGTGTAAAAAATTGCAAACTGCTTTTTTTTCTTTTTTTATTCAGATTTGGCTCATGGATCACTTGCGAATTGTTGATCAGCCACAAAACCTTGAGGCTAATGGAGTAAAGACATTCCCTGGACGTCGAATCCTTTATAAGCATAAGAATGAAGAGGAATGGACGTCGTTTTCCTGTCATGGGGTTCCTAACATACGTTTTGTGATTCCTTTGTGGAACATAAATAGTATGACTGGGAATAGTCTCAATTTCTCTTACATTAGGCTTTTAGGCCTTCTAGTACTACTTATATTTTTCCTTGTACGGTAATAAGACAATACGGGATGAGACAATTTATTCCCCCGCAAGACTGTGATGCCCCTAAAGATGTGATCTTTAAACCCGAAAGAATTCCTCGTTGGATGGAATATTGGTCAAGTCTTCCTAGGTGGGTAATACAAAATCCTACCGCGAGTATAACATTATCTTCCTTTTACAAGGCTTGGATGAATGCGGCGGATAAGGGTGAATTAAACAAGGCTCGATCTCAACTTCAAGCCCCCACCGCTCATAATCCACCTAAGCCTTTGATACATTCAACCACTACTACTCCTTCTAGTGGCCAAAACAAAGGAGTGAGAAGAAAACTAGACTTCTCTTCCCCTAAGGCTCGTTCAAAGGAAACAAAAAGGAACCTTCACCAAATACTCATAAGAAAACTCCAATAGTCAAAGGGAAAGGAAAATAGGTTGCAAAGGCCCCAATCCCCAAATTGAAAAACAATGTTTGGGTGAAGAAGAAGAGTGTAGAGGAAATCTCCAAGGTATCTGAAAATATTGCGATGGAAACTACTCCTCTATCATCTATGACAATCGACGACATAGTAAAACCTTAGAGTGTTACACAGTTTCGCCATTAGTTTCAAATTGAATAAAGTGTAATCACTACTATGTTTTTTTTTTTCGTTTACTTTTTAGTTCAACAATGTCTCTCTTTTGAAATTTGGATGAAATAAAAATGAGCTTTATATTTTTATATTTTGATATGACCGAATCATAAAGATTGCCTACGTATTCGCATTATGAAATCAGGTCTTTGCGTAGTTCTAATGTTTTTTTTATTGTTATTTATTTTTTATTTTTCTTTAATCTCTTAGATAGAAATTAAATGAAAAATTAATCAAACCTTGTTTAAATGAATTAAATCAAAGTTTAATATTATTTTCTGAGTATATGTTAAGAAACACTCTCCTTTTGCCGCAAGTATAAATCGCAACTTTTTTTTAAAAAAAATCTGTATTATTACCCCCAAGTGTGAAGATTTTTTTGTGATGTTTGAAAAAATTTGAACACTTAGAACGGTTTATTATTTCTAAATTATCCCCCAAGTGTTATGTATTTTACCATGTTATTCGGTAAAATGCATAACACTTAGTATCTTTCAATTGAATGTTAATTAAAATTGGTTTTATGAGTGAACGAGTTTATCCAGATTTCATATGTAATATTTCTTAAGGTGATCAATGTTTATTCAATCGCGAATTTCATCTCCTCCAACATCCATTAATCTGACGACTCCTCCTGATAAGATTTCAATTACGCGGTAGGGACCTATCCAATTAGGTTTGAATTTCCCTCTTGGATCGGTTGGTGGACCTCTAACCTCCTTTATACAAAGTCACCTTCTTTTATAATTCTGGGTTTGACTCTTTTATTGAAATGATGCGCAATGTGCCTTTGGTAGACTTGTACATGATGCAAGGCTCTTAATCGTGGTTCATCGAGGAATAAAAGCTCTTCATACCTCGCTCTTACCCATATAACTTCCGGTAGCTTTACTTTTCAGTACGATGTGTAGGGATGGTATTTCCAGCTCGACTAGTTGAACTGCGTCCATTCCAAAAACTAAGGAGTATGGAGTTAATCCTATTGATGTTCGTATAGACGTTCTATAACCCCATAATGCAAAGTGTAGTTTATTCTGCCAATCTTTATAATTTTCTGCCATTTTCTAAATGATGACTGTTATATTTTTATTTGCCAACTCTATAGCTCCATTCATTTGAGGTCTGTATGGGGATGAGTGATGATGTTTTACTTTACAACAAGTTAAGAGGGTCTCCACTTCAGCTTTGAATTGAGATCCCTGATCACTAATTAATATGTTTCTTTCGAGAAACTTTGCGACATGTTTAGAAGTGATATTCACATAAGAAGCAGCCTCAATCAACTTAGTGAAGCAATCGACGGCTACTAATATGTACTCGTGCCCTCCTGTTCCTGTTGGAGAGACTTTTTCAATTATGTCGATTCCCTTAGTCGAAATAAGCCAAGGGGAAGTGAGACTGTATAGTTCGGATGGTGGAAGATGTTGTAAATTAGCGAAAATTTGGCACTCTGGACATTTTTTAACATATTGTATGCAATCATGTTCTATAGTGGACCAATAGTACCCTTGTCGTGAAATTATTTTTGAAAGCATTTTTCCAATCATGTGAGGTCCACAAACACCGGCATTGCGTGACTTTTGACTTATGGCATGCAACGTGTTAGGACTGTCCTTTTTTTTTTTTTTTGCTCTTTTTAGTTTGGTCTAGGTTCCCAATTACGAAGTTGTCTCTTTGTTATTTAGCATCATATTCAAAGGATAGCATAAAAAAAGTTACAAAAATCGAATAAAAAAAACGATAAAAAAAAAAAAATAAAAAAAAAATAACGCTCGAATTAAAAAAAAAATTCAACAAGTAGGTGGCGCGTGCAACTCAATGAGTTGCGCGACCCTCCCAGCGCAAGTGATTTCCTTGCACGCGACAGTTGTGCACAACTCAGTCACTTGCGCGCGCCCACTGAACGAGTCAATTTTGATTTCTCAAAAAACAAATTGACTCGTCTGAACAATATCTTCATTGAAGAATTGTTAAGGGCGATGTTATACGTTTGAATATATTTTGCGTCTTTTTTCTTTTATCTTTTTTCCTTTTTGAACAAGCGTATCTATTTACTTGTCCTTTCGTACTCCTTTAGGGCCGGTTTCAAAGCTTGGGAAAGAGGACCCCCGGGCACTCGCATTCTACGTTTACCACTCTAAGGTCAAAAAGGCTTGGGTGTCCAAAGGTACCATATCTTAAGAAACGATGCACAAATCAATCACTCAACGTGTTGACTCATGACATCGCCCTCCCAACATTATGTTAGTGATATGGGTGGGATGATTGTTTTTGATTTTGGGATAGAAGCCTAGTGTTGGCGACCCCTAGTCAATGAGCCAATCCCCAATGGTTTAGGTGCGTTATACTTATGTATGATGCAATTTTGCTTGTTTGGTTTTTACTCTTGTGCAAAAGGAAGATATTATGCGTTCAAGTCTCGCTCTCTAACTAGAGAATATCCAAGTTAATTCTCGTTACAACCCATGGATAACCTAGTGTTGGAAACCTTGGACCATAACTACGAATTAATCATGTAACCTCTAAGTCAAAGGAGGGTGATCCCATCGTAAGGGGTCCTTAAATGCTCATGGCCACTTGAAAGCCTAGGACTTTACACTTGTTAGGGTGTAGTAGGATTTGAATTCCTGACTGTTTGGGGGACCTTGAATTAGAATTGATTCTATCATTACGCTTTTTTGTAAGAAACAAGTAGGAGTCGCCAATGAGTTTTAGGAAAAACTCATAAACCTCGTTAATGCCTTTCTTCCATGTGGAGTTCATGGAATAATTAGCACGAATCATAAGTTTACCCATGCCCAAATTGGTCTATAAACCAGAAATGAGTTCGGGAGCGAGGGTACTAAAATAACGTTCCTTTTAGAGGGGAATCGTTATCCTAGCCCTAGTGCGACCTCTACTAGCTCTTTCTTTTTTACAATTTCATCACCAAACAATATATGCAACGCGATACCTAAAACTAAGTTAATTGATTTTATTTACAAGCATAATCACGTAGGAATTACATCGTAATGTCGTTATTCTTATTTAATCAAATTTGTGAAAAGGACAAGAAAATAAACAAGATTCGCCTTGGCTTAAGTGATCAACCAAAAATTATTTAATTCACTTCTAATCTTTATTTAACGCAAGATACTATGTGGAATTGATTAATTGATTATTTTAAAGGTGATCAAACAACACTAGTTAATTAATTAAAGTCCTTTTACACAAGAAAATAAATGTGATTTAACTAAGTGCTCGGGAATTTACCACTTCTCTTTGCTAGATCTCCGTTTAGAAAACTTATGAACTCCTTCTTATTGGGGAACCTCCACCGTAGTAACAAAATATCAAAAGGGTGAGTGTTTAGAACAAGAGGGGCTAGGTTTCACAAGTTAACAAGTATTTTGCCAGAGTTTTAGGTTAATTTCTGTCTGTTTAAGCCTCGGTTTAAGCTCGTATTTATAGGAATTGATTAGGTTTAGGGTTTCGAGCATTCAGCCACAGCAGGTGTCGCGCGCAATAGAATGAGTTGCGCGCGACTTTATGGTAAGATTCGATTTTATATTTTCTGAATTAGTTGCGCGCGGTAGCCCATCACGTTTCTTTGAGATGCGCGCGGCTTTTTTTTGCGGCAGCACTAAGATTTAACCTAAGCGCTCCTAAATCCGTCATTAGTAGGTTTTAAGCACGGGCTTAAGCCTAATTATGATCGGGTTTAGTTAATTGGACCTTTGTTTTGGATTTTTCTTTAATTTGGGCTAGTCTTTTGTGTTTTGTGGCTTAACCAGTCATCCATAAGTATTCTTCACATTGATCCAACACGAAGATGGTTTTATTTATCGTCATTGCACTTGCTGTCGAGACAAGAGGCCAAAAATAGATGTCTACAGTACCCCTTGGCGATCTTATGCGATCCCAGGGAGGTGCTATGAGGAGGAGTTGCTGTCGTTGTTAGCTCCGGCCCTTGTTCTGTCTGCGGAGGCGACGGTATCTTTTTTATCTTTTATCTTTCGCTAAGTAGCCCCCAAGTGATATTTTACTCACTTTGGTTTGCTTTTTGTCAGGCTTGGCCTACTGAGTTTGTGCCCCCTAGTATGTCCATCCACTACCAGGGGACATACGAACCTATCGAGGAGATGATTCCTCCTGCTCCCAAGGATCAGCGCTTTGTGGAGCGATCGATTCCTCGCCACCAGACTCGGGTGAGTTTATTTACTTGCTATTTGTTCATATCTGTCTTGTATTGTTACTGATCTCATTTCTATGATAGTTCTCTCGCGAGGTGGTTACGGCGATGGCGAGGTGCATAGACGCCTTTCGGAGCCAGCTCGTTCGGATGAGGAATGTGGCTACGTGTTGTCGCGACGACGCTGTTCAGGAGGTAGCTTTTTTTCCTTATTTCTGCATTGTTATGATTCTATTTTGATTGCTTATGACTCGATTTCTTCTTGTAGGGACAACCCATTCCTTCTCGTACCTGGACAAGACCCGAGGTTCGGAGAGAGCCGGCAAGGTCTAGCTCGAGGCATCGCTGCACTAATTTTGTCAGTTGGGGTGGTCAATCTGACGCTGCCCGGACCGAGGCGGTAGAGGGCTTGGGCTCTTCATCTGAGGGTGCACATGCTGAGCCGGTAGGTCTGGGAGAGGCGACTTCGGCTATGAGAGGTGGTGAGATGTACGAGGTCAACTTGTCATCGCAGCAGTCTCCACAGCCTCAGCCTCTATCGGTTCATCAGGGTGACCTTAGGTGGACGGGCCCTGAGCTGAGTTTTCCTCATCCTGGAGAAATTGGAGCTGGAGCTGGTGGGGAGCATACTCCTCGATCTGCGCAGTTTTTTGATATGATGAACATCCATCATCATTTGCGTCCTCCAGCGCCGTAGTTTAAACCTTTGTTTTATTTATTTAGACTTGTATAGGACTTTGCCTGACTGACTCACTTATTTGTATATTTTTATTATTATCTATTATGACTATATTTATTTTTCATTTATTTTATCATTTTTATGAGCATATTTGTGTGTTCAAAAAATTTGTGATAAAATTGTGATATATTTTGCACAAAAAAATTTCCGTCATTTTTATTATTGATGGAGGGTATCCAACTTTCTCCCCAAAAAAGATAAAATGAAAAATAAATCGGACTTGCAACAAACCTAAAATTAAATTAAGTCTGAATAAATCGAAAAAAGAAGAATTGTAGGAAAATATATTTACATTAATATGTAAGGGTATTTGTAGAAGGAGATAAAATCGTAAAGTCATTGTATGAGTTCGAATCATAGCCAGAAAAACGCAGTTTGAATAGCTCGTTGATAAAATGCTGCAGCGCCACGTGTCGCCACGCGTTTTGCACTGGCGCCAGGCATTGCTGCTGTCGCCAGGCGACAGAGTTGTCGTTTGGCGTTGAAGTGCGGTGACTGCGAGTCCTTCCGGATTGAAACTGCATCGATTTTGTGTATAAATAGACCCCTAATCTGCCGAATTTATTTATAGTTTCAGCAGATTAATCATAGTCTTAGTTTCTCAACAAATAATTATGTCTTTAGTTACTAAGAGTTTTACCAATTTCACTCGTAAATGGTGTCGATCTTTAACGTCTAAAGAGAGAAAAGAACTTGACTTTTTTCACATGGGAGGTATCTATGGTGTTTAGGGGGTAGATCTTGATATAAATTTTATTCATACCTCCTTAGAATATTGGGACACAGATACTCAATTTTTTAGACTAGGGTGTGATGAAATTAGCCCTTTACCGGAAGAATTTGGTGCCATCTTAGGCTTCCCTTAATTAGATCTTGTGGTAATCCCTAGAATAAATGAATATTATTATAAAGATTTTAAGCGGTTCTTTAATTTAAGAGACAAAGATCTAACAAATATTGTAGATGGTAGTGTAGTTAATTTAAAAGAATTTGCACGCCATTACTTTGGTAGACTTTATTATGAACTTTTTCATGTTTATAGAAGAAGGACTTTTCTCTTTTGTATGCTTAACCAATATCTTCTCACTAGTGGTAGAACTAATGAGGGTCAAGCAATTATATTAACTGTTTTGGAGCAAATCGAATCTGGGAGAAATCTAATGCCATTAATTGTTGGAGAGACTATACTTAGTCTTGATCAATTGAAGAGAAATCCAGAAACACCTTTTCGGGGCTCTCTAATTTTATTACAGGTAGAAAAATAATATTTTTAATAACAGAAATCAAAAACATATTTTTGTGTAGTAATATTAATTTATCTAAATTTTGTGCAGATATGGCTAATGGAAAGATTAGAATTAATTAGTCCTCCTTACAATGTTTCAAAATATACTCCAAATTGCTTTGTGAGGTGAAAGAAACGCTTCTCTAAGATGGGGCTCCATGAGTGAAAAAAAGTCTTTGCCTCTTGCAACTTTGCTAGTAAGTGAGTCATCCCTTGGTGGAAAATAGAGAAGATGGTTGGTTTCAACAAGCATCCTTTATGTCATCTTCCAAGCTTAACCAAGATGAATTTTTATTATCCCTGCAGGGTAAAAAGACAGTACGACCTACTTTAAACAATTCCTTCTGGGGATCTTCGTTATCCCTATGAATTCCCTGTTTCACAAGAAGTAGAGAAATTTGATGCATATTGGAGCGCTAGACCTTTATGGGAAGTGATTACCCAAAAGGTTCCTCTTTCCTTGTCCAATGATGTAAAGAGGTAGCTTCTTAAGAAACCTTCAAAGGAAATGAAGAAAAATCAGAGTAAAACCAACGTGAAGAATCGTTTAGGCGCCAAGGTGAAACCTGTTAAGGAACGCTTGGGTGAAAAGATTGAAATCAAAACACCAATGATGCCTAAGAAGAAAGACTCTACAAAGGATAAAGGGAAAAGAAAAGCTGACACTTCAGAGAAGAAGGTTTGGGTAGAGAAGCAACATGAAGTCCTAGCTAAGGGAGAGACCATATACTCTAAAATTGAATGTAGGTCCTCTAAAGGAAGCCTACTAGCTAAAGTCATGGATGATGAAGAGGATGCAGATAAAAATTGGAAAAGAGCAAAGAAAGAGAAGAAAGATTGAAGCATTGCTTAATTTCCAATTTATTAAACTTAGTTTTAAATTTACAGTTAATTTGTTTTATTAAGCTTTTATTTAAATTCCACCAATAATGTAATTTTTATTTTATTTTATTAATGAAATTTCAGCTTTTTAATCAACTTCTTTAAATTTAAATTATTAAAGCAATGAAAACTGAAAATTTTATTTTTCCAGAAATTTTTTTAAGTAAGGTGGTCGAAAATTTTCGAAAAACACCGAAATTTGCCCAGGTACTCCCAGAAAAGTGGCGCCACCGTTTTGCGGCTGTCGCCGGCCGTTGTCGTCTGTCGTCTGGCGATAGGCACTGTCTCTTTGCACTGCACTCTGTCGGCCGGCGACAGACATTTTTCTACGACGCTACTGTTCCGTCGAATTTCTGTCGAATTTCTTTTTATTTCTGGGATGCGAGGTTTGCGAAAATTAAAGTTGCCGCACCCGTAAAGGATTGCCTACGTATCCATTCCTAAGAAATCAGGAAAAACGTAGCTCTCTTGAATATCCTACTCAAGTAATTATGGGTAGTACTTTTTAAGTTGGTCAAGATTTGTCATGTTCGAGAATTCATTGCCATCTATGTCAGTTAGTTTTGTTGCACCTCTTGATAGGATTGTTTTGACAATATAAGGTTCAGACCAATTAGGCCTAAATTTTCCTCTTGGATCTAAAACATTTTTCCTTAATGCTTTTCACACCAAGTCTCTTACTTTGATGTTTCTTGTCTTAACCTTCCTGTTAAAATGTCTATCCATACGAGTTTGATAGCATTGGGTATGATGTAGAGCTTCTAGTCGCTTTTCATCAAGTAGAATTAGCTCTTCATATCTTGCTCTAGTCCATTCGACTTCATCAAGTTTACTCTCTAATGTAACGCGTAGAGACGGTATCTCTAGCTCTACAGGTTGTACGACATCCATTCCATTAACCAAGGAGAATGGCGTGTTTCCTGTTGATGTGCGAATTGACGTGCGATAACCCCAAAGTGCGAAATGGAGTTTGTCAGGCCAATCCTTGTAATTTTCTGTCATTTTCTCGATGATAGTCTTTTTATTAGTTGCTTCAACTGCTCCATCTGCTTGAGGTCTATAGGCAGAAGAATGATGGTGTTGAATGCCATATTTTTGTAGCAATTCTTCACACTCAGCCAGAAAGTGAGTTCCATTGTCACTTATCATTTCATATGGGACTCAGTATCGATAAATGATATTTATTTCTATAAAGAGTGCTACATGTTTTGTAGCGAGTTTAGCGTGTGATTGTGCTTCAACCCACTTTGTGAAGTATCAATTGCTATTTCGTGAACTCCTATTCCCGGAGGGGTAATTTTACCTATGATATCAATTCCCTATGTAGAGAATGGCCATGGTGAAGTGTAGGTGTAAAGTAGAGATGGAGGAACATGTTGTAAATTGGAGAAATTTGGCATTTAGGGCATCTTTTTACATACTGATGGCAATCCCTATTCATGGTAGTCTAATAATATCCTTCTCGCATTATCTTTTGGACTAGCATTTTGCCATTAACATGGGTTCCACAAATGACTTCATGGGCTATCCTCATACCTCTTTGGGCATCCTTTTTCCCTACACATAAGAGAGCTCGGCCCTTAGGTACCCTTTTTTGTAACTCGTTGTCTATGAGTACGTATTGGGAAGCAAAGAATATTACTGCTCGTTTTGCTCTTTTGTCAGCATGAGCAGGGTATTCTCCTTTGATGACATAGTTAAGTATATCCGTATACCACGGTTCTTCTTCTTCTTCTTCTTCTTCTTCTTCTTCTTCTTCGATAGCTTGAATATAGGACGGTTTGTGCCTTTTCTCTATAGTTAGAGACATTTGCTCAATTTTCGTAGGAATCCTAAGCGTAGAGGCTAGTCTTGCCAAGGCGTTAGCAAATTGATTTTCCTCTCTAGGTAGATACGTGTATTCTACCTTTTCTAGCTGATTAGTGAGAATTTCCAGATAAGTTGTGTAAGGGGATAGACTTTCACCCCTTACTTTCCACCTTTTAGAAATCTGATTAATGATCAATGAAGAGTCTCCGAATATTCGTAATTTCTTTGCTCCCAATGCCAAAGCTGTTTCAAGGCCTACCACGCATACTTTGTATTCAGCAGCGTTGTTGGTAACGTGGAAATCTAGCTTTTTGGAGATTGGGATGTGGTTTTCTATAGGTGATACTAATAATACTCCAACGCCACATCCCTTTTGGTTTGAGGCTCCATCAAAGTATAAAGTCCAAGTATCGTGTTTTGTGACCATCAAGTCTTCGCCTGGAAATTCATTGTTGTGTATTGGCGTTGAATCTTCTATTGGAAAATCCGCTAGGAAATCCGAGACTACAGATCCTTTGATAACCTTTTAAGGCATGAATCTCACATCAAACTGGGCTAAGTTGACTATCCACCTTGATAAGCAAGCGCCCATTGAGTGTAGACTTCTCAAATAAATACTTAAGTGGATTCATTCGGTAAACTACAAAGAATGTATGCACGAGCATGTAATGTCTTAGCTTGGTTGTGGCCCACACCAATACAAGGCATAATTTCTCAAGCGGTGTGTAGCGTACTTCATACTCGAGCATCTTTTTTCTTAGATAGTAGATTGCATTTTCTTTACCTTCTACTTCTTGTCTAAGCATAGCTCCCATTGTCTCCTTGGTGACTGTTAGGTACAACCTAAGAGGTATCCCTGGAAGTGCAAGTGCTAATACGGGAGGGTTTGCGAGATAGGCTTTGATCTTTTCAAAGGCTTTTTGACACTCATCATCCTTTATTACTGGTACATTCTTCTTGAGTATCTTGAATATTGGTTCATATATCGATGTTAATTTTGTTATGAACCTACTTATATATTGCAACCGGCCAATAAATCCTCGAATTTGTTTCTCGGTTTTGGGCGGTGCCATTGACATGATTGCCTTTATCTTTGTTGGGTCTATCTCTATGCCTCTGGAGCTTATGACATACCCCAATAGCTTGTCTGAGGTGACTCTAAAACCACACTTGGATGGATTCAACCTCTTATTGTATTTTCTTAGCCTTTCGAAGAATTTTCTCAAGGCTACTTGATGTCCTGGGCGATCTTTTGTCTTCACAATCATGTCATCCACATATACTTCAACCTCTTTGTGCATCATGTCATGAAGTAAGGGAGTCGCTGCTGGTTGGTAAGTAGCACCCGCGTTTTTCAACCCAAATGGCATTACCGTCTAACAGTAAGTACCCCATGGTGTTATGAATGTTTTTTTCTCCATGTCTTCTTCAACCATGATAATTTTATTATATCCCTCGTATCCATCCATAAGCGAGAGAAGTGCATGATTTACTGTATTATCTACCAAAACATCGATGTGTGGTAAAGAGAAGTCGTCATTTGGACTTGCCTTATTTAAGTCTTGATAGTCCACACACATTCTGACCCTTCCATCTTTATTTGGAATTGGGACAACGTTGGCTACCTATTTAGGGTATTTGGATACCCTGATAAAATCGGCATTTATTTGTTTTTGAACTTCTTCTTTTATTTTAAGAGCTACGTTAGGTTTCATTCAACGCAACTTTTGTTTTACAGGTTCAATCCTGGAATTAGTGGTATAGTGTGTTGAGCTATTTCTCTATTAATGTCTGGAATATCTTCATATGACCAAGCAAATACCTCGATAAATTTTGTAAGTAGATTAATTAAATCCCATTTCTAGGAAGCCACGAGTCTAGCCCCACCCTTATATCCTAACCATTCCATACTCTCCACTTGAGACCCTTAAGAAGAACGGATTTAGCTTCCTACAAGCTCCTCTAATAGTATCTCGGATCGTGACCTCTATAAGCATCTAACAAAGAGCTATTCTTAAAATAACTAGCTTTTAGAATAATAATGAAGTAACGGATTTGAGCTGCTATATAATCTCCACATTTTTTTTGCTAATTAATGAAGCCTGGTTGAAGATTTTAAGGTCATGATGAGTTTTTTTTATAACACTCATTTAGCCTCTCTTAGGATGACTTTTAGTTGCCTCTATAACTCATTATATCTCTTTTTCTCTAGTTTTAACCTTTATTTCCCTAGTTTGTGCATTCTTAGTTGTTTTCTCGTTTTCATTTTCTTTGTTGATTTTTCCTTTTCTCTTTTACTTGTTTCCTTTTCGTTGTTTATAGGAGAGCAGTGGTGTCCAAGGCTCTCCATGGCTTTTCCTCGGGTTCTATGAAGCTGAAAGTGCAAGACTATCACTCCATTTATAGCTCAAAAGTTAAAGGGTTCAACCTCCAAGTCTTCAAGGCCGCACTCTCATGCTGCACTAGCATAAAAAAAGTGGTGTTGAACCCACCTTGGAGGAGTTTAGAGACTACCACCCCTATGTTCATCAAGTAGAGCGCACGTGATGCATCTATGGTCGCTCCAGGAAAATCCACTTGTAGGGAATATTTCAAGCATTACCCCAAACTTTAACCCCACTGTGATCATACACTAAAGTACGGTGGCGTCCAAAGGGAAGGAAGATAGAGCAAAAGAGTCGCCAACAAGTTTTAGGAACTTGTAAACCGTTCACAAGGTGAAGGTTACACCTCTTAACGATCTAGGAGATCGTTAACTCCAATAAGTCTAGAACCATGACTGGTAGTTTAGGGATGAAGGTACAAATCCAACCTAAAAAAGATTGAACCTGCCCTAATAATAGGCCTCTACTTTATTCTGATCGTATTAATGTGTGCTTTCTGACTAACATGCAATCATTAAGTTTTTCCCTAAACCTGTTTAATCTATGTTGGTTGAATATTAATGCAAAAATAAATCTATTATTTGCGATAACTTAAATTATAATCAAATTACCCTAAACAAGATTATTAATTATCTTATTAAGCGTGATTGCAAGTACAAATTCCCTTTAAACATGCATAAAAGGTGTGATAAAGCAATAACAATATGATAAATCAAGAAACATAATCATCATCATTACGAATGAAATAATAATAATAATAATAATAATAATAATAATAATAATAATAATAATAATAATAATAATAATAATAATAATAATAATAATAATAATAATCATAACCATATTTATCATAATCATATTAAAGCATAATAGTAGCAAGATCCTAGGCATGATACTAACAAGATTAATAACAAATCCTAGCATGTCACTAAGCAATAAAAATCAAAGCTTTAGCCCTAACATGATACTAACATGAATATTAGGAAGAGAATAGGAAGCATCGCATGAATTAGAATTGTCATATTTGATATTAGAAATTTTAGTTGTTACCCTAAACATGATACTAGGAAGATCAAGACACCCTAACATGACACTAGGAATCATAATAACAACCTGACATGATTTTTATATCATAATATCAATGAAAATAATTAAAGCACTTACTTGGATGCCTCGTACCTCTTTCTAATAAAAAAATACACGCATTAGTAACTTCAAGGAAAATACTAAACAAACAATTAAATCAAATAATTGAAATAGAGATTTGTGACCAAACCCTCAGAAATTAAAACCTTTCACGTCTAGGGCGAAGGCAACATCGAAATTGGCTAAGTATTTCTACATCTTGTGAATGCGGTATGGTGTTTGAGAGAAGCTAGTTTAGAAAAGAGAGAGAGAGAGAGAGAGAGAGAGAGAGAGAGAGAGAGAGAGAGAGAGAGAGAGAGAGAGAGTAATCAAGAGATTCTTAATGAGAATTGGTGATTGAAAACAGAGGTTTTAGGAGGCTATTTATAGATAAAATCATCCGGATATGATAAAAAGCGAATCAAAGTTTCGAAAAGAATAAAACACGACCGCAACGCTAATCACGAGCCTGTCACCAGACGACTTATCTGTCGCCAGACGCTACGCGTGTCATTAGATGCCAGATCTGTCGCCAGGCGACAGAGCTGTCGTATGACACTAGAAATAACTTTCCACGCGTTTTCTTATTCTGATAAAATTTAAGTGTACGAGAGGGATAAATCGTGTTTTCCTTAAAAACACTTCTTTATTCTGATTAAAACTCTTAAAAGTAAACTCAAGTCAATTTATCAATGCTAATTAAATTAGGATTCAATAGAACCTTATAGAAGATTCTAGAAGACTATAATCAATCCAAATCGCATTAGGAATGATAAATCAATATTACGCCCTCCTCTAGATCATTGGGCCGCATATAAAGATCAAACTGGGCCCAATTTATTAATTTGGCCATAACTTCCTCATTATTCATCGGAATTGGGCTTGTAATATATCATTGGAAAGCTCTTTTTGAACCATACCTAACTACACTATTATTGTTGGGGTTTGGTAAGTCTAACTTACCGTGGAAACGACCCCGACCTAAAGAACCACTTGCAATTAATAACACCATAAAGCATAATCATAAAGCTTAAAAAATAAACATAAAAGGATAGAATCGTAATTTACCTTTGACGCGTGCTTCACCCTCAAAGTCAGACTCTTACTTGAAAGCTTTAGCCCCGCTCACACGAGAGCTTTAGTCAGACTTTTTAGGTCCGCTACCTTGGAGTTAGCAAGGTTCGACCAAAACCCGAGTGATTAAATGAGTTCAAAGGTTTCACAATGGTGATGCCTTTTTCAACTCCCACTCAAGTGATTTTCCCAATACCACAACTTGGGTATTTATAGGGAAAACAAGAGAGTGAAAAAGCTCTCCCATCAATGTGGGAGAATTTAATTTTTCCATTTTATTTTAAAGATAAAATAAAATAAATAATCAAACTAGTAATAAATCAACAAGTGGCAAGCTCATGAGAGAGGTTAGGTGAGGACCATTTGGAGGAGGGGGACAAAACTTGCTCCCCACTCCCTCTCCAAAAACCGGCCACCTCATGCCTCAAGCTTCCCCTCACAATGCTCCACATGGCACCACACTTGGGCACCAAGGCAACCCAAGGTGGGCTTCCATGTGCGGCTGCCAGCAGGCCTAAAACAAGCGTGCAGGCTGCTTGGCACTGCTGGCCAGTAGCCCGCACAGCTTGTGCGGGCTGCTGGTCAGCACGCCCAGCACAGCTTGTGTGGGCTGCTTGTGCACTCGGCCAGCAAGCCACGCATCAATGATGCGGGCTACTAGCTGAGTGTCATGCACCTTGCGCGCGTTGGCCCAGCATAGCTAGCATGCTATGCTAGTATTGGTGCACTAGCACGCACCAGCCAGCCTAGGCTCGGCTTGGTGCGCATGCTAGCCACAATGCAATACCAAATGCCCTTAGCACTAGGTTTGCTCGTGGCATTCCGATGCTAGGGGTATTTTGGTCATGTTAATTTATTATTTTCGTGTCTCGTCTTTCATTATTTTGACTCGAATTCCGACGCTTTGTTTTGACGCTCTAAGCTCGAATTTCCGACGTCTAAATATTTAATACTCAAACGACTAATTAATTTCTTCCAAATTAATTCGTCGAGTCGGTTAGTATATTTGCTAGGGTGTGAACCGAAGGGTTCAGTCAAGATAAAGTTGTAATATTAATTTATACATTAATATTACTGATCGGAAGCAGCCTCCATCCAGGCATTCCGATAACTTGACTTTGCTGAATATATTAGCTTTCTAATAATTTTGAACCCGCTATTAGAATAATACACTTGCTCGAAGGACATCATTTCTTTCAATCTCCTACTTATCCTTCTGGACAAGTGCGCATTTAGTGTACACCCTTTTTCCTATGTCACTTAATGTCTCTTCATGAACTATAAGGTAAGATTATTATGTCATCCTTATTATGTCCAGAAGTGTTTCTCGATTCCAAGTCCAACTGTCAATAAACAGATGATTTCTAAAATCCATACGAGCATGGCCATGCATTTTACAGTCTCGCTCTACGAGAGGCCTTGTATACAACAAAGACATCTTCCCTATTTTAGTAGGGGGATAATCCCAGTCTTGTAATGTAGCTCCTCTTACTGAGAGTACCTAGCCGCCCGAGTGTTGCCGTTATAATCCCCTATTATGGAAGACGTTTGTAAACATCAAAACGGACAAGTACTCAAACAAGTGAACTCACAATACTCATGGTCAAGGAAATAGGTTCCGATAGCCATAATGAGAACTATACATATGACGTTTTTTAATCTCTTAAAGTATTCTCATAGGTCGATCCATTATGGTTCTAAACCAATACCTGTGCAAATGATTTATGACAATCATGTCCTCGTAGCACAAGAAACAGTGTTATAAATCAAACTACACACTAATCTCAATTGGTCATTAATCGTCCATCGTTTAAATGACCTCGATTAGGGACAATTTTCGATTATAATATTCAATGTTCACTTAATAGGTGTTTTCTTATCAAGACTGGTCTTAATACCCTATTTTTAATATTCCAAGAATCGAATGGACTCAATATTTAATCCTAAACCACAATTAAATAGCAAACGAAGTGATAAAAAATTGCATGAAATTTTAAATTACTCCAAACAATGAATGGTTCATCTTATGATAAATGGTTTTTTCCGAATGTTTTAAGAGTATCACTCTTTATAAAACATCTATAGAAATCACACCCATATCTAATATGCTTGATTTGTTTCATGCAATTGTGAATGTTGTCGTTCACTTATTGCATAAGTTTAGTTATAACTACTTTGCTAATCTTAGCATCTTTATTACTGATCAATTTCATAATAAGATGATAAAATTTGAGAATGTCATGGATTATATGTGATTTAGGATTTATTTTCCAAGTGATGGCTCCCACTCATTTTCATGATTGAGACCTTCAACTTGACAACCTATAATCATTAACGTTCAGCAACGAACTTTCCATAGAACATCTTCTTTATTATTGCCATTAAGGAAACAATATTCTCAACATGTATTTTATTAGACTTCCTGATGATTCTTTGCTTGGGTTTCATTCCAAACAGCTGACAATGATTTGGGATACCCTAATCACTTGTGATCATGGAAATTTTCCATAAATTCCTGCACATTACACATGGATCCACGTCCATGTTACCATTCTCAAGCCACGACTCATTTTAAGCTCGTGCTTATAAACAACTTCCTTGTTAAGGATTGTGCTTGCAACATCAGTTCTCAAATTGTATTTGTTTCCACAAATCAAGAACTCATCCTGTTACTTATAACAGTACTTTGGATGTTCTTGGCCATAATCTAACGATCTATTACATAGATTTAGGTTGATTGGTACTACATACATACTTCAGATGCTCTAAGCAAGTAAGTCGTGCGACGATTCCATATCACAACGTACATGATGGATTAAATTGCAGAGTAATTCTCAATCTTATTCCATCAATTTGTCATTTTAGCTCATTCAGTTTCACTGAGTCTTAGCTAAACAGTTTGCTGTGTGATATGGTTGAAGCTCTCTATTAGAGTCTTTCATGTTTGACTTAGTATTAGCCTAGCTTATACTTAGTTCAAACATTTACTTAGTTTTATACATACGGGTCGAAAGTCTTTCAATGTCCTTCAATTCATGTTTAACACGGTAAAATCCTTTACACCTTTAAACATTTACTTAAGTATATACAATAGAACTTAATACCCAATACGTACTAAGTATCGTCTTTTTTTTGGTCCATTGTCGAAAATAATTTCAAATCTAAGCATTTGATAGTTGTTTTCTCGTTGGACCTTCACTTTTGCTCCCACTAAACTTCTTATTCATCAGAATTTCTATGTTTCTTCATAAGCCAATCCTCCTATTAACTTTATGAGAAAACACGTTCCAATTCCTATATGCAATGCTTCATTAAATCCCATAACGAATTCCTTGAGCTTGCTTTCAAATCTAGCATTACTTAGATTTTCAAAACCCTTAGACTATTTTCATAGTCACTTCCAAAATCCTATTTTGGGAAGGCGGTTTTGGTATCTATTTTGCCATATTTCATATGAGGAATTTTGCTAAAACAATCACGAAAAGACTTTAGCATTCCAATTGGTGAATAGGTTTTTATTAAAATCAACTCCGTGAATTTAGTTGTATCCTTTTCAACCAATCTAACTATGTATGCATATACATTTCCACATTTGTTAGTTTTCTCCTTGAAAACTTATTTTCAATCGATGGGTCTTTCACCCTTTATGCAAATTAATTAAGTTTCAAACATGATTATCAAACATGGAGTCTATCTTAGATTTTTATGGCCTCTAACCATTATTTGGAATTTGGATTTGTCGTAGATATCTTACAAGACATTATTCCTTTACTATCTAATAGTAAATAGTATACTTGTAAGTATTAGGTTTATTTCTAACTTAATAGGAATTTATAGGAATCAATCCAAGCCTTTGGTGAATTCTATACCTATACAGGGCAATTGCATCAACCACTGAGTTTCAAGGAGCTTCCAAAGCCCTTTTATTATGTTGATCTTACTCCAACTAACATTTCTGATGTTTTGTGAGTAATGAACTCCCTTTTAAGGAACTTGTAAAGTCCTTTTGAGTATTCTTGATCAAGCATTCTCACGAAGCCCTTTTAAGGTCCTCCGAGATTCTCAGTTCTAGTTTGTTGCTAAGCTTGATGGTCATCGAGTTCATTTTCCTCCCTCTTGTCGTTTTGGAAACGTGTTACTTTTCAGAAAGACACCATTTAGAGCAACAAACACTATGTTCTCAATTAGGTTGTAGAGGTAATGCCCATGGTCTAACTTTAATGCTTACAAAGAGACATGTATATTGTCTTTGGGTAAAAGTTTGTTGTAAAACAAACAATTAGCTCCCACTTGAGCTATCTTAGCCTTTAATGAGCCATTAAGCTCCCACTCAACCACCTAGCTCCTTCTAAGCTGGTGAGCTCCCACTGAGTCACTTAGCTCCCACTGAGCCAATGAACTCCCACTTTGGCTAAGAGTTTTAGACATGTACTTGAAAAGACATTCAAAAGATAATTCTATCCATAACTGAATATGGCGTCCTTTATTAGCTTCAACATTTTGTTTAGTGTAACATTAGTCCTTCGTGCAAATCTTAAAAACTATATAGGAAGGGATGTGATCCATCATTGTTCGAGTCATTTTTAAATGGCATCGAGGTCTCCGTGAAGACACACTATTTTCTTTGTGGAGTTATTTATGAAAATTTAATTTTCATAACTTTGTGATGGTCAAGGTTGGCTCAAGCAAACATCGCTAGATCTAATCTAAACGTTTTGATATCTTGCCAAGTCGATTCTGGACTTCACTGAACTCTTGAACTATTCAAGGTTATTTTTTTTCACGGTTAATGAATATAGCCATATTCTTTCAAATTCTTTGTGAAACGTTGAAGTAAATGAATCCTCTTTAGCTTTCAGAGTCAATTGTCTATACCAAGAACAATAGCTCTTTACTTTGTCAGTTTCAAAAAGTAAGACTTGCTTGTCTTAGAATGATTCCGAATTGATCAACTATCAAGAGCCTATCTAATAGAGCCTTGAGTACGTTCTTGTCGATGTGACATTGCTAAAGATGTTTGGAACGCAAATCATGCTTGTGAATTTGAGCTTTTGCTAGTTTATCATGTTAAGATAATGTTTGTTTATAATCAAGCATTCTCGACTCATGGTTTAGACAGCCATGCCATTCAAATAAATTTGCAACTATTGCTCATTGCTTTAAATGTAAGTCTTTCCGTGTGTAAACGGATCAATTGCTGATTATGGAACACAATAACCATTTATTTGATCCAGCCTTAGCTTAAAGGTCTATAAACAAAGCATACGTCCTTACAACTGATGTAGCACAACTTGCTTCATTCTTAGCTTGTAAGTTGATAAATTAGCTTATCTTCGATAGTTTGAGGTCACTTTCAAAGTGGAACACTCAAGCAGTATCCGATACTTTGTGAAGATAACGAATTGCTAAGTTAACTAATATATTATGAACTCATGGTTTGAAATAGAATCTTATTCCTTTTCTTCGTTCCTCGTTTCCTATATTTCTTATCATACCTTATCTCATAATCTTTTAAGAACCATTTCTTTAAGAGTATTTGACTTTATATTTTGTTTGGCATAATTAAGCATCTAATGCGCCATAAAACAAAGTTCCATCTTTTCCTTTAATTCACGCTTGAATTACTACATCAATGAGTCCTACTCATCTATATATTAAGCGAAAAGATATGTTGGTTGTCAATATTGACAATTTGAGTTTGCAACTCAATACTTCATGTTTTATCAAAACTACCTAGTATTTTGAATACATGATGTCCAACCATCCTTTCGGACTTTGTTATAAAAGTCATTTATGAGAATTGTATTTTAGAAATTCTTTACTTTCTTTCAGAACTATTCTAAAAAATTTCCTTTACCAATCATGGAAAGCAATACAGTTTGATTTGGAATTCTACAAATATAAGTGCAAAGTATAACCATTTATCAAGTAAATAACATAATAAGTTTGAAAATTAAAAGGTATTTATGCAAATCTTCAATCTTATTAAACGTCTTATCCACGCATTAAAATTGTCCCCATTTAGCGAGATTAAGTCGATTCCAAGATCCGAAGAAACAAAGAGTGGTTAAGCATGCTTTGGCTTGTCTTAACACTCAATCTCCTAAGGTAAGCAACACTTTGCTAATGGCACCAAGCCACTCTTGATTGAATAAATCGTCGCATCTAGTTCTCTCTCAACAATTTATTCACTTTGCCACGACATGTTAGGACTCCATCACTCATTTCGTTGAGTACAACCAAAACCAACTCGCATACCCAGTATGCCTTACTTCCTAAGAGAGGTAGTGATGCCTCGCTTTGGCGTAGCCCACCACTACCCTCGTTCGGCCGGTAAGTGTTTGTTTTGGAATGGGAAGTTTTTACTCAATATTTAGGGACCTAGGGTTTCTATGTTGGTTGATTTAAGTGAACTTAATTAATCATCACAACATTCGAAATCCTAAACATGCATCGATTATATAATTCTTATACATAACCATATATATATATCGGAAAACATAAATATAGATGCATTTGGCAACTAGCATGATCCCTTGAGATCTTCAAATCTTCAAAAGGTCTTCATTTGCAACTTTATGGCTACGTCTTCCAAGAAACTCCATCTTCAAGACTTGATCATAATTAAATGCAACTACTAGTATCTACGATTAGGACTAATCTAAATATTAAGGTACAAAAATACTCAACGGTATGCAGTCCGTATTTAGATTTATAAAAATACATTACGGATCGTAGTCCGTATTTTCTATCCTAATCGGGCCCCACTACTTACCTTTTCATAAAACCTGTGGGAGAATATACATTCCATTCATCCATTCACTATTTGTGAATGGCCAATGCATTTTAAAACGATAAAGAAGTAACAATGCATTAACACGCGTGAACTAGTAACTAATCTAGGTGATTAATCCAATTAACAAACTTCATTAAAACTAGTCAAAGTTGTTTTAACCGATTATGTAAATAAGCACAATTAAAATTTGAAGCTCCCACTAAATTCCGCATCTAACTTAATTAATCCAATTAATTAAACCGGTAAAACCCAAAATTTGTCAAAAATAAATTTTGCTAATGCCGCTCAAAACCCGAGGCCTAGCCTCCAAAATATTTAATTAAAATAAACAAAATTAATTAAAATAAACAAAACGGACAAAAAGCAAAATTAAAACAGAGAGAAAAGTGCATCGACTACCCAAGGCTAGCACCCTTGAGCACTTACACGCATGCAAGTGCTGGGCGCTTGCCTAGCAGCCTCGGCCTTGCATGTTGTGATGTTGTTGGGTGCTGCTTGGCAGCACGCACTCGATGCGCATCTAGCTGCAGCTGCCTAGCACTGCTGCTACGCCTTGCATCGTCTCGCACGCCCCTCATTCACCAAGTCAGCACACGGCTCCTCGCACACACCTAGCACCACACGCACCAAGCGCAACAGCCTTGTCCCTAGGCAGCCACATGCGGGTTGTGTGAGCAGCCCAGCTGGTCGAGGGATGCACATGGCTATTGTGCCTTGGTTTGCGTGCTTGTGCCTCGGGATTAATTCCCGATTTTGTGTGACATCTATAATCAATTCTAAATTAATTTTACAATTAATTCATTGAGCAAAAATGAAAATTTAAACAAGTCTAACTTAAAATATAATTTTCAAAGTGAGTCTAACCAAAATAATTCCCAAGAACCATTCTTTAATTAAATTGGTTTAACTTGGTGCAACAAAAATAATAAGAGGGCAATTACTCACTATTAATTTAATTAGTTTAAATTAATCTTGAGTTTTTGACAAAATAAAAGGGAGTTGGAAAAAATGAACATAAATTCAATAAAGATTCCAACTTTAATACTTGTGAATCCTTGAAAAATTATATCTTCCAATATGAAGATAAACAATTTTTCTATCACAAAGTTTCAAACTTTATGATTCCAATCAACTAAAAAAGGATTAAATGAACAAAGTTTAATAAAAACTCATGGAATTTAGTAACTCAATGTTTCAATCACTTAACATAATTAAAGATTGAATCTTTAATACGTACTTGGAAGCCTCAAAGAACAACAATTTCACACTTAATGCAATTAGTTTGCAATTATGTGAAAAAAATAAAACAAAGCATTCGAGTACAAATTACTACCAAGCAATCATGCCTAAAGAGGTTTAAAATTGCATATAAAATATGTATTGAACCAATTACATAACCAGCATAAATATGCAATTAATTTTCAAGGTTAGAAAGACTTAAAATTTTTCGAAAAAAACGAAAAAACCCTCGAAAATAGCATTTCTGGTCGTTTTTTTTTTTGCTAAAAATCGAGTTCTAAAAGGGTAAAACCATTTCCAGAACGCCTTTTCCACCCAAAATTCACTATTTTTGGGTCGAAATCAGGGTTCGGGGCGGAAGGTAGCTTAAATACGAGGTTAAATAGATATTACGAGCTAAAAATCTAATTCGCAACTTAAACCGGAAAAATTAACCCATAAAAAATCACCTTGAAAATATTATGATTTTAAAAATAAACGAGCGTGGCTCCGATACCGCTGTTGGGGTTTGGTAAGTCCAATTACCGCGGAAACCACCCGACCCAAAGAACCACTCGCAATTAATAAAACCATAAAGCATAATCACAAAGCATAACAAATAAGCATAAAAGGATAGAATCGTAACTTACCTTTGACGCGTGCTTCGCCGTCAAAGTCGGGCTCTTACTTGAAAGCTTTAGCCCCGCTCACACGAGAGCCTCCAACGGTGTACACCCACAAAGGACGAACACCGACTTTTTAGGTCCGCTACCTTGGAGTTAGAAAGATACGATCAAAACCTAAGTGATTAAATGAGTTCAAAGGTTTTCACAATGGTGATGCCTTTTTCCACTCTCACTCATGTAAAGAATTCTCAAGCCATGCTTTGGCTATTTATAAGGAAGGATAGCTTGTGAATTCCACTCATCTTTCAATGTGGTACTTTTTCACAAAAAAGATCTCACATGGAAAGATTGATGAATTCAATCCTTAATTAAATAAACCAAGGAACAAGTAACAAGTGTCACATGGTTAGGTGAGGACAACTTTCCCACTTGGTCTCCTAGGCATTTCACATGCAATGTGAACTAACCATGTGTCACCCAACCTTGAGCCCCAAGTTGGGTTCGGTTGGGCCATTTTATTTTAGCCTGTGTCCATGACCCGTCACCCGGGTCCACGACCTCTTGCCACACGTGCCGCCACCATGGCGTGTTGCCACGTGGCACGCTGCCACTTGGCGGATGCCAACGTGGCTGCTGCCACTTGGTGGCTGCTACTTGGCGGCTACCAACGTGGCTACCACCACATGGCGCTTTGCCATGTGCGCTGCCACGTGGCAGACACGTATTGGGCACACTTTCCTTGCCTTTCCCGTGGCTAGGATTTTACTTGTTACTTGAAGAATTTTCTCGTCTCGCCAAATCCTAAAATTTGGCTCGCCGTTTGAGATTCTCCGACGCTCGGTTTTGACGCTCCAAGCTCGAATTTTCGACGTCAAAATATTTAACACTCGGGCTACGAATTAATTTCTTCCATAATAATTCGTCGAGTCGGTTCGTATATTTGCTAGGGTGTGACTCGAAGGGTTTAGTCAATATTAAGTTGTAATATTAATTATACATTAATATTAATGATCGGAAGCGACCTCCACCCATGCATTCCGATCACTTGACTTTGCTGAATATATCAGCTTTCAAATAATTCTGAACCACTATCAGAACAATACACTTGTTCGAAGGACACCATTCCTTTCATAAGCGAAGCATATGGAATCAGATTCATTCTTTCCCGCTCATCAGGTGTTTGTGGACACTGCTTCTTGCTCAGGGTTATGCCATGTGACATTGGCAGGTGACCTCTTTTGTCCCCTTCCATGCCAAATCGAGCAAGTACCTTATCAATATAAGTACTTTGACTCAATCAAATCATCCTTTTTGATCTATCCCTATAGATCTTGATGCCTAGTAAGTACTGAGCCTCTCCTAAGTCTTTCAATGAGAAACATTTTCCAAGCCAGGCCTCTACAGACTCTAACAATGAAATGTTGTTTCCAATGAGCAATATTTCATCGACATATAAGACTAAGAAGGCAATGTCACTCCCACTGACCTTCTTATAAACACAAGATTCATCTGGATTCTTGATAAAAAAAACTTTCCGATGGCTTCTTCGAATCGCAGATTCCAACTTCTGCTAGCTTGCTTTAATCCATAAATGGACTTCTAAGCTTACAAACCTTCCCATCATTGTTTTGGTCAACAAAACCTTCTGGCTGTGTCATGTACACAGTTTCTTCCAAAATACCATTTAAGAAAGCGGTTTTGACGTCCATCTTCCATATTTCATAGTTATAATATGCAGCAATCGCTAGGAGGATCCGAACGGATTTAAGCATTGCGACTGGTGAAAAGGTTTCATCTTAACCAATACCATGAACTTGTCTATAACCTTTTGCCACCAATCTAGCTTTATAAATGAATACATTTCCATCTTTGTCGGTTTTCATCTTGAAAATCCACTTACATCCGATAGGTGTATAACCTTTGGGTATGTTAATCGAGTCCCAGACTTGAGTTTCAAACATGGAATCCATTTCAGATCTCATGGCCTCATGCCATTTAGTAGAGTCGGTGCTTGCCATCGCTCGCTTTTAGGTTGCTGGTTCATCTCCATCCATAATCAGGATGTCCTCTGATATTTCGGTTAATACTAAACCAAGATATCTATCAAGTTGAGATCTCGGCCTCTTAGACCTACGTAGGGTAATGGATTGAGCATTTGCATTGTCAGTTTGACTTCGCATATTTTTATCATTTTAACCTGCGTTAACAGATGCTGTTTGAGCACTTTGACTTTCATTTTGATTTTGTTGGTCATCCTCACGAACTTCGTCGAGTTCGATTTTCCTCCCACTTATCATTTTCAAAAGGTGTTCCTTCTGCAAAAAGACACCAGCGCGAGCAAAAAACACTTTGTTCTCCGATTTGTTGTAGAAGTAATACCCTTTGGTTTCTTTTGGATAGCCTACAAAGTAAACCTTGTCAGATTTGGGATGAAGTTTGTTAGAAATCAATTTCTTGACATATGCTTCGCATCCCCATATCTTTAGAAAAGACAACCTATGAGGTTTCTTTGTCCATAATTCATATGAAGTCTTTTCTACAACTTTTAATGGTGCACGGTTCAGTGTTAGTGTCGTAGTTAGAAGTGTGTGTCCCCAGAAAGAGATAGGAAGATCACTACGACCCATTGTTGATCGTACCATGTCCAACAAGATTCGATTTCTCCTTTCGGATACTTCGTTCCATTGAGGAGTTCTTGGAGGTGTCAATTCTGAAAGTATACCTTTTTCTTTAAGATGGTCATCGAATTCTTGGCTCAAGTATTCACCACCTCGATCCGATCGAAGGGCTTTGATTTTCTTGCCAAGCTAATTTTCAACTTCACTTTGAAATTCTTTAAACTTTTCAAATGATTCAAATTTATGTGACATTAAGTAGACATAACCATATCTACTATAGTCATCTGTGAAGGTGATAAAATATCGGTGTCCATTTCTTGTATTAGACCTAATAAGTCTCCTGCCCTTTCTCCTAGCTTAGAGAATGGCTGTTTAATCATCTTGCCTAATAAACATCCCTCGCAATTCTCAAACGATTCTAAATCGAATGAGTCAAAAACACCTTATTGTAGAAGTCTCTTGATGCGTTTGATGTTAATGTGGCCAAGACGATAATGCCGCAAGTAAGTTTGTAGCTTTTTTGGTAGTATTATTCACATTATAAACTTGTTTGTCCAGATCAAGCACATAAAGACCATTTTCAGAATGTGCAATATGATGGGCGTTAGAACGGTCGCACATTCCACACTCAATCAAATAAATTTATAAATCCTAAAACTAACCCCTAAACAAGTCTAGTGGTAAGTTTGGAGTCGAACCACAAGGAACGGTAATGCTAGATTGTTCTTAATCTAATGCCTAAGCTATGCCGAAGTCGATTTACGGATAAAGGACACTACAACTACACTAAAACACATATAAAGAACAAGGTATGATAAAGTCTACTAGGGGAAAAGATCCACTTAGAACAATTAATAAGCTAATGAGAATCCATTTGATAATCAATCATGCAAAGAAAGAATTATAATGAGAATTAACTACACTCAAAAGTAATCTCTCAAATTCCTAGCCTAGATCCCTCATTGACTAGGTGCATAGAAGAAAATTACCCAAAATGCAATCAAATATATCAATTCTAATTCACAATCCCTTGTCAAACTAAAACCAATATGCAATTAGGTGTGCTATCATGGGAGATCAATCCAATCTAAAACAAACAACATGCCAACATCAATTCAATCAATTTAATCACACAATTATCATCAAATTTATCTCAAATAACTCAAATAATCATTACAAAGCCTCACTCAACACCTAGTAGAAGGGAAACTACTCAAGCATAATGAAAGCAACTAAATAAAGCAATAAGAGAAGAGAAAGTAAGAAATGCTCATTGATATAAGATGGAGATCTTCAAATTCCTCATTTGATTATCCAAAATCCATGAAAACCATTGTGCTCCTCACTTTCTCTCTCTAAAATTTTGAGAGTTTCTTTCTCTAAAACCTAAAACTAACCTAAAATCTATTCTAAACTGAAAAAAAATCTTTTTCTTTAATGAGCAAAAAAAATCTATTTATACCCCTTACAAAATTGCTTAGGAAGCTCCGCAAAAAGTCAGCTGAAACAGGAAAAGGTCCGACCGAACTCTAGGTAGGTTCGGTCGGACTCAGGGTAGGTTCGGCCGAACTCAGGGTAGGTTCGGTCGAACCTCCCTGATCCTTGTTTGGTCGAACTTTCCTGGTTCGACCCCTCCTGTAAACATGCTGAAAACTTGGTTGAAACTGCCTTGGAGGTTCGGTCGAACTTTTCAAAAGTTTGACTACACCTTGGTTCGACCGAACCTCTTAGAGGTTCGGCCACACCTCCTCTTGAACTTCCTCTTCTTGCTTCCTCTCCTTCCCTTTTGCTCCTCTTGTCTTTGTCCATGCCTCCATACTTGGCCAAGGGGCCTCCTACCGTGCTTAGGACCGCCATGGAACCTGCAAAAGATAGCAAAGATCACGAGAGCATGGGGATGATAAAATTATGCATAAAGATTATCAAAACAAGCGCAAATAAGCATACTTTTCATCCATAAAAAAAGGAAGCCATAAGAGGAGAAAAGAGGTAGAAAAACGTAAGAAAAACAGGAGAAAAGAGACCAATACACTACCCCTAAGGGTAACATAAATGTCACTCATCAAACACCCCCAAGCTTAACTTTTGCTCATCCTCGAGCAAAACAAAACAAACACAACGGAAAACGATGTATTTTTTTTTTAAAAAAAAAAACAATAAAATAAAATAAAACTAGAAGAGAAAGAATATACACTAACTCACTTTCGTAGGAATCACGAATGCATTTAACGCATGCATCAAGCACTTTAAACCCCATAGATCGCTCTAGAGGACGAGTAAGCTCTCGTAAGGGTATCCTAAGAGTTTAACCCATAACTCTTGACAAAAATCAAGGCAAAGCAATAAACAAATAGATAAAATAAATTGAAGTAAAAGAGAGGTTACAAGCGTTCTTAAGTGGATTTTTACAATGGAAAAAGCACTAAAGAATGTCAATCTTTCTAAAAAAAAATAAAGGTATGCACGTTCTAAGATGTCCAAGGTTGATTGAAACATAGCATATGCTAAGCATAGAGAACTAACGGAAACATATTCCACCTTTTGTTCCAACTAATCAAACCACAACCTCTCTACAAGTTTCAAATCCACTTTCAAGTTAGCTTCTCATGATTCCACGAAGGAACCGGAAAATAAGTAAGAAATTCAAAACATGAGAAGGTTACCCAACATCTTGGCTATGCAAACTCGCTCTATAGGCTTGATTCCTATTTCCTGCCACCACTAAATGACTTAACCCTCTAGGATCAAAAGGACTTTCAAGGTTCCAATACACAGGCTAGGAGAGTAAAGGTGTGGAAAACTTTTGAAATTGGTGGTAAACCTACATGTGAAGCTCGGGTGGAACTTTTTCCACAAGATCCAAACGAATCAAAAACAAAAGTACCAACTATGCTCATAAAATAAATTTTCCCCAAGCTTATTTAAAACAAACTAACAAAAATAGGGAAAAAAAAAACAACTATAACAAAATCATTTTGTGCTTTTCATTCTTCTTTTACCTTTTTTTCGACAATTTTTTTTTTCATTTAAAAGTCCTTGCCTCTTTAACTTTGGACGACTTTTTCTCAAAATGCATTTGCTTTTATGCACAAACTTATATACAACACATACTTGCTTTGCAAATAAACTCATAATTCTAAACTTGCACCATAAATAATAAAACAAGCTCGAAAACTAAATTGCTTCACAAAACTAAAGGTAGAAAGTGAAACCAAGGCTTCAAGGCTTGTATTGTGGCTAGAGAAAAGAAGGTATATGGCTCAAAAGGGCTGGCAAGAGGGGCAAATATAAACTAAACTCAAAAATAGAAAATCTATCCTATAAAAAGAGAAATTCCTTTGTCATCCCCTAAAGTGGCACGGTCGCGATCTTGGGAGCTAAAAGTCAAGTTCTAGATACGAGAATGCAATAGCCAAGGATCCAAATATGCCGCTCAACAAAGTATGATGAAGGCTTGAACAATTTACCTCACTAGGGATAACAATAACTAACTCTTGATTTCATATCCACCATAGAGAGCAACTCCATCTTACCACAAGCAAGTGAACTAGAGCTTCATGGTCTCAAAGTTCTTAACAACTACCTTAGCATATCATATCCTAGAGTCAACCTAAAACATTCTCAAACCGTGCATACCTTTATAATTTAGGAATAAAGACATTCAAGAATACAAGTCCAAGCGTATTATGTCAAAAGTAAGAACAAAACAAAACACATTGCAAATTTTCCTTGATAGAAACAAAATCTTTTTGGAATTTTCAAAATAAAGAAAATGGAAATGCATACACAAATGTGCATGGCATATATGAATCAAAATTCCACCAAACATGATAGAATACCCTCCCCCAAGCTTGAATGAGGCAACATGCTCAAACTTTAAACCAAAGAATCCATGGGAGGAGAAAAGAAAGAAAGTCATCCAACCAACCAACATATGTCCAACAAGTCACAAATCATTAGAGGAAGAGCAAGGAAGGATATTACCGGATATTAGGCGGGTATAGTACCCGCAAATGACCCAATTAA
Organism: Chenopodium quinoa; assembly: GCF_001683475.1. NCBI lineage: Eukaryota > Viridiplantae > Streptophyta > Magnoliopsida > Caryophyllales > Amaranthaceae > Chenopodium > Chenopodium quinoa. The sequence goes on along the minus strand of NW_018743405.1, from coordinate 2,905,072 downwards.
ACCTTCTTAAAGCCGACTACCTCTAAAATTGAATCTTGTTTTCCATGTGCTAGCAAAAGTGGAGTCAAACTTCCTTGATTCTTGATCCAAACCAATGCATAAGAGTATATTAAGTTATGTACCTAGCACCAAGCACACAAACATTTCCATGAGGCCAAAAACTATTCTAAAAATAAAAAAAATGAAAGCAATAAACACGGGTTACTTCCCGAGAAAGGCTTGCTTAAGGTCCAAGCTTGACCGCTCTAGTAAATAATATTGCAAGGATCGTAAGAGCTTATCAAATGCACTACTACACATTTCATAAGAAAGAAGGTAGGAAAATGACGGGAAGATAACGTGCAACAAGGATAGTGCACGCAAATGAGGAGAGAGATGCCAAGAAAAAGAAGAAGAAGAATCAAAAGAAAATTCAACAAAAGAAGAAGAAGAAGAAGAAGAAAAAGAAAAGGAAGGCAAACTCTCCTTAAAATGTTTTTTGGTGGCAAAATCACCCTTTTCCTCAATAATCGATGAGTGGGGAGCTTGAAGATCACAAATAGAAAGAGGGTCCCCAATAGGCTCTTTGAGAAAAGAAGGGAGTGACATGGGATAGGAGGGAACATGATCAAATTTTCTTGAAAATGGAATATGATGACGTGGGGGGATAGGAGAAATGGTCTCACAAATGATCTCATTTTCACCACCTTGCCTCTCATCACTAATAAGGGAATGAAAATTAATCATTGAATTCTCAAAAGAAGAACACTCGTGATCTACATCTCCCTCAAACAACCAATCTTCAAGAGAAACAACCTCATCTTCCAATTCCCTATCACGACGATAAACAACATTTCCCTTAGAAATCTGAAAGCCTAAGATCTCAAAACCATGCATGAATGGATGCAAATTCATCTCAAATTCATCTCTTTCCCATGAAGCATTCTCAATGAACTCACTCAAAATGTCATTATTTTTCATTTGAACCTCACAAAATAAATGGGACATAATCTCAAATGAGTCCAAATACTCATGAATAGAGGAATCACAAACATGCACTTGGTCAAAATAAGAAAGAGGGTTTTGATTCATAAAATCATCATTTAATTCACTCTCAACTCTCTTTCCTTCACTCAAAAGCTCATTGTTGTCTTCCTCACAATCTTTTGATTGCACAAAAACATCATCATCATCATCTTCAATACACACATGGGATTTGAAAGATTCAAGATCATGCAACAAAGATGACAATTGGCTTTCTAGCTCTTCCTTTCTCCTTATTACCTCCTCAATACGCTCTTCACTCCTATTCATCATCTCCAATTGACTTCTCATAGAATTTAAAAACAACTCGTTACTTGGCCCAAAAGTAGAATCAAGCTCAACACACCTAATAAGGGATTCTAAATAATCAATCGGACACTCACAGGATGAAGAAAATTGAGGGTTAACAAGGGGAGAAGGATCACAACCAAGATTATAAGCATCAACTTTAGAAGGATGAGTATAATCATCATCACGGGGAGAGGGGGCACAATCAAGCATATAAGATTCATTATTGGGAGAAAAAGGTACATCACAAGAAGGCATGCTAAATAATGAAGAATAATGAAACACACCATGCTCATCAACATTGGAATGCACCTCATCATCATGAACAATAGGGGAAATAGAGTTGAAATCATTTGTTCTAGGTTCACTAATGAGATCATGTGACAAATCATGGGAATGCATGCTAACATTAGAAGAATCGACACATTGCACATCAATGTTAGAAACATGATTACCCTTATTGTAAACATCCCTAGCAAACCATACATAAAAATCCCAAGCATCATCAGTTGATAATGCTTTAAATTCACCATTATACATGCTTTCAACAATATCCCTAGTTTGCTTATTCAAACCAAAATAACAAATCTCAGAAGCCTCCCAAAGACTATAACAATTACGATCTACAAGTCCCTCAAGTCTATTGAAATAATCACAAAAAGGCTCATTATCATATTGAGGAAATGAGAAACATGCCATTTTTTAATTTTTTTTAACAAAAACAATCAAACAAACAAAAAATAAATAAACAAATAAAAAAAAAGTATACACAAAGACCTAGACTCAAGCAATCAAAAACAATCAAGCATTGACATCGTTCCCCGGCAACGGCGCCATTTTGATGGGCGCTAGAGCGGTCGCACATTCCACACTCAATCAAATAAATTTATAAATCCTAAAACTAACCCCTAAACAAGTCTAGTGGTAAGTTCGGAGTCGAACCACAAGGAACGGTAATGCTAGATTGTTCTTAATCTAATGCCTAAGCTATGCCGAAGTCGATTTACGGATAAAGGACACTACAACTACACTAAAACACATATAAAGAACAAGGTATGATAAAGTCTACTAGGGGAAAAGATCCACTTAGAACAATTAATAAGCTAATGAGAATCCATTTGATAATCAATCATGCAAAGAAAGAATTATAATGAGAATTAACTACACTAAAAAGTAATCTCTCAAATTCCTAGCCTAGATCCCTCATTGACTAGGTGCATAGGAGAAAATTACCCAAAATGCAATCAAATATATCAATTCTAATTCACAATCCCTTGTCAAACTAAAACCAATATGCAATTAAGTGTGCTATCATGGGAGATCAATCCAATCTAAAACAAACAACATGTCAACATCAATTCAATCAATTTAATCACACAATTATCATCAAATTTATCTCAAATAACTCAAATAATCATTACAAAGCCTCACTCAACACCTAGTAGAAGGGAAACTACTCAAGCATAATGAAAGCAACTAAATAAAGCAATAAGAGAAGAGAAAGTAAGAAATGCTCATTGATATAAGATGGAGATCTTCAAATTCCTCATTTGATTATCCAAAATCCATGAAAACCATTGTGCTCCTCACTTTCTCTCTCTAAAACCTAAAACTAACCTAAAATCTATTCTAAACTGAAAAAAAATCTTTTTCTTTAATGAGCAAAAAAATCTATTTATACCCCTTACAAAATTGCTTAGGAAGCTCCGCAAAAAGTCAGCTGAAACGGGAAAAGGTCCGACCGAACTCTGGGTAGGTTCGGTCGGACTCAGGGTAGATTCGGCCGAACTCAGGGTAGGTTCGGTCGAACCTCCCTGATCCTTGTTTGGTCGAACTTTCCTGGTTCGACCCCTCCTGTAAACATGCTGAAAACTTGGTTGAAACTGCCTTGGAGGTTCGGTCGAACTTTTCAAAAGTTTGACCACACCTTGTTTCGACCGAACCTCTTAGAGGTTCGGCCACACCTCCTCTTGAACTTCCTCTTCTTGCTTCCTCTCCTTCCCTTTTGCTCCTCTTGTCTTTGTCCATGCCTCCATACTTGGCCAAGGGGCCTCCTACCGTGCTTAGGACCGCCATGGAACCTGCAAAAGATAGCAAAGATCACGAGAGCATGGGATGATAAAATTATGCATAAAGATTATCAAAACAAGCGCAAATAAGCATACTTTTCATCCATAAAAAAAAGGAAGCCATAAGAGGAGAAAAGAGGTAGAAAAACCTAAGAAAAACAGGAGAAAAGAGACCAATACACTACCCCTAAGGGTAACATAAATGTCACTCATCGCAATACGATATAAAACATTATCGAGATAAAAACGAACATTCATTGTCTTTTACTCGAAATTCAAAACCCTTGGCGTCCAACGCCGAAATTGAAATGATGTTTTTGGTAATGTTGGGAACATAATAAACGTTATCTAGTTCCAAAACAAGCCCGTTGGGCAAAGACAAACTGAGAGTACCTACGGATACGACAATAATTTTGGCTCCATTGCCGACCCGGAGTTCAACCTTTCCCTTCTATAGCCTTCTAGCGTTCCTTAGTCCCTGAGAAGTGGAACAAAGGTGTGAGCCACATCCGGTATCTCATACCCATGATGATAAGCTAGTGAAGTTAAAGTCTATAACAAATATACCTGATTCAGAAGCAATGGTTCCTTTCTTCTTATATCTTCCTTGAACTTGAGGCAATCTTTCTTCCAATGTCCCTTCGTCTTACAGTGGAAGCGTTCGGAATCAGATTTAGAAAATGCTACCTTTTTCTCTTTGTTATCCTTGGTAGATTTAGGCTTAGGCAGAAATGTTTTCCTCTTGCCCTTCCCCTTAAAGCCTTTCTTCATTTTGCCTGAGAATTTGAACGGCTTGCCCCTTTTGATCATGAGCATATCATGCTTCCCCTCATCCTTGAGCGTTTGCTCTGCTTGCTTCAACATACCATGAAGCTCGGTGAGGGTTTTCTCCATGTTGTGCATGTTATAGTTCATCTTGAACTTATCATAGCCTTTGTGCAGCGAGTGGAGAATGATGTCAATTGCCATCTCGATTGAATACCCTGCATCAAGCCTTCCCATGTTCTCACACAATCCTATCATCTTGAGTATATGTGGGCTGACTGGCTCTCAAGGATCTGCCTGTGGGTTTCAAACCTTTCTGTTCGGGCCTGCTCTTGAAAAATATTCTGCAATTTAGAAATGATCTCAAAAGATGTCTCCTTCTCAAAGAAAGTGTTTTGAAGCTCTGGAGACATTGTGGCCAACATGATTCATTTGACATCTCCATTGGCACTTTGCCATTGATTTAGGGCAGCCTGAGTCACCTCCTCATTGGAAGCCTCTGGCATTTCCTAATCAAGGACATATTCCTATTGCTCTTGCATGAGAACAATTCGCAAGTTCCTCTTCCAATCAAGAAAATTTGGCCCACTCAACTTCTCCTTGTCGAGAATTGAGCGTAGCGAGAATTAGTTGTTTGAGTTATTTGAATACATGACTCTACAAATGAAAGAATTTTTAATGAAAAAACCATTCATGAATTTTAAATAAGATTGAATTCATGCATTTTAATCAAATTTATTTAAAACGTCTTATTCACAAATTTGAAGTTGTCCCTAATTTGGTGAGAATAAGTCGATTCCAAGATCCGAAGAAACAAAGAGTGGTAAAGCATGCTTTGGCTTGTCTTAACACTCAATCTCCTAAGGTAAGCAACGCTTTGCTAATGGCTCCAAGCCACTCTTGGTTGAATAAATCGTCGCATCTAATGCTCTCTCAACAATTTATTCACTTTGCCACCACATGTTAGGACTCCATCACTGATATCGTTGAGTACAACCAAAACAAACTTGCATACCCGGTATGGCTTACTTCCTACGAGAGGTAGTGATGCCTCGCTTTGGCGTAGCCCATCACTACCCTCGTTCGGCCGATAAGTGTTCACAACATTCGAAATCCTAAACATGCATCTAACATATAATTCATATACATAAACATATATATATATATATACATATATATTGAAAAACATAAATATAGATGCATTTGGCAACTAGCATGACCCCTTGAGATCTTCAAATCTTCAAAAGGTCTTCATTTGCAACTTCATGGCTACGTCTTCCAAGAAACTCCATCTTCAAGACTTGACCATAATTAAATGCAACTACTAGTATCTACGATTAGGACTAATCTAAATATTAAGGTACAAAAATACTCAACGGTACGCATACGGTATTTAGATTTACAAAAATACATCATTGATCGCAGTCCGTATTTCTATCCTAATCGGGCCCCACTAGTTGTCATTTCATAAAACCTGTGAGAGAATATACATTTCATTCATCCATTCACTATTTGTGAATGGCCCATGCATTTTACAATGGTAAACAAGTAACAATGCAAAAAACACGCGTGAACTAGTAACTAATCTAGGTGATTAATCCAATTAACACGCCTAATTAAAAACTAGTCAAAGTTGTTTTAACCGGTTATGTAAATAAGCGCAATTTAATATTTGAAGCTCCCACTAAATTCTGCATCCAACTTAATTAATCCAATTAATTAAGCAGGTAATTCTCAAAATTTGTAAAAATATATTTTGCCAATGCCGCTCAAAACCGAGGCCTAGCCTCCAAAAATTTATTAAAATAATTGAAATAAATTAGATTAATAAAATAATGAAAATGACAATTTTTAAGCAAAATTACGTAGTCCAAAGAGTCTAAGTTCCTAGCACTAAGACACGGAGTGCTCACATTTCGCACAACCGTTAGATGCTCAATGAACGTGGGAGTGGGCCCGATGTCGCTAAGCGTTACGCCGCCCACATCAGCAAACATTCACACATCAAAAACGTGGCCCTTGATAGCCATGTTGAAGGAATTCATTGCACTACATTGCTTCGCGAGCAACGTCTACGCATACCCCTAATTACATAATGCATGCACCATGTTAAAATGATGCACCATGTGCTCGTGCCCCGCATCACCATGCCACAACTGTCCCAAGTGCACGCAACACAACACACACACGCACGCACGCACATGGCAGCGTGCTGTTGTGCTGCGCTGCTTGTGTTGCTGCTGCTTGCGGTCGCGAGCACCAGCCACGCAATGGCTGCACGAACAGGGCATGGCAGCCCCTTGGCAGCCACATGCGGGCTGCTATGCAACCCGGCTAGCCAAGGGCGTTCATGTCTTGTTTTACGTGCCTTTAGCCTCGAGATATGATCCCTAAAAAAAATTTGCGTGACTTTCGAAATTAATTCTAAATTAATTTTAGAACTAATTTTAGTGAGAAAAATTAAAATTTAAATAAGTCTAACTCAAATAAAATTTTTAAAGTGCATGCAACTAAAATAAATCCCAAGAACCATTCTTTAATTAAATTGGTTTAACTTGGTGCAATAAAAATAATAAGGAAAATATTCACTATTAATTTAATTAATTTAAATTAACTTTGATTTTTGACAAAATAAGAGAAAGTTCGAAAAATTAACATAAACTCAATAAATATTCCAACTTTAATACTTGTGAATCCTTGAAAAATTATATCTTCCAATATGAAGATAAACAATTTTTCTATCACAAAGTTTCAAACTTTATGATTCCAATCAACTAAAAAGGGATTAAATCGATAAAGTTTAACAAAAATTCATGGAATTTAGTGACATAAAGTTTCAATCACTTAACATAATTAAAGATTGAATCTTTAACACTGGGAAGCTACAAAAAACAACAATTTCACACTTGGTGTAATTAGTTTGCAATTATGTGAAAAATAAACCCAAGCATTTAAGCACAAATTACTACAAAGTAACCATGCTTAAAGAGGTTTAAAATTGCATATAAAATATGTATTGAACCAATTGCATAACCACCATAAATATGAAATTAATTTTCAAGGTTAGAAAGACTTAAAATTTTTTGTAAAAATGAAAAAAACCCTCGAAAATAGCATTTCTGGTCGTTTTTGGCTAAAAAACGCTCTCCAAAAGGATAAACCATTTCTATAACATATTTTCCACCCAAAATTCACTATTTTTGGGACGAATTCTTAGTTTGGGGCTGAAGGTAGCTTAAATACGAGGTTAAAATAGATAATACGAGCTACAAATCTAATTAGCAACTTAAACCGGAAAAATTAAGCCATAAAAAATCACCTTGAAAATATTATGATTTTAAAAATAAACGAGTGTGGCTCCGATACCGCTGTTGGGGTTTGGTAAGTCCAACTTACCTCGGAAACGACCCGACCCAAAGAACCATTCGCAATTAATAAAACCATGAAGCATAATCATAAAGCATAACAAATAAGCATAAAAGGATAGAATCGTAATTTACCTTTGACGCGTGCTTCGCCGTCAAATTCGGGCTCTTACTTCTACTCTCACTCAAGTGATTTTCCCAATACCCCAACTTGGGTATTTATAGGGAAAACAAGAGAGTGAAAAAGCTCTTCCATCAATGTGGGAGAATTTGATTTTCCATTTTATTTTTAAGCTAAAATAAAATAAATAATCAAACTAGTAATAAATCAACAAATGGCAAGCTCATTAGAGAGGTTAGGTGAGGACCATTTGGAGGAGGGGGGACCAAACTTGCTCCCCACTCCCTCTCCAAAAATTGGCCACCTCATGCCTCAAGCTTCCCCTCACAATACTCCAAATGGCACCACACTTGGGCACCAAGGCAACCCAAGGTGGGCTGCCATGTGCGACTGCCAGCAGGCCTAGCACAAGTGTGTGGACTTCTTGAGGCTTCTTCCCAACACGCCCAGCATAGCTTGTGCGGGCTGCTTGCGCACTCGGCCAGCAAGCCGCGTATCAATGATGTGGGCTGCTAGCTGAGTGCCTTGCACCTTGCGAGCGTTTGCCTAGCACTGCTAGCATGTTGTGCTAGTGTTGGTGCGGTAGCACGCACCAGCCAGCCTAGGCTCTGCTTGATGCGCATGCTAGCCACCATGTTATACCAAATGCCCCTATCACTCGGTTTGCTCGGGGCATTCTGATGCTAGGGGTATTTTGGTCTTGTTGATTTATTATTTTTGTGTCTCGTCTTTTATTATTTTGACTCAACTTCCGAAGCTCGGTTTCGACGCTCTAAGCTCGAATTTTCGACGTCTAAATATTTAACACTCGGGCGACGAATTAATTTCTTCCGAATTAATTCGTCGAGTCGGTTCGTATATTTGCTAGGGTGTGACTTGAAGGGTTCAGTATAGATTAAGTTGTAATATTAATATACATTAATATTACTGATCGGAAGCGGCCTCCACCCAAGCATTCCGATCACTTGACCTTGCTGAATATATTAGCTTTCTAATAATTCTGAGCCCGCTATAAGAAAATACACTTGTTCGAAGGACACCATTCCTTTCAATTAATGGAACCTTGCCATGGACCAAACAAAACTAGATTGGCTCTAATCTTAAAATAGGTTTTCAAAAACAGAGAGAAAGAAAAGAAATAAAAACTAACTGCAACACTAGACTTTCCACACTTTCACTACATTTGATTATGATTCGACGTGAAAGGTACTCATCACTGGGTTTGGTTTTTTGGGAGACACAAATGGGTGTCTACACCCCTACTCCCATGGTGTAGGCGTACAACAGTAGTGCAAGGACTCGCATGACAGGGGCGCGGGCACGCACAATCAAGGCGTGAGTGTGCAGCCCCTGCTCCCTTGTTCCGTACCCTCTTTATCGCGAGTGCGCTATCCGGAGCGAAAGTGTGCTTGTACGAGTTTTTTTTGGATTTCTATCTAACTTCTCCTTTGTTAGTTTTACTATATACATATTTTCTTCCTTTTCAGAGAGAGAATTGTATTAGAATTGGAATATAAATAGATTTTTAGAGAGAGAAGTTCAATTTGGGGAAATTTAGCTCTTAGATTCTAGAGAGAGAAACTTTATGATTTTATGATTGCTACACTTGATCTTCAATTCCTTTGATATTAATCAAAGTTTTGTAAGAATTTCTTTCTCTTTAATCCAATTTTAATGTGTGATTTTGATGTTTTGTAGAATTTCTAGATTTGATTATGGATAATTTGATTACAATGTTGATAATGAATTTGATGATTTGTTTAGCTTTGTTCTTCAACTCTACAATGTGTATTGAGTAGATTTCTCGCTAGGGATGTGGTGAAGAATGTATGAATATAGTTCATAGCTAATTGGGGGATTTTTATTAATTTGATATTGAGATTAAATTTGTTGATAGAAATTGTGCATGTGTTTGATTTGTTGAGGAGTGATCAACCTTGATTCTCAAGCCAGATTGCATTGTAGTTTTCACTGATACAACACATTGATTTGGAAGCTACAATTATCAATTGAACTTGACTTGTGATGTTTCTATGATAGTCATTTATAGTGACCACTAGTTTGACTCCTAGGAAATAGCTTTTCGAGTGCTTTTGATTGCAATTACTATATCTCGTCGCATTATTCGATTGATCAATTTCCTATCCAATTAGCATGTTTAATGTGAATTCATATGGATCCTAATTCCCTATTGTATTTAATATTGATTTCCATATTTAAATTATTGTGTTGATTAGTTCTTGATTGACCAAACCAATTTGCTTAATCTTCGAAATAGCTTGACCTAAGGCTATAACACTTACCTCCTTTCCTTCGGGTTCGACCCTTAACTTACCTCTATGCTTGTATTTGGGTTAGTTAAGTGTTTACAAATTTAGTTTGGCTATACGGGGATTAGTTTTACCAACGGCCTAGTTCTTCCTGTCGTCAGGTCATGAAACCCCATTCATTCTATAGCATTTGGTCTACATAACGGCTCCCAGCTATGACAATGAATTTTTTCTAGTCGTACTCGTCGAGCCCCACCAAAATCAAACCAGAAGGGAATGAATTTCATCAATAAGACTATATGGTATTCTAAATATGCTCATCATATAGGTAGGAATCTCTTGCGGCACAACTTTAAACAATTTAGATGAACAATTTGGTAAATTCATAGAGATGCTTAGGCAACTTCATCTAACAACCCTTCCATTTACCGATTTCATTGAAAAAATGCCGATTTATTATAAAAAATTCCATAAGGACATCTTGAGTGGAAAAAAACTTGTGATGTGGAAAAAACGGTTAGCTTGACCGAGAATTGTAGAGCAGTCATTATGAACAAGATGCCGTCTAAGTTGAAAGATTTTGGAAACATTTTTTTCCTTGTGCTATCTATAAGATGCAAATTGATAATGCCTTTTGTGACTTAGGAGCTAGTGTTAGCCTTATGCCATATTTGGTTTATCAAAGACTTGAGTTAGGGGAACTTTTTCCTACCAACATTACCTTGCAATTAACCGATAGATCAAATAAGTTTCCAAAAGGTAAGGTAGAGGTTGTTCTTTTGAGGGTAGGGAAGTTTGTGATTCCAGTTGATTTTGTTGTTTTAGAAATTGATGAGGATGTCAACATTCTTATCATACTTGGTAGACCTTTTTCATGCTACCTTGGGTGCCATGATTAATATCAAAAGTGCTAAGATTTCTCTCAAGGTAAGAGAAGAGGTTATTGAATTTGAATTAAATGAAAGCCTGAAATATCCTTCTTCTTCAATTAAAAATTGCATGAGAGTTGAAATCTTAGATAATAATATGAATTCCATGCATGAGCACTTGCTCACATCTAATGATCCACTTGAGTGTGTTTTGTTGAATAAGGAAAAGATAGATAAGCATGGCAAGAAAATGGCATTCTTTGAGAGAATCATTGATGATAGCATGGAAGAGGGTGATGGTCATATTTGAACAGGAATCTCAAGCCAAGATTCATTGCAAGCGGCCTCAACTAAGGAAGGTAAAGGTGTCCCCATGGTAGAGCTCAAACCTCCACTATTAGACTTTAGGTATTTATTTTTAGGGCCCAATTTTAATTTTCCAGTTATTATTAGCTTCTCCTTGAGTGAGAGTCAATATAAAGAGTTATGTGGTATTTTAAGAAGGCACCAAGGTGCTTTGGGTTACATAATTGATGACCTCAAAGTTATAAGCCCGACTACTCTTGAGGTCATTTGGGTGAATATGAATATAGAAAAACCCAGAACTCGAGAAAACAATAATATAGAGTTTTCTTGATGGCTATTCTGGGTTTTTCTATATTCCTATTCACCCAAATGACTACGAGAAAACAACTTTTACTTATCCATATGGAACTTTTTCCTATAAGAAAATGCCATTTGGGCTTTGCAACTCCCCTTCCACTTTCCAACAACGTATGATGAGCATATTTGTATATATGTTGGAAGAGGAAATGGAGGTGTTTATAGATGATTTTTCGGTAGGTGGTGTTTCATTTGAAGCTTGTCTTGAGAAGTGTTTTTCTTGATGTGCGAAAGTGAATTTGGTTTTGAATTGGGAGAAATGTCATTTCATGGTTGAGGAAGGCATTTTCCTTGGCCACAAGATCTCCTATAAAAGTATAGAGGTGGACAAAGCAACGATTGAAGTGATTAAAAATATTCCACCTCCGGTTAATGTTAAGGGTGTGAGATATTTCTTAGGGCATGACGAGTTCCTATAAAAGATTTATCAAGGATTTTTCTCTAATTGTAAAACCTCTCAATAACCTTCTTTAAAAAGAAGTCGAGTTTGTATTCAATGATAGATGCTTGGAAGCATTCAAGAAGTTGAAATATACTCGTATTGTCAAAGCGCCAAGGTGAGATTTACCTTTCAAGTTGATGTGCAATGCTAGCGACACGACCATTGGGGCAGTGCTAGGTCGAAGGGTGGATAAGAAGCTTCATGTCATCTACTACGTGTCGAAGAACCTAATGGTGCTCAACAAAATTACATAACAACAAAGAAGGAATTTTTGGCAATTGTCCATGCTTGTAAGTATATTTGTTGTTACTTGTTGGGTTCCAAAACCATTATTTTCACGGATCATGCGGCTCTTAAGTATCTCTTTGGCAAAAAAGAATCAAAGCCTATGTAGGGAATATTTCAAGTATCCTAAACTTGAGACCCACTGTGATCATACACTTAAGGATGGTGGAATCCAAATGGAAGGAAGCTAGAGGAAAAGAGTCGCCAATAAGCTTTAGGAACTTGTAAACCGTTCACCGGGTGAAGGTTACACACCTTCACGATCCATGAGATCGCTAACTCCATAGTGGTCCTGAACCATGACTGAATATTTGAGGATGAAGGTACAAATCCAATCTAGAAAAAGATTAAACCTACCCTAAATAAACACTACTTTATTCTTCTCATATTCATGTGCACTTTGTGATTAACATTCAATCAATGTATTAATTCTAAACCTGTTTAATCTATGTTGGTTGATTATTAATGCACAAACAAACCTATTATTGACGATCACTTGAATTAAAATCATATTAGCCTAAATAAAGTTATTAATTATCTTATTATGAGTGATTTCAAGTAAAAATTCCCATTAATCCTGCAAGAGAGGGCGTGATCAAGCAATAAAAATAATATGTCAAGCAACATAATAATATTGATACAACAAATCATCATCATCAAAATAATATTCTCGTCAAAGCATAATATTAGCAAGATCATAGGCATGATATTAACAAGATTAATAACAAATACTAGCATGGCACTAAACATTAAGGATCAAAGCTTTAACCCTAACATGATACTAGCATGATAGAAGAAAATAGGAAGCAACCTAAGCATGATACTAGAAACCAAAAATAACATCCTAATATGATACTAGGAACTAATAAAATCTAAGCATGCTTTATTAAAGAAATAAAGCAATGAAATTACTCACGTTGAAGCCTCGTACCTCTTTCAATCAAAACAATACACACGTTAGTAACTTTAAGAAAAATACTAAACAAACAATTAAACCAATATTAAAATAGGGATATGAGACCAAACCCTCAGAAATTATCAACCTTTCACGTCTAGGGGGAAGGTAACTTCAAGCTTTTCTAGGTGTGTCTAAATCTTGTGATGGACGAATGGTATTTTTGAAAAGGCAAGGCTTAGAAAGAGGGAGAAAGAATAAGTTTCAAGATTTTAGAGAGAAAGAATAGAATAGATGATTGTTGATGATTGAAAACGGGGTGATACGACCCTATTTTTGGAGAAAACAACCGAAAACGATTTGAAAAGAGTTAGAATTCAAATCGAAATAAAATTACTTTTATGCGGAAAGATTAAAAGTATCGCAGCGCGATAGTACCATCGCGGTGCGATAGAATTATCACAGTGCGATGAAAACAGTTATTTTGCGAATTTTGTTTTATCACATCTATTAATCCAGAAGTCAAAATAAGTCATATAATATGTCGTTGGAAATATTTTGATATATACTTTCCAACTCAATTAGAATCTGATTAAAATATTTTGTAGCATAAAGTTATGTCCAAAATAGTGGAAAGGTGTTAGTTTTGGATATAGTTTCGTATTTCTTTCATATCTTTTTTGTTATAGCTCGAAATTAATATTATAATATATCACTGGAAATAAAATTTCAAGTGATATCCAACCATCTTATATTTGGATAAAAATTATGAGAAACGAAAATAATATCTGATCATATTTTAACGTCTTTCGTTTTGTATAGAATTAGAACTTTCAAAAAGAAAATTTTTATTCAGTTTCAAATTCTTTGATCTTATCTTTTCAAAAAGGATAATTAAGATCTTTTAGAAACTCATAGAAACTTCTTATTAACCCTAATTGGTTAGGAATATAATTAATATTAATAGACCCTCCACATGATCATTGGGTCGCACATCAAACCCGTTTAGACCTAGTTTAGTATTTTGACAAAAAATTCCTTGTTATAAATCGGAATTGGGCTTATAATATATCGTTGGAAAGGTCTTTTCAAGCCTCATCCAACTAAACAATTATTAGACCCTGGTTATGAACTATAATAAACTGGATGGGACATTTTTCATAAATAATATACCAAATGAATGATTTTCAAAAACAGAAATGAATTATTTTTATTAAAACATTTTAGAAAACAAAAGAATTAACGAGACTCTTAAACATTTCACCTTACTTGATATCAATGACGTGAAAAGTACTCATCAATAGGTTTGGTTATTTGGGAGACACAATCACCTGTCTACAGAAACCATCACTTTGACTGAGTTTGGAGAAACATAAGTTTCGAAAACAAAAGTTAATGTAGCGACAGGGACGGAGAATGATTCAAAACTTTCTCTGATGCCTGCAAATTAGCGTTAGTTAAACAAATGGGAGAGTTAGAAACACGTATCTTGCATTGTCGAGTACACGTCTCTAGAGTAACCGATTTCTTTGTTGCAGCATTTTGTTGTGACGACCTCCTCAAGCTAGTGCTTTGTATTGTGATTGTGCTTGTGTGACTCAGAAATGCAGAAAAAGCAAAAAATTTCTGTCATTTTTGTTGAGGGTACCGACTTTCTCCCGAAAAAAGAAAGACATGAAAAGAAAGTAGTGAGCGTTTATAGTGCATTTTGAATGAGCATAAGAAAATGTATACGCTAATGTTGTATCTCATGGTGCAAGGATTATAACATCCTAGACTATCCTAGTTGATGACTCGATGATAAAAGTATTTGGGTAACTGAGGCGCATAGGCTAAGTACTTCATACTTTGTGATGCAATGATGAGTGATGAGTGACTTCGATATGACAGGGCATGCTTGAACGATGTGTTAAGATTTCATGACAAAGGGTTCCTAACGGGAAGTATTATTTGGTCATGTATCTCTGATGTGTGTGAAAGTGACACTATGTCTAAGCTGCAAAGGTTAGGGTGTGGAAATATATTTTTAGAAAAGCCAAATAATGATGACTCTTAGGCTTGGTAGGCTAATGAAGTAAGGATCAAGCCCCCACGTTTAGCGCTAAATAGATAGGGATGAGAATTGGAGATCCCTTGATATGATCATGTATGAATGTGAATGTAAATGAATGCATTTTTATTACGGCTGCAACCCAATGTGAGGTTGCCTACGTATCCGTTAGGAATCAGGCCGAACATAGCTCTAGCCGAACCTCGCACAATTGTGTGTATATCTCAAAGAGGTCTTGTAAGGATTGGAACATGGTTAGGGTAAAGGTTGAATAAGAAGGAGATAAAGGCTCAAGACCCTAAATAAGCCTCCAAGGTGTGCACCCTTGCTTTTGAAGCTTTGTATTTGTATGCTTGAGGTTTTTCAATTTTGAACTCTTTTATTTATTATTTTTTGCTCTTTTTTTTCCTTTCATTTTTTCAAATTCAAATCCTTTTTTATAAGTTTGGGCAATCTCGATCATGCAATCTATCACTTGCTTGGCATTTATGTTTCTCAGGCACGGTACCGAGCACTCGATAAGAGATGCAATCTGAGACGTGTCGTGATCAAATATATTGGAACACTTGCCCTTTTGCACACTTTTATTTTTTTTGCTATTTTCTTTTTTAAATTCTTGGTATAATCACTTAAGCTTTTGTATTTGGAAATTGCATAAGTAGCACACCATCCCATCCCAAGATTAGGTAGATGTGGGTTGTATAAAGAATGGTCAGTCGTTAGAAAAAGATCAAAGTGACCCGTCAAGAAAGGGTTATATATTTGAAGGGTGAAGATGATATATATGACAACAAGGAGCTTCGAATCATTAGTATACCTTATGCTTAGTTCGACGCCGTTTTTTTTTTTATAATTTTGAGATTCAATGCAAGGAAGAAATGCTCACATTTTTAAAATGAAATGGGTGAAAAAATCAAACTCATGAAATAAATATTAAAAAATGATGGAGGGTGCATATGCTAGACTTATTAGGGAAGAGTTTAAAAAAAAAAAAAAGAATAAAGCATAAAATCTTGGTGAGAAGCTTACATTGTGCTTTGTCTCATCATTACTCATTTTTTTTCTTGTCAATCACATGACTCGAACTTGATTCAACATGCATGAATGGGAAGAGATCATAGTGTATGAGGTGAATGATATATATGGAGAAAGCATGTAAGATGAAGGAATGTGAATGTGGAGAGTGTTTAAGAAGGGAATTGTGAGATATGTAATATATGAAAAAATGATGTTAAAGAACGTGGAAAGCTATAGAACTTTCCGGAATAAGATGGACACCCAACTCGAATGACGGAAAGGACGACTCATGCATGAACCTAAGACATGGTCATGGCCTGGTGTGAAAAACGTATATCCAAAGTATGTGTTAACACTTGTGAGTGAAATTCATATGTTCAAGATTCGTGTCATGACAAAGTGACTCGACTCGAACAAAGACTAAATTAAGACCTCATGCATATACACTAAACTGGACATGTTGTAGTATTTTAGTCATAACTTTTTATCCGTGACTCCACATTGGACAAAACCAACGTCAAATTAAATATAAAACTAGGGGCTACAGCTCCATAGGTTTTAGGACTCGTAATTCTTCCGGTTACGACCAAAACAAGTTAATGCTTATGCAATATACGAGAATAAAAATTCGGGTTGCCGCAAAGGAACTATGAATCAATTTAAGACATATATATTTATTAGCTCAAATTAATTAAGCACATTCCTTTAGTCATTGGTTAGTTTATTTAAGCATATTTATAATCACAAGTCAAACAAAACTGTTAGTTTAATCATATATAAATATGAACAAGCAAATAATGCAAAAGTAGTTAAAAAGTCACAATATGATGCAATGAGTTTGCAACCTAACCATGATTCTAGTTCTCTAAAGATCAACGATTATGTTAGTAAAAATAGAGTCCGTGGTTATGTGTCTGAATGCATCTCGAAAAAGACTAACCTTTGGAAGGGTTGGCACGTATGGATGGGACCCCGCAAGTTAAACTTGCTTCCATGGTTTGGTGAATTCACAAACTCGAATGTACCCTTTGTTGCAATGAGCATTCGATTGGGTAGATGGAGCGTGAATTCCCAGAGGGTTATGGCCATATGTAGAACACATATAGGTTTCACAAAAATGGAAAAAAAAAACTCAATCAGGAAGAAAAATCGCCCAAATAGAACTAGAACCGGTAAAAGCAAGAAGGTAAACGTCTGACTCGGTATTGGAAGAACATGGCGCGAGAAAACAGGGACCATAGCGAAAAGATTGCCTTGTCATGCCGCGATATTGCTATCGCATTGCGACAAAGCCATCGCACTGCAATGGGATCTGTTCTCTCAGCGACGGTTCCTAGATGCCTCAAAAATTTTTAGTGTTCTTTGAATTTTTAGATTTTTGCAGCGTTTTTCAATTTTAGTTGTGAAAAATATTTCCCAAATTTCTTATGTGTAAAAAGCCTATATTTTGACACATTACGGATTGTCTTTCCAATGCGGACCTTTTTATGCTTAGGCCAATTATGTTAATAAAAATTATGCACACAAATACATAGAACGTTTCAAGTCTCATCCACGCATTCTGAATTATTGCCAAAATTAATTTTAGGAATTAAAATAGAAATCCTCCCTAATAAACTCGCCAAACTTTAGGGAATATTTTAAGAATCCCACACTTGAGCTCCACTATGATAATACACTTAAGGATAGTGGCGTCCAAATAGAAGCAAGCTAGAGAAAAAGAGTCACCAACATGTTTTAGGAACTTGTAAACCGTTCACAGGGTGAAGGTTACACACCTTCACGATCCATGAGTGCGCTAACTGCATAGTGGTCCTAAACCATGATTTGATATTCGGGAAATGAAGGTACAAATCCAACATAAAAGAGATTGAACCTACCCTAAATAAGCCTCTATTTTATTCTTCTTATATTCATGTGCACTTTCTGACTAACATACAATCAATATATTATTTCCACACCTTTTTAATCTATGTTATTGATTATTAATGCACAAACAAACCTATTATTGGCGATCACTTGAATTAAAATCATATTAGCCTAAATAAAATTATTAATTATCTTATTAAGCGTGATTTCAAGTACAAATTCCTTTTAATCATGCAAGAGAGGCCATGATCAAGCAATAAAAATAATTTATCAAGCAACATAATAATATTGATACAACAAATCATCATCATAATAATAATATTCTCATAAAAGAATAATATTAGCAAGATCCTACGCATTATATTAACAAGATTAATAATAATATCAAAGTTTTAACCCTAACATGATACTAGTATGATAGAAGAAAATAGGAAGCAACCTAAGCATGATACTAGAAACCAGTGAATAACATCCTAATATGATACTAGGAATTAATAAAATCTAAGCATGATTTTTGTTTTTACAGAAATAGAGAAATAAAATTACACACTTTGAAGCCTCGTACCTCGTTCTATCAAAACAATACAAAAGTTAGTCACTTCAAGGAAAATATTAAACAAACAATTAAAACAATATTAAAATAGGGATTTGGGAGCAAACCCTCAGAATTTATCAACCTTTCACGGCTAGGAGGAAGGCAACTTTGATCTTGGCTAAGTGTGTCTTAATCTTGTGATGGAGGAATGGTTTTTTTTTTGTAAAGGCAAGGCTTAGAAAGAGGGAGAAAGAATAAGCTTCTAACTTTGAGAGAGAAAGAATACAATAGATGATTGTTAATGATTGAAAATTGGGAAATACGACCCTATTTATAGAGAAAAACGACCAAAAACGATTAAAAAAGATTTAAAATTTGATCAAAATAAAATTCCTTTTCACGCAGGAATATTAAAAGTATCGCGGCCCGATAGGACCATGCCAGCGCGATATAGTTATCGCGGCGAAATGAAAACAATTTTTTTGCCGAGTTTGTTTTATCATATCCTTTGATCCAAAAGTCAAAGTAAGTCATATAATATGTCTTATGAAATATCTTGAAGTCTAATTTCCAACCCAATTGGATTTAGATTAAAATTTACTGTAGAATAAAAGATATGACCGAAATAGTGGAAGGGTGTCAGTTTTGGATAGAGTTTCGTATTTCTTTCATATCTTTTTCGTTATAGCTCAGAATTAATATTATAATCATTGGAAATATAATTTCAAGGGATATCCAACCATCAAATATTTGGATAAAAATTATGAGGCACGAAAATAATAACTGGTCATCTTTGAACGTCTTTCATTTCTAATAGAATTAGGACTTTCAAAAAGAAGAGTTTTATAAATTTCAAATTCTTTGATCTTAGGTTTTCAAAAATGATATTTTTGATATTTTAGAACCTCATAGAATCTTCCAATTAATCCTCATTGGTTTAGGAATATAATTAAGATTAATGGACCCTCCACATGATCATTGGGTCGCACATCAAACTCGTTTAGACCTAGTTTAGTATTTTGACTATAACTTCTTGTTATAACTTGGAATTTTGCATATAATATATTTTTGGAAAGATCTTTTAAAGATCCATCCAACAAAACAACTATTGGACCTTGAACATGGACAATAATAAACTATATTGGACTTTTTTCATAAATAGGACACAAAATGAATTACTTTTATTAAAACATTTTAGAAAACAGAAGAATTCATGAGACTCTTTAACATTTCACCTTAATCAATATCAATGATGTGTAAATTACACATCACTGGGTTTTGTTTTTGCGGAGACGCAGTCAGGTGTTTGCAACCTAGGTTGATCCGTTGGGTGCTTGAACTTTAAAATTTTGATCTTGAAATTAGATATAAAAAAGGAGCAGATGGTGGGTCTCCCACTAAGGATAGAATGCTAAATGATTCATTGTATGCTATTAATGTGAAAGAACTCCCATGGTTTTCTTATTTAGTCAACTATCTTGCATGTGTGGAGTTTCAACCTTCATTCATTAAGAATCAAAAGAACAAGCTCAAGAGAGAGGCTAGACATTACTTGTGGGATGATCCCATATTGTATAAACAAGGCATTGATGGATTACATCGTTGTTGTGTGCCAAATGAAAGGTTCTAAGTGTGTTGAAGATGTGCCACTTGAATCCTAGTGGTGGTCATATGGGTGTTCTTAGAACCGCCTCCAAGATTATGGTTTATGTTTGCCACAACACTTCAAGGATATATGGCAATTTATCAATACATATGATCAATGTCAAAGAACCGAGAACAACTCAAAGAGGAATGAGATGCCTTAACATCCCATTCTTGAACAAGAATTCTTTGATGTATAGGGAATTCACTTCATGGGTCCCTTTCCTTCATCTTATGGGAACCAATATATCCTTGTTGCGGTTGACTACATGTGAAAATGGGTTGAAGCTATTGCCTCCCCAACAAATGATCACAAGGTGGTAATGAATATGTTCAAGAAGATTATTTTCCCTAGATTTGGTGTCCTAAAGGCGGTGATAATTAATAATGGTTCCCATTTCATGCACAATGCCTTTCAAAGGATGTTGAAAATGCATGGAGATAATCAACGTTTTGGCCTCTCATGTCATCCTCAAACCAGTGGACAAGTTGAGGTGTCAAATCAAGGTAATTCTTGAGAAGACAATTGCAAGAAATAGGAAGGATTGGTTGGATAAACTTGATGATGCCTTGTGGGCGTATAGAATGGCCTTCAAAACTTTTATTTGCACTACTCCTTACCGCTTGGTTTATAGGAAGTCTTGTCATCTCTTGATTGAGATTGAGCACCGCACTCATTGGGATATTAAGAGGATCGATTTCGATTTGGCTAGTGCATTAGAACAACGTTGGCTTGATCTCCATGGGTTGGTAGAACTTTTATTGGATGCTATGATTATGCTAGTATATATAAACCATGTTCTTAGGAAAAGTATGACAAGCTCATTGAGAAGATGGAGTTTAATGTCGGTGACAAAGTTCTTCTCTATAATTCGAGAATGAGGTTATTTCCCAAAAAGCTGATGTCATGTTTGAGCGGTCCTTTCACAGTTCAGGAAGATAACTCTAATGGTGTTGTTGAAATTACTCCTTCGAATTCCCCAAGATCTTTCAAAGTCAATGGTCGTAGCTCAATAAATCGAATTCCCCAAGATCCTTCAAATTCTTGAGAAGACAGTTGCAAGAAATCAACTTGAACACCACTACACACACTAACCGGCGTCTTGAACACCACCAACCAAACTTGTCGGCGTCGTGAACATTACCTACCAAGACCAAAAGAGAGAAAGAAAAGAGGGGAGGCCGGCAGGGAGAAGAGGAAGGAGGGAGAAGAAGAGGAGAGAGGAAAAAGAGTAGGAGGCCAACAGGGAGAACAAGAAGGAGAGAGAAGAAGAGGAGAGAGGAAAAAGAAAAGAGGCACATCAAAGAGAAGGAGAGAAAAGGAGGAGGAAAGAGAATGGGAACCATAGTAGTTTAGGGTTTCTTTAAAGAGGGTTTTTTTTAAAATTATATTCCGGCAAAATTTTCGTAGAAAATTTCCAACGGATTTAAATTCCGTCGGAAATTGTACTATACAACGGAAAAATCCATCGCAAAAGTCGAAATTTTTGACGGATTTATATTCCGTCGAAAATTTCCAACGGAATAAAAATCGGTCGGAAATTTCAAATTTAGCGACGGAATAATGTGTTCGTCGGAACCATTCCATCGATATTTGCCTATTTTCTAGTAGTGAAGCGCTATTACGATGGTGTTTTTGTTGTCCTCATTCACAAGATGACTCTCTATGATCCACCTTGAAAGTGGTGGAGAACGTCAAGCTAATGACGTTAAACAATCGCTTTTCTGGAGGCAACTCGGCTTTCTAACCTTCTTTTCATTTTCCTTTGATGCTTATGCACTAATCAATTTATTTCTTTTGTTGTGATTTAAGGTAGTTTTGATATGATGGTAGTTCGATTGCTAACAATCTTGGTACCAATTTTGAGGATGGGGTGTTTATATGTTTATTTGGAGACATGAGTTAGAATTGAGTTTTGGTGGGTTCATGAATATTGGATGTTGAACCCGTTATCAAGGGATCTAGGGAATGCCATGTTTATTATGAGCATTGTTCATTCAGTCCACCTTCGAGCGCAAGAAAAAGTGCGAAGCATGCACAACCCTCTCTTGCGCGGGCGCGCACCCTCGCTATGAGTGTGGGCGCACTTGTGCTACTGCGTTCACTCTTAAGCGCACCCCTCTCCTTTCTATATCATTCTTCATCTATTTTCTTTCCTCTTATATTGTCACTACTACAAAATCTAGAATTAGAAACACATGGTATAGAACTGTAAACTTGGACAAGCGTTCTATATGACTATATAGAACGCCTTTCTCATATAACCGTTCTTAAAATTATAGAATAGAGAATGGTATACTCTTTCACCGTTCTATTTTAATATAACCCAAATTATGCCATTCTATAAATGATAGAATAAAGAACGGTTTGATTACCTAACCGTTCTCTCTTATAATAAGCCAACTAAATAAGTTAAAAACTGATTGCAATTTTATTTTAAATTTTTTTTAGGCAAATTGATTGCAAATTTTATATGTGTAGAATACAAAGAATATTACGTTGATCTAGGTATTTGTCTCCTCTTTCTTTGAAAATTACCACGAGTAGTATTATACTCCTCTATTTACTCTGGTGGTTTTATTTTTTCATGTATTTATGTCGTACATGGTTCACCCTATTGTCAATTCAACAAACTCTTATTCATTCGATCATTCTTCCTCTATTGATCTATTTTCTCTTGTATCACTTTCCTCATCATCTGTTGAATTCAACAAAATCATGTTTTAAATGTTGGCAAAGTTATACGAAATATCTTTAAACCTTATTGTTGCTTCTGTAATTGATTTTCTCTCAAGAATATTGAATATGTTTGGTTTAGTGAAACATCTAGATCTAATTAATTTATTGTTTTGCAGGGATTACTAAGTTTATACAATTTCGGAGTAGATGGAGGTTTTCAATACAATAATGGAGATGTTTTTCAAGATACCAATTAGAATAGGATATGTGATGGGTTTTTGAATTTCAAATTGAATAGATAGAGCTAATTGAATATATCTGTAAATTTAGAATTTATTAGTTATGTATGTTGATTTTTTTGTATTATTTTAACTTGTATTCTAGTTGGTTTTTTTTTTTCTGATAAGAATGGATGTCTTTTTTCTATCATGGGGTTCCTAACATACGCTTTGTGATTCCTTGGTGAAATATAAGTATTTTTATTGGGAATAGTTTTAATTGTCCCTACATTATGCTTTTTAACCTCTCTAGTACTACTTACATCTTCCCTTGTGTAGACACCTAAAAATGTCTCCACAAAACCAAACTCGATGATGAACAAAGTTTCACCACCATTATTGGTCGGGTTGAGTATTTAATCTTTGGAGTGCTTAAATCCACATTCAATCCCAATACATTTCATAAACCAATCCAATTCCTAGCCCATTTCCCCAAACCATAACTTATTTTCCTCTTTTCGTGCCTTTAAACCCAAAATAATTCATTTCGTGTCATTTAAAATCATTCATTTCGTGTCCTTTTTATAATTACGTTTAGTCCATTGTATTTTTGTCCATAATCTGGGTCTAATGATTGAATAGTTTGATGGGGCTTGAAAATATTTTTCCAACGATATATTATAAGCTCAAATATGAGTTATAACGAATAAGTAATGGCCTAAATACTAAACTGAGCCCAAACCGAACCTAAGCCCACCTTACCTACGACTCAATGATCATGTAGAGGGTCCAAAAGATTTAATCCCATCGCTAAACCAATTAGTATTAATTGAAAGTTTCTATAAGTTTCTAAAAGATCTTAATTATCCCTTTTGAAAAGATACGATTAAAGAGTTTGAAATTAAATAAAACTTTTCTTTTTGAAAGTCCTAATTCTATCCGAATTGAAAGACGTTCAAAGATAGTAAAATATAATTTTCGTGCCTCATAGTTTTATCCAAATCATATGTTTTTGGATATCCCTTGAAATTATCTTTCCAATGATATATTATAATATTAATTCCGAGCTATAACGAAAAAGATATAAAAGAAATACGAAACTCTATCAAAAATTGACACCATCCCACTATTTCGGCCGTATCTTTAATTCTACAAATTATTTTTATCTGATTCTAATTGGATTAGAAAGTAGACTTCACCAGATTTTCAACGACATATTATTTATCTTATTCCAATTCCTGGATCAAAAGAGATCATAAAAAAAAAAACCGCAAAAACTGTTGTTTATCGCAAGAGTATCATTCCAATTCGAATTCTTATCTTTTCTTAATTCTTCGACCCTTCTTTTTTCCTTATCAATAGAGGTCATATCACCTCTTTTTCAATCATCAACAAGCTTGATCATCAAATAAATCTCTTCATTTTCTTCTCCTTCTTTAGCTTAAACACTAGCCTCCCCATTCTATCATCATTTCTTCCTTAAGCACTCTAAGGAGTCCATACTTAACCCGAGGTTCCATCCTTAAACCAAGGCGTGAAAGCTATAATTGACTGAGATTTTGAACCAAATCAACTCTAATTTTTATTTAATTGAATTTTTTTAATCTGATTTATATTTTTTATTGAAATTACTAACAGTTTATTCATGATTACAGTTTTAATCGGAAAGTGAGTATTAATCACTTAATTACTGTTATTTTTATTCTGGTTGCTAGTACCATGATTAGGTTTTTTATGATTTGATTTGACTAATGATATTATTTTTGAATTGCTTCTAATATTAATTTTATTCTATTATTATTTTTTATCACCATATTGCATGTTTAAAGGGAGTATGTAGTTGAAAATCACGCCTAATAAGATAATTTGGACGTCTGGTTTAGGTTCCTTTTTAATCTTGTTGTTAATTGAAGTGATCACCAATATTTTAGAATTAATATGTTGCATTAATATTCAACCAATTTAGCTTAATAATAGTTTGGAGAAAATTGAATCTTTGTTTGTATGCCTTTGAGATAGCAGGAATCACTTTTCACTATAAGAATCGAGTAGAGGCCAATACGAGCGAATGTGACTCCATGACTCACTTCGT
The DNA here is from genome assembly GCF_001683475.1 of Chenopodium quinoa. Lineage (NCBI taxonomy): Eukaryota > Viridiplantae > Streptophyta > Magnoliopsida > Caryophyllales > Amaranthaceae > Chenopodium > Chenopodium quinoa. Next base: position 2,879,912 of record NW_018743405.1, on the reverse strand, counting down.
ACCATCATCCCCGATCCTCCTTTTGTGGTTCCGAACCATATGGAATGAGTAATCTCATAGATTATGAATGGGGTGTAACCTTCACGGGTCAATTGTGGTTGCCTTTTATGATCCGTGAACGGCTTACAAGTTCCTTAAAAACTTGTTGGCGGCTCCCTACTTTCCTTGTCCCTAATTGTAAAATGTCAATTCCCAGTTCCTATGAGTGCCAAGCATATTCACAACATGCTTTAACGTAGGCGCGCTTCTAACGACGCCTACACCAACAATGCCATCTCCCACAAGCTTATTCAACACCAACACACAATATTCTAAAATGAAGGAACGCACTTTCCAAGCATAAGCAAAGAATTGTCTACAATGCTTGAAATAGGGAAGAAAACAAAGCTAACTAAAACATTTTTGGTGTTTTTTTTTTTATCTTTTCTAATTTTTGTAGTTTTTGCATTTTTTTCTATTTTTTTCTATTCTTTTTATTAATTGAAAATTGGTGTCCTTACCATGTTTTCAACTATGGACTGCTTTTTCCTGAATGCGTTTGTTTTATTACACGCAAAATATACAAATTACTTTCTTGCTTGGTCCAAAAGAGCATATTGCTTTCTCAATTTCATTCAAACAATCACAACACAAAACAAACTCTCAAACTAAAATGCTTCACAAAACTAAGGGTTGTGGAAACAAAAGGTCATAAAGCTTGTAATGTGGCTCATAATCAAGAAATGGAATAGGCTCAAAGGGTCAGAAAGCGGAGCAAATGCAAAATAAAAACAACATATGTAACAAAACAAAAGGAGTAGAAAGAAAAATGATAAAAAGGTTCCCTTTTCCTCCCCTAGAGTGGCTCGGTCACAATCTTAGGAGCTAGAGGTGAAAACAAGGATTAATACATGCATAGCTAAGGATCCTTAATTGCTGCTCAACAAGGTGATGAAGGCTAGAACAAATGAAGCTCACAAGGGATATATAGCAATTACCAACCAAGGGTTTCTAATCCACTATAGAGAGAAACTCCATCTTACCACAAGCAATGAACTAAGGCTTCATGGAACCCAAAAGTTCTTAAACTGGCTACCTTAGCAAATAATATCTTAATTAGAGTCAACCAATGACACTCTCAAACCGTTCAAAAATTTATCATTTAGGAAGAAAATTATTCAAGAATACAAGTCCAAAATAGAATGTCTCGAAACAAAAACTAACAAAATACATTTTGCCAAAATCACTTTGAATGTAAACAAAAATCTTTTTGGATTATACTAAATATAAGAAAAGACATGGAAATGCATATAATCAAGTGCATGGTAAGGGTGAGCAAACCGGGTACCCGGTCAAAATTTTAGGACCCGGACCCGGAATTGGTTGGAACCGGGTCCTAAAATTCGAAACCGGAATTGGAATTGGAATTGGTTCAATCGGGTCCTAAAATTTAGGACTTGGAATTGGAACCACCGGGTACCGGTTCCGGTTCCGGGTACCCACTTATTTAAATAAATATTAAAATATAATATAAATTATGATACTTATTTAAGTTTATTTTCATTTTTAGCGTTTAACACTTGTATTTATATGTACATTAAGACATTTTATTTATGTTAGGTATTAAAAATAATATTTTTATTTAAGTAACTAGATACATAACATAATTTTATTTTAAAAAACTTATTTAGTGTCGCATATGTTAGTTAACCGGGTACCCAATCTTTTCCGGGTCAAAAAAATCAAGAATTGGAATTAGAACCGGTTGCAATCGGTTCCTTAATTTATTACCCGGAATTGGAACCACCGGGTCCAATTCTGGCTCCGGACCCACCGATTCCTAACCGGTTCCAATTCCAATTCCGGGTACCCGGAATTTTTGCTCACCCCTAGTAGTGCATGGAATATATGAATCAACATCCCACCAAACATAATAGAATACCCACCCCCAAACTTGAATGAGACAACATGCTCAAATATAAACCAAATAATCCATGGGAGGGGAAAAGAATGAAATCAATCCTACAAAGCAACACATGTCCAACAAGTCACCAACTATTAGAGAAAGAGCTAGGAAAGATATTACCGGATATTGGTGGATGTAAATACCCGCAAAAGACCTAATTTAACCTTTCAATGCCAATTTCTTCTTAAATTGAATCTTGGTTTCCATATGCTAGCAAAAATAGGCGTCAAACTTCATTGACTCTTGATCCAAACCATTGCATACAAGTATATCAAGTCATGTACCTAGAAAGTGGCACAAAAACAGTTCCATGAGGGAAAATCTAATCTAAAAAGAAAAGAAAATGAAAGCAATAAAAACTCGGGTTACTCTTGTTTAACGTCCAAGCGAGACCGATCTATTAAATAATATTGCAAAGAATGCAAGATCTTATCAAATGCACTATTACACATTTCATAAGATAAAAGGTAGGCAAATGACGAAAGGAGGACGTGCAATAAGATTATTGCACGCAAGTGAGGTTTAAGATGCCAAAAGAAGGAAGAAAAATCAAAAGAAGAATCAAGAAAATAAGAAGATGAGAAAGAAGAAGAAGAAGAAAAAGAAGAAGAAGAAGAAAAAGGCGAAACCTCCTCTAAATCTTTTAGGGTGGCACAATCACCCATTTCCTCAATAATTAGAGGATGAGAAGAAAGAGTCTCATCAAAGAAAAGAGGGTCTTCAATAGGCTCTGCAACAAAAGAAGTGAGGAACATAAGATAGTAGGAGATATGGTCAAATTTCCTTGAAAAAGGGACATGAGTAAGTGGAGGAGAAATAATGGTCTCACAAATCCTCACATCACCAACGAGGGCATGAAAATCAATCATAGAAATAATAGAATCCTCAAGAGAACACTCATGACTCACATCTCCCTCAAACAAAAACTCCAGGCTTGGTGAGGTTCAATAGGTGCGATTTTAGCTTAATAAAGTGTCACATGTTCAAGCCAGATGGAACATTACTGCAACATTGTTTGTTAGGAGAGTTAAATTCATAAACATCATCATCCTCTCTATCAAAACGATGCACAACAACTCCCTCAACATCCTCAAAACCTAGAATCTCTAAACCATGCATGAAAGGATAAAGGTTTCTCTCAATCTCATCCATTTCCCATGAAACATTGCTAATGAACTCTCTCAAAAGGCTATAATTTTTTGTGACACCTTCAATGAACACACTAGTCATAGCCTCAAATGAGTCTAAATACTCATGGATAGACGGGTCACAAACATGCAAGGTAGACTCATCAAGATGAGGAAGGGGGTTAAAATCCTCAAAATTGACATTCTCTTCATTCTCAAGTCCTCCACCATCACTCAGGGGACTCTCAATCTCTCTTGATTGCTCAAATTAGTCATCATCATCCTCATGAAATCCATCCTCCAATATTGAATATGGCTCACTCACATCCTCACCAAGGGTAGCTCTCAAAGGGTGTGAATAAGGGGAAGGATGTCACTCAAGCTCAAAAGGAGAATAAAAAGGATCAAAATCCTCATAAATCCTCTCATCATAAGAAAATATCCCCTCACCTTTACACTCTTGGCCCATATCATCCTCAAAAACACTACCACACTCTAAATGAGGTGCCTCACACCCATTTACATCAACTCTAACACTCATCACTTGGGCAAGTCTCACTTCTCTCAATTTTTTTTCCTCTTAAAGCTGTTGGACTTGTTGGGTGAGATATTGTATTTGAGAAAGAATTTGGGCATGAATCTTATTGGGTTTAGGTTCATGGTCAAAATCAAATTGCATATCATCAAAATTAGCACAAACCTCATCACAATGAGCATAAGAAGGAAAGGGGTCAACATGCATATTTGGATCATCATAAGACATATTAGAAGCATCAAGAGAATTCATGCAAAAATTAAAAGAATCTTAACATTGAGAATCAAAACAAGAAACGTGACATTCTCTATCATAAGAATCTCTAGGAAGCCAAGTGAAGGAATTCCAAGCATCATGCATAGACAAAAGATGGAATTTACCATCATACATATTCTCAACCATTCCCCTACTATACTCATTCATGCCTCAGTAAGTTATACTACAAGCATCACTAAGAGAGCACCCATGGAAACTAAGGAAACCATCTAATCTATCAAAGTAAGCATAGAAGGGTTCAACATCAAATTGAGGAAAAGATAAGCATGCCATTTTTTTTACAAATAACAAAGAAAACCAAACAAAAATCAAATCTATACACAAAAAACTAGCTAATAAAATCAACACAAATTAAAGACCACCTTAGTCCCCGGCAACAACACCAAAATTTGATCTAGGGAGAATAGGTCGTTGGTTTACAACCCTAATCAAATTAGAAATTTTTAATACCTAAACTTACACCAAACTATTTAGTGGCAAGTACAAGGTTGAACCACGAAGACTAAGTGTATCAATTTATGCTAGTTAGACTAGTAGGATGATCAAGATATAGAGAGATATACAACTAAAACACTACTTAGAGCAAACAACGAAAACTAGGAAACATGGAATATAATTACATCAATGCATTCAACAACATTGCAATTAGATGAAAATGACCTCAATTAGGAACAATCAATACACTCAACTCACTCTCCCGCAATTAAGCATGCTAATTATCCTACTAAACTAATTCACTCTCATGCAACTAGCCTAGCATAAGTATGGAAGAATTTAGACTCTTAAACAACTCACTTTTGCAAAATTGATTGAAAGCAAAATTAAGATCATAGAATGAATTAATTAGCTAGAAAGTTACTAATCCATATAAGCATCATCCACACACAATAATCAAGAAACAATTGCATACTAATTAAGAAGAAACAATAATTATCCAATTAATCAACATAACCTTCATCCATTTCCCTAGAATAAAATCTAAGCTAACATGAAGAACAAAATCATAGAAAATAAGGTAAAATAAGAAATAAAGTAAGAATTAAACAAATAATCTAATTAACTACTCAAATTAACAAGCAAATAAACAAAAACAAGAATTAAAGGAAAGAAATAAAGATGAGAAAAAGTTAGAAAGACTCATTGAATATATGGGAAGAAAATCAACAAATTGCTTCTTCAACCTCTCAAAACTCCATGAAATTCAAGCTTTCTCTCTCTAAAACTACTCCTAAACTAGAGATAGATACTCCTAATCTAACCCTATGAGTGAGAAAAATAAAAGAGGGGCTAAACTAATCTAAGATAGGGTGAATACTTGTTTAGTGAGAATTAACCCAAAAATGGGTATTTATATACAAGCTAAATAAAAGAAAATAAAAAGAAATAAATAAATAAAGGTAAATTAAATACATAAAAAAAGAAGGAATAACAAAAAAAAACAACGTAATTCCCCCCAAAAGACAAAGGGAAAGCTAAACGTGGCCGTCGAATATCTAACTAACGCCCGCAAAATAAACTAAAATTACAAATTTACCCTTTTATAATAAAAAAAAAATTACCCCCCTCTTCATACTACCCACCACTACCACCTCTTCGTACTAACCACTGAACCACTACCACCATCACCACCTCCTCCTGTTTTAACCACAAGCTCCTTACTTTCGGTTTCATGATCTACACAGCCGCGGTAATGATGAGTAATTTAGGACAAAGGGTAGTCGGTCGCCGACGGAGAAATATTTGTTTTTTTTCTAAATTCGCAGCAAACGCCTAGATTTTTTGCACGTCCTAGGCTCAAACACCTATTTCGTGCGAACAACCGTGTGGTTGCATAAAAAATCTAGGCGTTTGAGGTGAAACGCCTAGTTTTTTAGAATACCCTAGGCTGAAATTCCTAGTTTTTTTAGAATATCCTATTAAAAAATAATTCCTAATTCCTCTAACTATGCAGGTAGGGAAGAAGGGTCGAACCATAGGGAAACAAGTTAATTTATTCCTAATTAATTAAGAGTAATCTAAGTTATCAAGTAACCAATTTGTTGTTGTAAAAAGAAACTATACTACGAAGATCAAGTTTAAGGAGAAAATCAATAATAAGGAAGTCTAGGGTCACAGGTTCACCAATAATTAATAATCCGGGATAAAACATAACAACCAATAATTAACATTGCACATATAACATGATTAACAGGCTCTCGCAATTTATTAATCAACATATATCTAACAGGCTCTCGCAATTTACTAGATCTAATTTCCTATTGAAAATAGCCTTTAATATCAAATTAACATCTGCTCGATTCATTAATTCAATATTGCTATACATTTACAAGCAAATCACATCTGCTTGATTCATAATCTGGTTGTAAAGCGTTAAAACAATTCAATCAGAAATTATCATGCAATATAAATAATCAACAATAACAAATTATCCCTTCATATTAATTATGGATTCCCCAAAACCCTAGAATTAAACTACTCACACATAATTAAATATAAACTAAATAAAGCAATTAAAGGAGACATGATAAGGATCAAAGCAAAGAAAATAAGTAATAAAGGAGAGAAGAGATAGTCCAAAAGAAAGAAATATCAAATTGCATAAACTAAGAGTTTAGAGAGAGAAACAAGAGAGAAAGTAATAATAAGAGTTTAATTAAGAGGAGAGAGAGAGAGAGAAAGAGAAAAGAAAACTAACTAAAAACTAAATTAAAACTAATGAAAAATTAAATTAAGAAAAGAACAAAACTAAAAGCTAAAACTACCTAATACCAAAACTAAAACTAAAACTAAAACTAAAACTAAAACTAAGAGAACGAAGAAAAGAAATTCCCCCCTCAAAACCTACGTACTACTTCCATATTTATATGAAAAGGAGTAGAAAAAGAAATTTTCATAAAGTCAAACATCTAAGCCTACTAAACCTACTAATCCTACTACAGTTGCGTGAAATTGGAGCTAGGGCCATTAAAAGCCGTAAATCAACGTCAGCGTAGAAGCCCAATCAAATTGCAAGCCCAAAAGCAATCAGAAAGCCTAATGCTGAAGATGTCCACCAGACCAAGCCAGGCCTCGCCCGATCTGGCCTGCTGATCCACACGTCCAGCAGCTATAGATCTTCAAATTGGGCCTTTTCACTTGGGCTTTTAACTTGACCTTTGTTGTCTTATGATTTGTGGCATTATCATCACTTGGCTCGTAATAGTAGCTCGTAAAACTTGGACTTATTCACCAATCGAGTCCTTAATCACCAAACTAAATATATTTAGCTCAACCTTGGGCTTCAAATATACAGTCATGAAATACGATCTAACCCCAACGTTTTCGTAGTTGCTTAATAAGTTCGGGAATTATCATAAATCAGCAAATTCCTATAAAATAATACCTACTCTACAAAAACACTAGAAAAAGTGTATTAGTAATAAAAATAGCTCTATAGAGCTCAAATATGCACAAATATGATCATGGGACAGGGAATAAAAATATACATAAAATAGACTCATCAAACTTCCCCAAGGCCAAACCTTTGCTTGTTCTTAAGCAAAGCAATGAACAAAATAAAACAATACTTCACCCCAAAAACAATTTAAATCACTAAATATAATTCAAGGTAAATTCAACAAATATATATCAAAGTCAATCAATCAAATCAATCTAACAATCAATCTTCCCTAGAAATTGTCAAATGGAGCAAACCACAAGAGCATATAGAATTCAAGACTAGTGCTCACACACTTGTAGACACCCATTTGTGTCTCCCCAAAACCAAACCCGGTGATGAGTACTTTTTACGTCAAATCATAATCGAATGAAGTGAAAGTGTGGAAAGTTTAGTGTTGCGGATAGTCTTAATTTCTTTTCTTTTCACTTTGTTTTTGAAAACCTATTTTAAGAAAACAGCCAATATAGTTTAGTTTGTCCATGATATGTGTCTAATAATGGTGTAGTTCGATGGGGCTTGAAAAGAGATTTCCAACGATATATTATAAGCCCAATTCCGATGAATAATGAGGAAGTTATGGCCAAATTACTAAACTGGGCCTGATTTAAGCCTTATATGCAGCCCAATGATCTAGAGGAGGGCCTAATATGGATTTATCGTTCCTAATGCAATTAGGAATGATTTTAGTCTTCTAGATTCTTCTAGAAGGTTCTTTTCATTCCTAATTCAATTAGCATTGATAAATTGACTTTTGTTGGCTTTTTAGAATTTTAATCAGAATAAAAGAATGTTTTTAAGGAAAATACAATTTTATCCTCCTGTACGGTTAAATTTTATATGAATTTAGAAAACGGGTAAAAAAACTGATTAGCGCCTAACGCCAGCATTAGCGCCTGGAGCTAAACATGGCGCCTAGCGCTAATGTCAGCTTCTGGCGCTAATTTCGTTTTTTCACGTCAGAATTCTGGTTTATTTTTCTATCTTTTTCGCTAATTTTCTCTATAAATAGCCTCCTAAAAACTCCGTTTTCATCAATTCTCCATCAATTCTCATCTACGATCTACAATCATCAGATCTCTAAAGCTTTCTTTCTCTCTTCTCTAAACCAACCTGTAGGGAATAATTTCAAGCTTTAATCCCACTAGCTTGAACCCCACTGTTATCAAACACTAAAGTACGGTAGCGTCCAAAAGGGAAGAAGATAGAGAAAAGAGTCGCCAACAAGTTTTTGTAGGAACTTGTAAACCGTTCATAGGATGAAGGTTACACCCCTAACGATCCAAGAGATCGTCAACTCCATAAGGTCTAGAACCAAATAAGGGTTCGGGGATGAAGGTACAAATCCAACCTAAAAGAGATTGAACCTGCCCTTATAATAGGCCTCTACTTTATTCTGATCGTATTCACGTGCGCTTTTTAATTAACATGTAATCATTAGGATTAACCCTAATCCTGTTTATCTATGTTGGTTAAATATTAATGCACAAATAAATCTATTATTGGCGATCACTTGAAATTATAATCACATTAACCCTAAAAAAGATTATTAATTATCTTATTAAGCATGATTACAAGTACCAATTCCCTTTAAACATACAATAAAAAGATGATCAAGCAATAAAGAATAAATATTGTATCAAGCAACATAATAAATAAATATCACAATAATAATCATGAACAATAACCATAAAAACAATAATCATCATCAGAATAATAATAACAATAATATTCATAATCATGTTCATATTAATATTAAAGCATAATAAACATAGCAAGATCCTAGGCATGATACTAACAAGATTATCGTATTTAATATTAAAAATACCCTAGACATGAAACTAGGAATATCATAAAAACAATGTAAACATGATTTCTACATCATAATATCAATCAAAACCAATAAAGTACTTACTTTGATGCTTCGTACCTCTTTCTAATAACAAAATACACGCGTTAGTAACTTCAAGGAAAATAATAAACAAACAATTAAATTAAATAATTGAAATAGAGATTTGGGACCAAACCCTCAGAAATTAAAACCTTTCACGTCTAGGGCGAAGGCAACTTTGAATATGGCTAGGTGTATCTAGATCTTGTGAATGCGGAATTTTGTATGAGAAAACAAAGTTTAGAAAAAGAGAAAGATGAATGATTTAAGAGAAAATAAAAGAATTAGAGAGTGCGAATGAAAAATGATTGTTGATAAATGAAAACGGAGTATTTAATACGTTATTTATAGAGAAAATCAGCCAAAAAGATAAAAAAAAAACAGAGTCTGTCGCACAAAAAACAGAGTTAGCGCAAACCCTGGCTAACTGGCGCTAGGCACCAACACTGGCGCCAGGCGCCAAAGCCTGGGGTCAGGCGCCAAGCCTGTTTTCAACGCATTTTCGAAAATCAGATAAATTTGCCGTACTGGAGGATAAAATCATATAATTTCCTCAAAAATGCTATTTGATTTTAATTAAAACTCTGAAAAGTCAACAAGTCAATTTATTAATGCTAATTGAATTAGAAACGAAAAGAACCTTCTAGAAGATTCTAGAAGACTAAAACCATTTTTAATTGCATTAGGTATGATAAATCATATTAGGCCCTCCCCAAGATCATTGGGCCGTATATAAGGCTCAAACCGGGCCCAGTTTAGTAAATTTGCCATAATTTCCTCAATATTCATCGGAATTGGGCTTATAATATATCGTTGGAAAGCTCTTGTCAAGCCCCATCCAACTACACTATTATCGGACCCATATCATGGACCAACCAAACTGGATTGGCTGTTTTCTAAAAATAAGTTTTCAAAAACAAAAAGAAAAGAAAAGAAATTAAAACTATCCGCAACACTAGACTTTCCACACTTTCACTTCATTCAATTATGATTCGACGTGAAAGGTACTCGTCACTGGGTTTGGTTTTGGGGAGACACAAATGGGTGTCTACAGAATCCCCCACTTTGACTGAGTTTGGAGAAACGCAAGTTTCGAAAACAAAAGTCAAAGTAGCGATAGGGACGGAGAATGATTCAGAACGTTCTGCCATCCTAAATCACTCTTGTAACGCCGATACTTGCAAACTAGCGTTAGTCAAACATATAAAAGAGTTAAGAAACGCATATCTTGCACCGTCGAGCACACGTCTCTACAAGTAATCGATTGTTTTGATGACCTCCTACAAGCAAGAGAATGCCATACCGCTTGAAAACTGCTACGCCCGTAACTGCTTCCAAATTAGAAGATTGCTTCGCCTGAAACGATCCTCCCTCTGCTATGATAATATTCCACGTCCAAGGGAATACTTCGAAGATTGCTTCTCTTGAAATAAATCCTCATCCGCATTAATAATATTCCATGTCCAAGGGAATACTATCGAAGATTATTTCTTTCGAAACAATCTCCATCCGCATTGATAATATTCCACGTCCAAGGGTATACTATCGAAGATTATTTCTCTCGAAACAATCTCCATCCGCATTATGACCATCTTCCATGCCTAAGGGAACATGATCGAAGACAACTTTGCCCGAAATTACATCCAGTTGTTTGTGACAACTCTCCGCAATCTAGGGAATGCCGTCGAAGATATCCTCTCTTGAAGTCATCCTCATTTGATGCGATAATTTTCCAAAGGAAATTACCGAAGACCCACGCCTATCAATCTCTAAAAGTTCGCCTGAAATTTGCTCCCGCTATGCCTGTACGTCGGCACTTCTGTTGCTTTGAACCTGTATGTTAGTGCTCTTTTGCTTTTGAACCTATATGTCAGTGCTTTTTGTTAGTGAGCCAATGCTTAGGTGCTTTAAGCTAAGTGAGACGATCTTTCATCAGGTCGATCACTTTATGTAATCTAGTCGATTACTAAATCATGTCAAATTGCTTAGAGGGGCTAACTGGCATACCAAGGAACCCAAAAATATGTTGCAGAAAGGTAGAACAACCCCACCAAGTGGCTGGGTGCTCTGGCGCCACTGAAAAACCATCAGTGCCACTCATTTAGCCTTAGCGCCAGGCGCTGATATTGGCGCCAGGCGCCAAGCCTAATTTTTGATGCCAATGCATAGGGCTTAGCGCCAGCACGGGGATTTCCTTAAATACCCCTTTCCTCTTCATTTTTCTGCTTTGCTCGTCGCGAAACTGCTCGATAAAATCCCAAAGCTTCAATTGCTCGGTTCTTGCTCGTTTCTTAACCGAATTCGCTCAAATTTGTTGCAAATCAAAGCTCTTTTCATCTATTTTCCCGATCTATGTAAGTTTTCTTCAAACTCACATAATTTTTTATGAATTTTTGGCATGTTTATTCACGAATTTCATGAAAATTCGAAACTTATAATGCTCAATTTGCTTTGTTTGTCAAATTTTATGCCATGAAATTACTTGATTATGTTTTTATATTGCCTTGGGAGTAATTTGAGACTTGTTTGACTCCATTTGGTGAAGAAAAGAGCAATTTTCCATTGTTGGACCTCCTAAGGTTGTGAAGAACAATGTGGCTTGTTCTTGATATTTTTGTTAGCAATTGTTGTCCAATTTGTCACAATAATTACTATAGTTTTGCAAGAAATTGTTTTTTTGCTTGAAAAATGCCGTATATGCTCAATTTGAATTTGTGCTCTGTTTTAGTACTACGTACTCTGTTTTTTGCGAACATAGTATCATGCGGCTAGGCGAACCCTTAATTTATGATGATTTTTCACAATGTAGCATGGCTAGAAAGCGAGGCTCGGGTTCACGGTCCCGAAACACCAGACGGGAGCATGAGCCCTTAGAGGATGACGTTGCACCTTCCACTTTGCTTGGTCGACTCCCGGAGTAGGATGAGCTGACCCTGTTCTTCGCCCCTATCCACCACATTTCTGAGAGGGTGAGACGGGGCATCACGGTCGGGAGGACGCGGTATCACGGTTCCGGGTGTGATGGTTTGGGCGTTTTGTACAAGATGTACATCGCCAGGGATCATAAGACGAGACTCCTATGGGAGTCTTGCAGACTAGCTACTCTGTTCAAGACCTCCGAGGATATGGTTGCCTTCAGCGGGGGTCACCATGTAGTGCGCGCTTTGGTGGAGTTCTTCTGGGACACCACCAACACCTTCCATTTCCCCTGGGGCGAGATGATGGTCACCCCTACGGACTTCAGTCTCATTACAGGACTGGAGTTCACTTCTGTGCCACTGCCGTTCGATAGTGGGATCGACGTCTTTTCTTCGGAGGTCGAGGAGCTGTAGGTGCCGATCGCTATTCGAGCCCGAGCTGAGGTCGAGACGACTCAGTTTAGCGCTAGGGGAATTTGCCGCTCGACACAGGCAGCGACTCTTGATGACGATGCGACCACCCGAGAGCAGCAGGTGCGTATCTTTGCGCTGATGTTGTTGTCAGGGACATTCTCCCCTGACAAGGGTAGTAGGGCATTGCTTTACTATCTTCCTACTGTCCGTGATCTTCACCGGATCAGGACTTATGACTGGGCCAGCTTGGCCAATGCTGACTTTGTTCGTGCGCTGAGGGACTCGTGTCGACACCGGTCCTTTGGGACGAACGTCGCTTTGTCTACCTTTTTGAAGGTCGTAGAGGTAAACGTTATTCCCTATAAAGTTTAGCTCTACACATTTAGCTAGCATTTACTCACAATTTTAACTCCTTGTAGATCTGGTTCTACGAGTATTTCCCTTCTGCTGCACCGGCGAGACCATCACCGCGTGGATTTCCTGTAAGCGCCTCTTAGGGCGGCCGCCATGTGGACGTGTCTACTACACATGTCCGGAACTAGATCATCGCGGTACGACTTTTATTTATTTTCTTTTTCGCGGTGCTTTAGGTATATTCTTGCTTGATTGATGTTATTTGTAGGGGCCTGAGGTGGTGTACCGGCCGTGGGGCGGTTGGACAGTCCCTGGGTTAGCCGCACAGTATTCTATTGAGCGTCGCTATTTCTTGGGGATTTACGGAGCGATCGCGTACTTAGGAGAGAGGGTTGCTAGACAACATTCCTCTAATGTCTTCGTCGTTCCTACTCCTCCACCATGTCAAATGTTCGATGACGCACGGTTGTCGAGCATGTCTGAGGGAGCTGGTACCCCTTGGCGATCCTATGTGATCCTCGGGCGGTGCTATGCTAAGGAGCTACTACCCTTGTTAGCTCCAGCCCCCATACCGGCTGAGGATGTGAGGGTAAGATTTTTCATCTTTTACTTTCCATGAAGTAGCCCCCAAGTAATGCTTTACTGACTTTTTCTTGTTTTATCAGGACGGTGCTGCTGATTTCGTGCCACCCCGTATGTCCATCCACTACCAGGGGATGTATGGACCGATTGAGGAGATGATTCCTCCGGCTCTCGAGGGCGAGCGCTTCGTAGAGCGGTCGATTCCTCGCCACCAGACTCGAGTAAGTCTAGATATTCACAAATTTGTGTTCATATATCATGCATATTTACTGACTTATTTTTCTGACAGTTTTCACGCGAGGTGGTTTCGGCGATGGCACGATGCATAGATGCCTTCCGGAGCCAGCTCGTCCGGATGAGGAATGCAGCCACTTGCCGTCGGGATGACGTCATCCGAGAGGTAGCCTTTCTTTACTTATTTTTTGCATTGCTGCTTCAATTTTACCTTGTTTCTGATTTAATTCTTTTTGCAAGGCCAGCCTATTGCTTGTCACACCCGCACGAGACCTGAGGGGCGGAGGGATCCGGCGAGGTCTAGCTCGAGACGTCGTCGTACTACGTCGGGGGGTAGAGGTGGTCACTTTGAGGCTGCTCATGCTGACGTTGCAGAGGGCTCGGGATCTTCTTCTGAGGGTGCTCATGCTGCACCGATAGGAGAGGCCAGCTCGGCTTTCAGAGGTGGTGGGACGTACGAGGTAGGCTCGTCATCGCAGCAGCCTCCGCAGTCTCAGCCTCAGGTTGATCCTGGGTGGAGTGGTCCTACATTGAGTCTTCCTCCTCCTACGAAGATCGGAGCTGGAGCTGGAGCTGGTGGAGAGGTGACTCCTCGTACGGCGCAATTTTATGATATGATGGGCATACGTCCTCCGGCGCCGTAGTTTGTTCCTGTGTATATTTTATTTTGACTTTTCATAGAACTTTGTCTTAGACTCACTATTTATAGACATATTTTGTATATTTATGCTATTATGAGTTTATATTGTTTATTATTATGTGTATGTTAGTGTGTGCAAGAGAAGTGTGACAAATAATTTTGCGCAAATATTCCGTCATTTTTATTATTGATGGAGGGTATCCGACTCTCTCCCCCAAAAAAGAAAAAATAAAAAGGGAAAAAATCAAATAAAATGTCGGGTGTTTGGAATTTAATCTGAAAAAAGTCCAAAAAAGAATAATATAATTAAAAATAATAGCTATTTTAATTAATTAAGAAAAAGGATAAAAAAGATGTTTAGGAAAAAAACGGAGCTGTAAAATCATTAGCCGAATCGAGTTTAATATTAAAAACGCAAATAAAACACGCGCGTCTGATATGGAAACCTGGCGCTAGCTGGCGCCACAATATGGCGCGTGGCGCCAGGCGCTACACTTGGCGTGTGGCGCCTAGAGCTAGAAGCTGGCTCCAATTACGGGGTTTTGACGCTAATTGACGCTGATGCCGTATTTCATTCTGATTAAAACTTCTCGCAATTTGTGTATAAATATCCCCCTGCCCAGCTTATTCTTCTCATAATTCCAGCGAATAAAATAATTCTTTGCTTTAGAAAAATAATAACCATGTCTTTAGTCACCAAAACCTTCACCCAATATACTCATGAATGCTGTCGATCTCTTAATGCTAGGGAGAGAAAAGAATTAGATTTATTTCACTTGGGGGGAATTTATGGCATTAAAGGGGTAGATCTTGACTTAGATTTCATACATACCACTCTAGAATTTTGGAATGTTGATACTCATTGTTTCAGAATAGGGTATGATGAGATTAGCCCTTTGCCAGAGGAATTTGGTGCTATTTTAGGCTTCCCTGCAATAGACCTCGTAGTAATCCCTAGAGTAGATGCATACTATTATAAGGATTTTGAGCGCTTCTTTAATTTAAAAGAAAGGGATTTATCAAAAATAGTAGATGGCAACATAGTTAATTTGAAAGAATTTGCACGCCATTATTTTGATAAACCTCTTTCTGAATCTTTTCACATATATAGAAGAAGGGCGTTCTTATTTTGCATGCTTAACCTATTTTTTCTTAGTAGTGGTAAAAATAATGAAGGCCAATCAATTATAACCACTGTACTAGAACAAATTGAATAAGGGAGAAATCCAATGCCATTGATAGTTGGAGAGACTATGATTAGTCTAGATGAACTGAAAAGGGACCCAAAAGCACCTTTTTGCGGCTCTCCAATTTTCTTACAGGTAGAAAAATAATATTTTTAATTACAGAAATAAAAAAATATATTTTTGTATTGTAATAATAATTTAATTGGATTATAATTTTTTACAAATGTGGCTAATGGAAAGGCTAGGATTAATTAGCCCTCCGGACGATATTGAGAAGTATACTCCTAATTGCTTCGTGAGAAGGAAGAAATGTTTCCCTAAGATTGGGCGCCATGGGTGGAGAAAAGTCTTCGAATCACGTGATTTTGCTATCAAGTGGGTCGTCCCATGGTGGAAAATAGAAAGGATGGTTGGTGTTAACAAGCAACCTTTCTGCCGTCTTCCAAGCTTGTCTCGTGTGACTTATTATTACCCCTGAAGGGTAAAAAGACAATACGGCTTGCTTCAGAATATTCCTTTCGGGAATCTTTGTCCTCCCTATGAGTACCCTATTTCCCAAGAAGTAGACAGATTTGATGCGTACTGGGGTGCTAGACCTTTATGGGAAGTGATTACCCAAAAGGTTCCTCCTTCCTTGCCCAATGATGTGAATAAGTGGTTGCTGAAGAAACCTTCGAAGGATTCGAATAAAAATCAGGGTAAAACTGATGTGAAGAGTCGTCTAGGTGTCAGGGTGATTCCTGCCAAGGAACGCCTAGGTGCAAGAATTGAATTCTAAACACCTGCAATGCCTAGGAAGAAAAATGCTACCAAAGATAAAGGGAAAAGGAAAGATGAAACCACATATAAAAAGGCTTGGGTGGAAAAGAAGCACTTAGTGTTAGCTGAAGGGGAGACTATCTACTCTAAAATTGAATGTAGATCCTTTAAAGGGTGCCTACTAGCTAAGGTTATGGATGAGGAGGAGAAAGCAGACAAAAATTGGAAAAGGGTTAGAAAGGAAAAGAAAGATTAGGAGCATTGCTTAGCTTTCAATTTTTTAGACTTAGTTTATTATTTCTCATTTAAAGTTAATTTATTTCAGCTTTATTTAAATTACATCAATAATGTAATTTTATTTTATTAATGAAATTTCAGCTTTTAATTAAATTATTTGCCGAAATAAATTAAATTTTTCTCTGCGACGCCGATAATTCGCCGATCTTCTGTTGAATTTATAATTAATTCTGGAACGCAGAGATGTCGAAAAATAAAGTGGTTGCACCCGTAAAGGGTTGCCTACGTATCCTTTCTTAAGGAATCAGGCCGAACGTAGCTCTCTTGAGTATCCTACTCAAGTAATTATGGGTAGTATTTCTTAAGTTGGTCAAGATTTTTCATGTTTGAGAATTCATTGCCATCCATATCAGTTACTTTTGCTGCACCTCCTGACAGGATTGTTTTGACAATGTAGGGTCCAGACCAATTAGGTCTAAATTTACCCCTTGGTTCTAAAGCGTTTTTCCTTAGTGCTTTTAACACCAAGTCTCCTACTTTGATATTTCTTGTCTTGACCTTCTTATTAAAATGCCTAGCCATACGAGTCTGGTAACACTGAGTGTGATGTAGAGCTTCTAGTCGTTTCTCGTCGAGTAGAATCAATTCTTCATATCTTGCCCTAGTCCATTCAACTTCACCGAGTTTACTCTCTAACGCAATGCGTAGAGATGGTATTTCTAGTTTGATAGGTTGTACGGCATCCATTCCATATACCAAGTAAAATGGCGTATTTCCTGTTGATGTACGGATTGACGTGCGGTAACCCCACAATGCGAAGTGGAGTTTGTCAGGCCAATCTTTATAATTTTCCGTCATTTTCTCGATGATAGTCTTTAAATTTTTATTAGCTGCCTCGACTGCTCCATTTGCTTGAAGTCTATGAGGGGAAGAATGATGATGTTTAATGCCGTATTTTTGTAGCAATTCTTCACATTTGGCTTGAAAGTGAGTTCCATTGTCACTTATCATTTCATGTGGGACTCCGTATCGACAAATAATATTTCTCTCGATGAAGAGTGCTACATGTTTTGCAGTGAGTTTAGCGTACGATTGCGCTTCGACCCACTTTGCAAAGTAATCAATTGCTACTAAAATATATTCGTGGCCTCCCGTTCCTGGGGGAGTAATTTTGCCTATGATGTCAATTCCCCATGTAGAGAATGGCCATGGCGATGTGTAGGTGTAGAGCAAAGATGGAGGGACATTTTGTAAATTGGCATAAATTTGGCACTTAGGGCATCTTTTTACATATTGATGGCAATCCCTATTCATTGTAGTCCAATAATATCCTTCTCGCATTATTTTCTGGACTAACATTTTTCCATTTATATGAGTGCCACAGATTCCTTCGTGGACTATTCTCATTGCTCTTTGTGCATCCTTCTTTCCTACACATAAGAGAGCTCGACCTTTAGGTACTCTTTTATGTAGCTCGTTGTCTATGAGTACATATTGGGAAGCCAAAAGCCTTAATGCTCGTTTTGCTCTTTTGTTAGCATGAGGAGGGTATTCTCAATTGGTGACATAATTGAGTATGTCTGTGTACCACGGTTCTTCTTCTTCTTCTTTCTTCTTTCTTCTTCTTCTTCTTCTTCTTTTCTTCTTCTTCTTCTTCTTTCTTCTTCTTCTTCTTCTTCTTCTTCTTCTTCTTCTTCTTCTTCTTCTTCTTCTTCTTCTTCTTCTTCTTCTTCTTCTTCTTCTTCTTCTTCTTCTTCTTCTTCTTCTTCTTCTTCTTTCTTCTTCTTCTTCTTCTTCTTCTTCTTCTTCTTCTTCTTCTTCTTCTTCTTCTTCTTCTTTCTTCTTCTTCTTCTTCTTTCTTCTTCTTCTTCTTCTTCTTCTTCTTCTTCTTCTTCTTCTTCTTCTTCTTCTTCTTCTTCTTCTTCTTCTTCTTCTTCTTCTTCTTCTTCTTCTTCTTTCTTCTTCTTCTTCTTCTTCTTCTTCTTCTTCTTCTTCTTCTTCTTCTTCTTCTTCTTCTTCTTCTTCTTCTTCTTCGCCTTGGACTACTTCGTCGTCTTCTATAGCCTGGATGTATGCTGGTTTGTGCCTTTTTTCTATAGTTAGAGGCATTTGCTCGATTTCCGTGGGAATCCTAACCATTGAGGCTATTCTTGCCAAGGCATCGGAAAATTGGTTTTCCTCTCTAGGTAGATATGTATATTCTACCTTGTCTAATTGATCGGTAAGAGTTTCCAGATAGGTTTGATAAGGGGCTAGGCTTTCGCTCCTTACTATCCACCTTTTAGATATCTGATTGATGATCAAAGAAGAGTCTCCGAATATCCATAACTTTTTCACTCCCAATGCCAAAGCTGTTTCAAGGCCTACCACACATGCTTCATATTCAGCAGCATTGTTGGTAACATCGAAATCAAGCTTTATGGAGATTGGAACATGCTCTTCTTTAGGTGATACTAGTAGCACTCCAACGCCACCTCCCTTTTGGTTTGAGGCCCCGTCGAAGTATAAGGTCTAAGTATTGTTTCGGGGTTTTCTGATGTCCTGCGGGAGAGTTACAATTCCGAGACTGGAACCGGACGCCTGTACCTGCAAAATAACGGAGACTCCTGTGAGCTCCGCCTCCAACGGTCAAGTTAGTACCTGATTAAGGAGTAATTAATGCGGAAATTAAAGTAATAAGGTCTCTCTAGGTGAGAGTGTTTAATGTAGGTAATCTGCTTTGTTAGCGAGATCAGCCGGTTATTAGTGTGTTACGTAATGTTTTTCGCGTAATGTTCCTGTTATCCCCCTTAATGAGGATTAAGGGAGGTATTTATAACCTTGGGAAACGTGCCCATCCTAGGTTTAGGTAAACCTAGGGCCGATTGGGCTTCCCTCGGGCCTGGGTGGCCGGTTTCTCCATTAGGCATGGAGTATGCCACATGTCGTGACATAACAGGTCCAAGGTGGACGAATAAGCGCGTGCCACGTGGCAAGCCCTGACAGTTCCAACTAGGGGACACTTGGCAGGTCCTGATTGGCCCACGTGGCGCATTCCGATTGGTGAGAGCAAAATCCCCTAATCATTTGCCCCTCACAGGTGGCACGTGATTGGTCACGTGTTACCTGTGACAGGTGTCGCACTGTAACGGGCGACGGCCTGCTACAGGTGTCAGTCGGCGAAAGGACGAGAGATTTTCCCGCCCAAATTTTGAATTCTGGAAGTGACCCTTCGCCTTCTCACTTCGCCTATATAAGGGAGAGTTGCCTTGAGTCATTTTCACACTTTGAGAACTATTTGAGAACATTCGGACCCCTGAACTTGCTCTGACATTTTGGACTTTTTCTGCCTACCGCCTGTTCTGACAAGCCGACTGCACCGGATTTCCAGAACTTCATCAACCGTCACTCGTTCAGGTAACTCAGTTCTCTTACTCTTAATTTTCTTTTTATTTTCTGAAATGGCACCACGGAAGCACACGACACGACCTAGGTTAGTGATCAGCCGGTCACCGGGGACGGCTGAATCTAGGACTAGGAGTGCCGCCTGCCCTTTTCCGGACCCATCTTTGCCCTTTATACAAAGTCCGACTGTATCTGTGTCTATGCAGAGCAGGATGGCCAGAACAAAAAAGACAAATAGGATCTCAAATTCAGACGGCTCCTCCCACAGGGTGCCGATTAGTGAAACATCTGACCAGGCGCCAGATGTTGAAGTGAGACAATGCGGCCTGGATGCCGGCAATTCTGTGGGGGGAGTCATAGTGACCCCTTCCAATTTAACAGTTAACAAATCTGCTCCTTTTCAAAGAGAGGAGGCGGGCCCCTCTGGGAGAGGGGAGGAGTCGTCCTCTTCAGACTCGTCCGAGGACGATTCCTCGTCAAGCTCTTCTGGCCATGCTTCTTTGGGTACAGAAGAGAAAAACAGCTGCCTGCAAGAGGCGAGACTTTCTCACACAGTTGAGAAGGGGGACAATTGGGCGGAACCATCCGCCTCTTACCGAGAGCTAAATACCCCCTACTACTGCACGGTACCTCGGGGCCGAATCACAGCAATGCAAGAGAAAATGGAGAGCCTTATTGCAAACCACACCATGGGCCCCGACTTTCTAGTGTTTATGCCGGATCCAGAAGACACAGTCGTCTGGCCGGCTGGTTCCAGTTATGATAGCGCCTGCTTTGGCTGCTACGAGGCGGCGATCAAGGCAGGGCTGCGCTTCCCATTACATCCGGCTGTTCAGCGGATTTTGGATGGGTATGAGTTGGGGTTATGGCAGTTAGCCCCAAACTCCTGGGTCAACGTACTCGGCTATGTGGCCGGGTGCGAACTGCACGGGGTGGAGCCGAGCTTCGAGGCTTTCGCCCATATGAACTATCTCAGCCGGACCCCTAAGACAGGCGGTACCGGCTGGTATCAATTAACAAGCCACAGGGGCTACCTCATGACGAGAGGTAAAGCAAACAAGTGGAAGGACTGGCGGAGCACCTTCCTCATCATTGAGAGTTCAGACATTGAGCTGAACAAGCGCTTCAATAGGTGGAACATGAATCCGCCCCTTCTTGCAGGCGGCCGTAGCATGCCGCCTGTTCCCCCCAAGGCTAAGAAAGAGATCCTTGACAAAGGACTCTTTAAAGTAGAGTCGAGGGTCGACTCTACTTCAGGGGTACGAGAGCAAGTACCCCTGCACTGCGTCTCGAGCTTCAAGTGGCTCTATGACGAGTACTTTTTGGCCGCCTGTGGCCTCAGCAGTCGGTGCTCAAGAGGTAGTCGGCCTGTCGAATACTCTGTTGTTTCATACATTTGTTGTTTATCTTTTATTAACTTTGCCGTTTGTTTTGCAGCTGACGCCATGAGCAAAATCACCGCCTCCAAGACTGCGGCGGCCATGTTGCGGGCCTCTATTATGCAACAAGCTTCAACCGACTCCCCCAAAAAGGGGGCACCCTTGGTGAGCTCCGAACCTTTCACCCTCTTTTTGGAGTGCTTATGCATATACTGACTTTTTTCTTCTGTTTTAGACGGGTGCTCCAAGAGCTTCATCTTCCCAACAGCCGGACCCCAAGGCCCGGAAGACGACTGTTAGGAGCTCTCCTGGTTCTGCCAGGAAATAGGTGGCGGCTGAAAAACAGCCGGCCACTTCTTCTAAAGCTCCAACTGGGCCGCCTAGAGGTATGAAGTTATCCTTGTAAATTTTAGACTTGCTCTTTTTTTTTTTTTTTTTTTTTTTTTTTTTTTTTTTTAACTAAGTCTAATCCGTTTGTTTATGCTTGATGCAGCCGGCCCCCAGGGGCCTGACTTGGTAGAGATGGCCAAGTCTATGATCAGGGCAGTTCCTCCGGCTGAAAGGGAGGCGGTTAGGGGTGTCGGCACCCTTGACCTTGACGGATTGCAGGGGTCCTTGCTGAGGTATACTTAGCATATTTTTGAGTATTTGAATATTCTGGACGCCTGTTTTCTTTTTTGTTTGGAAACTGACGCCTGTTTTTTTTTTTGTTTTTTACTTAGGCCCTGCTCCGAGTTAACGGCCTTCGCAAGCCGCTTGATCGGAAAAACAAAGAGGTAAAGGCTGCAAAAGCTATGGCCGCCTCTGACTGTGATAAGGCAATGTTTCAAATTGCCCAAAATGAAGTACTGACCATTGATATTCTTTATTATCAGGCGCAGGCTACCGCCGCTGTTCGGGCTCAGTTAGAGGCGGCCCAGAAGAAGAATGACGAGCTGGAGGCGACCATCACAAATCTCCAGGCCGAGCTGAAACCTCTTCGCCTAAAAATGTACTCTTACGAAGCCATGGAGAAATCCTTGGCCAGCGTAAAAGAACGCCTGGTGAGCCAAGAGAAGAGTCTTACCCAAGAGCTCTCGGAAAAGGCCGAGCAAGAGAAGAAAGAACTGGTCCGGGAGATGATGGAAGACTCCGCTCAAATCCAGCGCATGACCTGGGGCCGCCTCTTCCCCAGTGCCGACTTTGCCTCTTGGGAAAGAACGTACCGCCAGTGTTCGGAAACATATAATCAATAGATCCTGGCGGCTGCTGAAGAAGAGGCGTTGGGAGAAGCGTTGGAGGAGGAGGAGGAGCCGGTAGTGGCGCTTGTGCCGCTTGGGGGTAAGGCATCAAAAAAGGATGCAGCTGAAGCCGAGTCCAGCAAGAAGAGTGCTGACCAGGCTAATACTGAACTGCCCCCTTCTTAAGCTTTATGTATTCTTTCCACGGCCTGCGTGCCGTTTGCTTTGTATTTACCCGGCCAGGGGGCCGGGGCTTTGAATATTTTGCTGGTCTTTAATGACCGGCTTATTTTTAATGAATTTTTGTTTTGCTTCAAATTTGTCCAAGTATTCCATATCTAATATCCAATTGTTTACTAGACCAACTGTTGTACATGGCCGAACGTTGCAGACAGGTACGGATAGTTAGTACGCCGCCTATGCCCCTGGACGACTGGTTGTCTGTTTCCAGGAGAGACGATCAGTCGGCCATTTATTCAATCGGTATTCGAACTATTTTTGTCTGGATCCTTTTTAGGCAGGCGGGCCTGTCTTTTTGTAATTTTAACCAAGTAGGAAAGTGGTCTGACCAAGTAAATAACATATTACCTAGTCGTCAAGGAATTGAGTAGTAGAGAAAAACAAGCGGCGGGCACCGGTTGTTTCCCTTTATTGCCAATGTTGTTGGCTTTTAACTCATAATTTTTTAACCTAGCAAGAGTAGTGATTGAGGGCCTCAGCTTGTTAAAACAGGCGGACGACTCATACCTTTTAGGATCCATACTAAGTTTGAGTGACTATTAAGTTAACATAGGAGTTACTTAGTCTTCGTCACAATCTAGATTGAGTAGTAGAGGTACCAGGCGGTGGAGGCCGGCTAGACCCCTTGATTCGCCAATGTTTGTTGGCTATTAACTCAATAGGTTGTTAACCTAGCAGGAGTAG